>NC_134690.1:80220752-80539085 GCF_050947455.1 Rhinoderma darwinii
TCAAAGGGCTGTGTCCCTACATACTGACAGTCTCCAACCATCGCTGACAGTATCACACTCTATAGAAGCACATCCTCTTGACAATGAGAATGGTAACACGCATTTGTCTATTTTGTCTGTTAGTCCTGAGTACACAAAGACTTTATGTGGAATACAAGGTTTTCCTATAACATACATGTCAGGAGAGGTGACAGATCTATAAATCCAATAACTCACAGGAGATGTCTTCTCTGATGGGAGTCGTTCTCTTTTCTTTTCCATCTGACACAGACCGCTATGGCGACTTCTCCTGATGACTGCAGAGTTTCCTGATGAGAAATCTTTGCCCCTCGATTCTGCAGCCATTTTCAGCGTCTATAGCAACATAAAAATTCAGAAACTAAACACCCTAAATTGTTTTATACCCCAGACCAAACCCCTAAGCAAATTAAAACCCCAGGCCCATACATTAACTCAGACCAATAAATTAAGTCCCCAAGGAATAGCTAAACTTTTAAAAAACATTTGGCATTTCATAGTGATATGTCAGAAGTTTTGATCGATGGGGGTCCGATCACTGAGACCCCTGCCGATCACTAAAACAAAGAGGCAGAAGTGCTCGGGTGAGCGCTGTTCCACTTAATTTCTGATCGTCTTTCCTCGGAGCGGTGTACGGACTCATAGACTTTCTATTGAGCCCGTACACCGCTTGCTCGGCTATGTTTTTTGATATGCAACACTAATTGTTCAGGCTTTGCCTCTTATATATACTCATGTATTCCTATCACACATTGCTTGAAAAAGCCTTCATTGAGAAGGTAAAATGTTGTAGTCGATGTAGTAGATGTCTAGTGAATAAACCCACTTCACTATGAGTGCTGCTTCGCTTTCCTTTTTTGATGTACTTTTTTTAACATATTCATTTTTTCCTATAATAAAATACTTATAGGAAAAAAAGCAGTTTTTGTAACTTATAACTTTTTTTTTACACTCTTGTAAAACATTTTTATATTTATGTTTTTTGTACCACTAGGGGACTTGAAGACTTGCAGCTCTGATCGCTTCTAGAATACATTACACTACCTATGTAGTGTAATGTATTCCAACTGTCATTGTGACGTGACAGTCACTCTGACAGGAAGCCTATGAGGACCAGCCAGAGGCTGGTCCTCATAAGCTTCCTTACATCGTAGCACGGAGGCCATTGTCAGGCCTCCAAGTGCCATGACAACCATCGGCAGCCCCCGGCAATTGCATGTGGGGGCTGCCAATCTGCTCTAAACCCCTTAAATGCGGCAATCGCAATCGACCCCCGCATCTATGGGCTTAATTGCCAAAATCAGCAGCGATGGGCCACTGATCGGCAACAGAGAGAGCAGGGCAGACACAGTTAACCGCCACTGCGGTGTAGCGCTGCGGTTAACTGTTAAAGTGCGGACGTAACTGCACGCCCAGGTGCGCAAAGTTACTGCTCACCTGGACGTGCATTTACGCCAAGGTGCGCAAAGGGGTTAAGGGCAGCACAGTGGCTCAGTAGTTAGCTTCGTTGCTTTGCAGCACAGGGTTCAATATCTGCATGGAGTTTGAATGTCCTCGTGAACACATATTATTTTTCTTTTACAGACTTACATCTGATTTATGAAACTAAAATGAAATACTTGCCTTTTAATGTTCATTTTACTTTCATTATAAATCTCAACTTTGACCAAGAGTGCTTTGTTTATAGACTTGCAGAATATGTTTTGCTCTTTTATGCCTAATGCATACAACCGTGTGTGCCGCCCGAGCCCCGTCCGTGACTTGTGGAAAGATAGGACATCTCTCCATGGATCGGAGAGATTCACCCGCTAAAGTGAATGGGTCCGTGAAAACTATCGGGTGCCATTTGAATGCCGGGAAAAACGGCCTGAGTGTCACTCAGTCGTGTGCAATTGGTATTAGGGTATGTTCACACTGTGTGTTTTACGCCTCGAATTACGTCCGAAAATACGGCTCCAAACCACGTAAAAAGACACCCGCGTCAAAGAAGTGCATGTCACTTCTTGTGATGTAATTGGAGCCATTTTTCATTGACTCCATTGAAAAGCAGCTCCAATTACGTCCGGAATTGACGCCGCGAAAAACGCGAATATGAGCAATTATGTCTGAAACTCAGGAGCTGTTTTCGCCTGAAAACAGCTCCGTAATTTCAGGCGTATTGGACGCTGCCGTGTGAACATACCCTCAGGCTTCATGCAACTTTCTTTGTGGTTCTTTGTCGTTCAGTATATCACACCATGTTCCCTCCTAAAAGCACAGGCATAAACATGACTGCTGCATGCCTCCATTGGAATGTATTACATCTGCATGACACAGATCATGAATACCGTCGCGTGCATAAGGCTGTAAAGCAAAGGTTTGATGAAACTTCACTTGTATGTTAGCGAATTTTAAAAGACATTTCTGCACTTTATGTAAACTCTCCCTGAAAGTTATTCTTGAAAGTTGGCAACTACGTTGTAAAGGGAACAATTCAAGTAATAGGAATCACCAAGTAATGCTTCACCAAAGGGATCTTGAGAACCGAGTAACAAAGATATTTTAGTAATATTATCCTCTATACAGTGGCGTAGCTATAGAGGTCGCAATTGCGACCGGAACCCTAAGGCCTCATGCACACGACCGTGCTCGTAATCACGACTCGTAATTACGAGCACGGCCGGCCACAGGCAGCCGGCCGCTTTTGCGAGCCGTGCTCCCATTATAAAGTATAGCAGCACGGCCCGTAAAATGAAAAAATAGAACATGTTCTATTTTTTTAACGGCACGGGCACCTTCCCGTGAGAAAACGGGAAGGTACCCGTGACTAACAGAAGTCTATGGGCCCGTTATTGCGGGTTGTAATTACGACCCGCAATAACGGGTGTTTTTACGGTCGTGTGCATGAGGCCTAAGCCTGTGAAGCCCGTAGGGCCCCCGTTGCCACACAGCGCTGACAGCGCTGGTCCAGCTTCCAACTGAATCTGTGTCAGTTGGAGCCTTGCCCCAGCATTCACTGTGCCCCGAGTGGCTCGGCGCAGGCAAGCACGATATAGTGACGACATCGCGCCTGTCTGCGCCGAGTCACTCACAGCACAGTGCAGAGGAGGAGAAGGATCTCCTCCACTCGTCGTGTGAATGGGATAGGTAAGTAATTATGTTATTATTTTTCTATTAGGTGCATACCTATGGGGGCAATATACTGGGTATGGGAGGGGGCATTATACTGGGTATGGGAGGGGGGCTCATATGGCAGCTGCTGAAGGGGCATTATACTGTATGGGGGCATTATACTGGCTATGGGACAGCTAAGGGGGGCATTATACGGAATGGGGGCATTATACTGTATTGGGGCATTATACTTTATGGGGCCGCTATGGGGGCATTATACTGTATGGGTGGCAGCTATGGGGGGCAATATACTGTATGGGGCATTATACTGTGTGTGGCAGCTATAGGGGCAATATACTGTATGTGGCATTATACTGTTTATGTCAGCTATGGGTGGCAATATACTGTGGGGGCAGCTATAGGGACATTATACTGTGGGGCAGCTATGGGGGCATTAAACTGGGGGGACAGCTATGGGGGCATTATACTGTGGGGGCATTCATGGGGTCTGTCAGGCAAGGCAGCTAGGCATAGGCGTGCACAGGGGTCTGGTGGTGTAGGGGAGCCCAAGCCAAATTCTTGCACTAGGGCCCATGAGGCTTTAGCTACGCCCCTGCCTCTATATATAATAGTGATAGTAGTAACAATGGTGGGGCTTTTTTATTTTTTTTTCATAAGAATTGTTCAATTACACTCTCTTTACATCTGCGTCGCGGCTTCCATTTATAACGGTAGATCACAACACCAGATCTGTTTCACGACAGATACTATCAGTACTTAACAAATTTGATGGAAATTGCGACAAAGGCTCCAAATAATCATTTTTATGGCAGCATAAAAGATGCGATCAGCCAACAATCGAGCGTATACTTGTTCGTCGGCTGATCATTACCATGTTTACTCGGGCCAATGAACTGGAATGAGTGTTTGTATGAGCGCTTGTTCGCCCAATCATTGGCCCATGTAAAAGACCCTTAACCAAGATATAGGTGATAAAAGTGTAAAAACTGAATATCCAAGGGCACAGCCGTGTCGAAAATTACTTTTATTTTGTGCAATAAACAACAACAATAATTGTGTTTCAAGGCCGTACCGGCCCCTTCGTGAGGCTTAGTACAAGTGATTAGTCCATTAACAGTGTCTGTGGTTATATAGCCGGTTTTTGAGATTGGTAGTCGAGATGACTATTAGGTACGTACATATGGGGGCTTTAAACTGGGTATTGGAGGGGGTGCTCATATGGTAGCTGCTGAGGGGGCATTATACTATATGGGGGCATTATACTATTATTTTATTTTTTTTAAGTTTATTTTTGTCAAAGTTATGAGCATTTAAAATGTTATGCAAATTTTTTCTTAATGACAAAGTGGGCGTTTTTTTACTTTTCACCAAGTGGGTGTTGTAAAGAGAAGTGTATGAAGCTCATGGCCGGCCTTAGGTACGTGCGACCAGTGCGGTCGTACAGGGCGCCGCCCGCCGCACTGTAAGGGGGGCGCCACCGGGTGTGCAAGCCCCGCGCCATGGCCACTACTCGGGGCGCCAGCGGGTCAGGTGCCACCCACTTACTTCACCGACCTCAATACTGGCTTCCCCGTGCCCTGGCCACCGCTCATCCTGTCCTGCATCCTGAATGACGAGACAGGCATGATGACAACATTCAGGACGCAAGACAGGTAGCAGACACCACGCTTCCAGTGAGTTTCCAGGGCTGGTGGGGACACTGAGGGAACGTTTTCTCCAAGGCGGCTCCAGTTCCAGCAGGCAGTGTTTGCCAGAAGCCCAGCAGGTAAGTCACTGACTGGACTTTGTTTTAATGGGGTTCTATAAAGGACAATAATGGCAAATGGACAGAGGATTCAGTGCCACCTTGGTGCCCATTTACCATTTTGTTGCCCCTTTATTGTTCCTCTGTGACAAAAGATGCTAAAGGCTACAGGGGCAGTAAATGGCAAATGGGCATCAAGGGGCCACCAAACAGAAGGACGCTAATTGGGCAATAAGTGGCAAATGGGCACCATGGTGGCACTGAAAGGCACTAAAGTGTTAATAAATGTCAAATGGGCACAGAATTCAGTGCCTTCATAGTGCACATTTACCATTTGTTGTCCTTTTAAACCCTGTTCAGATTACGTGAAAAGCTATGTACACCTTTGAAATTTTTTTTTTATAAAAATCAGTGTGTTTGGTGCAATTTTGTAATTACATTTAAGGTTTCGTTCACATCTGCGTCAGGGCTCCGTTCTGGCATTCCATCTGAGCTTTCCGTCAGAACGGAGCCCTGACTGAAACAAACGGAAACCAATAGGTTGATTTCAATGGTGACGGATCCAGTGCAAATGGTTTCCGTTTGCCTCCGTTGTGCAAGGGTTCCGTTGTTTTGACAGAATGAAAAGCGCAGTCGACTACAGTATTGATTCAGTCAGGGTTCCATTCTGACAGTAAGCTCAGATGGAATGCCTGAACGGAGCCCTGACGCACATGTGAAGGGAGCCTTATTAAACTATTTTTAGATACAGCTGCTTTGTATTCTGTATCTAGCGCTGAGACCTGAGTCCGTCAGGTCAGTGGGACTGACGGGTTCAGTGTCAGCGGGTCCTGCGTGTCGACAGTTCATAACTTAGATGTGATCGATAACAGGTGGATCCTGCGTGTCAGAGACACAGGACCTGCTGACTCTGAACCCGTCAGTGCCACTGAACTGACGGATTCAAGTCTCAGCACTAGATATGGCTGCTCTGTGTACAGAATACAAAGCAGCCGTATCTCAAAAAGTAAAAATAGTTTATTATTAGCTGATTATTAAAAAAAAAAAAATAAAAAAACAAGATTTCAAAGGTGTGCATAGCCTTTAAAGTGGTTGTCCGGAATAAAAATTAAACATTTTGTTGAAGCAGCAGGAGGAGTTAAAATAAAAAAAGAACTTATACTTACCTCTCTCCTCCTAGACGTTCCTGCTCTGGGGGCTCCCGTCAGATCTGTTCTCTGTTTGTATATAACGGTGACATCATGGTGACCGTACACCTCCGCTGCAGCCTATTAATAGCCTCAGAGGTGTTCAGCTGAGACCAGTAATTAGCTGCGGTGGTGATGTACAGTCGATGTGATTTCACCGATGCTGTCACTCTGTGTACACACAGAACAGAGATGACAGAAGCCCCCAGTGCAGGAACGTCTGGGAGGAGAGAGGTAAGTATCAGGGCCGGCTCCAGGTTTATGTGGGCCCTTGGGCGACACAAGACTTAGTAGGCCCATTTGTGGGGGAACTCACGGCGGCAGTAAAATGGCAGAAAATGTCACTTTGTGCCCCCATAAGTTTAGCACCCTCTGTAGATAGTGTAGTGCCATACATCCCCCTTCCTGGTAGTGCCACACAGCGCCCCCTCCAAGGTAGTGCCACACAGCCCCCGCCTCCCAGGTAGCGCCACACAGCCCCCCTCCCTGGTAGTGTCACACAGCCCCCCCCCCCTGGTAGTGTCGCACAGCCACCCTCCCTGGTAGATGTGCATTCCAACAATATTGCATGTTCCACTGTGTGTTATCTGTGGTGTTACATAGGACTGCAGGTAACATCTACTACATTATCTGTACTCAGAGAGTTATCACCGTGTATTATATGTGGTGTTACATAGGACTGGAGGTAACTTATCTGTTCTGTGTATATATGTGCCTGTGTATTTACCTATATGTATTTGTATATGACCCATTGTGTGTGTATACATGCCTCGTGTGTGTGTGTGTGTGTGTGTGTGTCCGTGTATATATATATGTATGTATATTTGCATGTATGTCTAAATATGTGCCTCTATGTATGTATAGTATATATGTTCCAGTATGTGCGCGTCTATATATATATGTGGTTAATTATTTTTTTTGTGGAGGGCAGCAATAGAGAATCTCACACAGGGCGCCATCCAACCTAAGGCTGGCCCTGATGACGCTGACAAATCAGCGTGATACACTTCTCTTCATTCATGTTCAGCTGTAGTCACATCACAGCGCGATCTCGCGAGATCACTCTGTGCTTTCACTTACTCCTACAGTAACTTTACCAGAGTGTCGGGAGAATGAAAAGACATCGCCTCCAGCCAGGAAATGAATGAAGAGAAGTGTATGATGCTAATTGGTCAGCGTCATACACTTCTCTTTACTAGCCCAGTTGGTGAAAAGTAAAAAAACGCCCACTTGGTCATTAAAAACAAATTTGCATAACATTTGCAAGAGAAAACAGCTGCCTCGTTTCACACGTAAATGCTCCTCCTCGCATTTTGCGAGCCGTCTGAGACGCTCATAGATCTTGAGCTGTGCTTCATTGAGTTCAATGAAGAACGGCTCAAATTACGTGGCAAAGAAGTGTCCTGCACCTCTTTGCCGAGGCAGTCCATTTACGCGTGGTCGTTTGACAGCTGTCAAACGACGACGCGTAAATGACAGGTCGTCTGCACAATACGTCGGCAAACCCATTCAAATGAATGGCATAATACGCCTCGTTTACGCCTGAAAATAGGTCGTGTGAACCCAGCCTTAGAAGGCAAAACCCTGAAGTAAGACAAGCCTGTAATGAACAACATCGTTCTCAAAGAGCACATTTATAAATACTTATCATTCCTTTTTCTAGCAAACCCGTGTAACAGGTTTTCTATACTAGTAGAAATATATTTGACAAGGGGTTATCCTTGAGGCTGGATTCACTTACAGCGTTTTGCTGCATTATTCGTGGTGTTTATACCTGGATTTTTTCAAGCTTTTTTAGTGTGGTCAGATGTTACAATAAAGTCTATAGTGAAGTATAAAAAGCACTACACACAACTGTATTTTGGTTTGCTTTTGAGGCAATTTTGTTGTTTTTTTCCAAACCCAGCATGCACTGCGTTTTTCAGGCAGTTTTCTCATAGGCTTTTCTATAAGACTTCAAAAACAGCCTAAAAAAAGCACGTACAAAAGGACACTAAATGAAAAATGCCACCAAAACGCCACTAAAAACACTAAAAAACATAACATTTTAATAACGCTGGTATTTTTAGAAGTGTTTTCTTGATTCAGTTTAAATTGCCAGAAAAAAATCTATGTGTAAAGGAGGCCTAAAGAGGTTTCCCATGTAAGGGCTCATTCAGACGAACGTGAATAATGACCGTGTGCTGTGCATGGAAATCACGCGCAGCACACGGACCCATTGATTTCAATGGGGCCGTTCACACATGCAGGAGTTTTCAAGCAGCGAGAGTCCGTTGCGTGAAACTCACTGCATGTCCTATATTAGTGCATTATCACACACCAACACACCCATTGAAGTCAATGGGTTCGTGAAAACCGCGCATCGCACATGAATGCACATCCGAGTGCATGTGTGATTTGTGCATCAATTCAATTGAAATTATTAATTTTTTTTTAAAATATGTTCTTTGCGAGTGCGTGAATAACGCATGCCACTCGCATAGCACACTGATGCATAATGGATCAGATTCTTGCGCGTTTTTCACGCGCGTGAATCTGATATGCTCGTGTGAATGTAGCCTTAGACATTTTGGCCCCCTTCTCCTGATAGGTGAGGTTGTATTTACATAATTGGGATGGGATGCTTGCTTAGGGTTTCTTCCTAAGGCTGGGTTCACACGACCTATTTTCAGACGTAAACGAGGCGTATTATGCCTCGTTTTACGTCTGAAAATAGGGCTCCAATACGTCGGCAAACATCTGCCCATTCATTTGAATGGGTTTGCCGACTTATTGTGCAGACGACCTGTAATTTACGCGTCGTCGTTTGACAGCTGTCAAACGACGACGTGTAAATGGACTGCCTCGGCAAAGAAGTGCAGGGCACTTCTTTGCCACGTAATTTGAGCTGTTCTTCATTGAACTCAATGAAGCACAGCTCAAGATTTACGAGCGTCTCGGACGGCTCGCAAAATGCGAGGAGGAGCATTTACGTGTGAAACGAGGCAGCTGTTTTCTCTTGAAAACAGTGTCTTTTCACACGTAAATGACAGCTAGCGTGTGCACATACCCTTAGGGTATGTGCACACGATGAGAGGCTTTTACGTCTGAAAAGACAGACTGTTTTCAGGAGAAAACAGCTGCCTCGTTTCACACGTAAATGCTCCTCCTCGTATTATGCGAGGCGTCTTTGACGCTCGTAAATCTTGAGCTGCTCTTCATTGACTTCAATAAAGAACGGCTCAAATTACGTTGCAAAGAAGTGTCCTGCACTTCTTTGCCGAGGCAGTCAACTTACGCGTCGTCGTTTGACAGCTGTCAAACGACGACGCGTAAATTACAGGTCGTCTGCACCTTACGTCGGCAAACCCATTCAAATGAATGGGCAGATGTTTGCCGACGTATTGTAGCCCTATTTTCAGGCGTAAATCAAGGCATAATACGCCTCGTTTACGCCTGAAAATAGGTCGTGTGAACCCAGCCTTATAGTTAAAGAAATGTTCGAATGTTTGGCCATGTATATAATATTATTTCCCAGCTCAGCCCTTATTTTTCTTGCAGGCCGTCCAAACTTACCCTGTTTACGTCATGAACAGGAAAACTTATACGGCAAAGCAAAATAATCAACCTGAGAAGATATAATGAGCAATAATTCTCGGTGTTTCCTTTACAAATATTTGCACTTGTTTTCATATGGGTCAGTGCAAGGTCTTGTTCTGTTATTAAAAATGATGAGAAACGTTTTCTAGTCTGTGTGAACTTTCAGATTATTTATCTTTCTGAAGGGACATGGCAGAATCGTTAGGCTACATTCACACGAGCGTATCAGGTTCACATGCGTGAAATACGTGCGTAAATCTGGTCTGTGTGGGTTGAGTTATTACATCTGTGCTTTGCGTGTGGCATGTTTTTCACGCACTCGCATAGCACATCTTTTTTATTTTTTCAATGGAATTGATGCGCAAATCACGCACAGCACACGTGAAAACTCCTGCATGTGTGAAAGGTCCCATTGAAATCAATAGGTCAGTGTGCTGTGCGTGATTTTCACGCACAGCACA
This sequence comes from Rhinoderma darwinii, assembly GCF_050947455.1. NCBI lineage: Eukaryota > Metazoa > Chordata > Amphibia > Anura > Rhinodermatidae > Rhinoderma > Rhinoderma darwinii. Next base: position 80,230,853 of record NC_134690.1, read on the forward strand.
CGGACGAGTTTTACGCTCGTGTGAATGAGCCCTTTAGGGACAGAATTGTTGATTTCAAAAGTGGAGCACAGACAGGCCAGCAACGGAGACATTTTATCATGACCCCTGCAGCATTTTCATAAATATGTTGACAACTGACGGCAGCTTTTCCATAGCGCCAGATTTTGTTCCTGTGACATTAATGAATTAGTTCACACATTGCGGATTTGTCGCAGATTTTGTTGCGGTTTCGACGCAGATCTCACCCTTTTGCATTGCAAAGTGTAAAATCTGTGCTGAAAATCTGCGTCAAATCCGCGATGTGTGAACTCAGCCTTAGTTATTTGCATTCAGTAACTTCCGTTATGTATAAAGGATATGAAAACTGAATCTTTGGGGCATGTTCAGATGTGGCGGAATTGCTGTGAAATTCCGCCGCAGACAGTCAGCAGTGAAAATCTGCAGCAGACTTTTTTTTCCATTACTTTTTATGGCTTTTTAGGTAACTTAGTGCAGACGTTGCGGAAAAAGTTGTTGCGGAAAATAGGCAGTAGTGCAGAATTTTCATTCCGCAGCATGCATGGCCACCAGCGGACAAGCAGCGGAATATTCACTACGGATTTCAGCCTTTGCCATGCAAAGGCTGAAATCTGCGGCAAGTCCGCTGTAAAATCTGCAACATCTGAATTACCTGTCAAATATGAAAAATTTTGCTGCAGATTCATTGCGTAATTGCTGCGAATTTGCGGCAGGATATGCAGCGGAAAATTTCGCCACGTCTGAACATGCCCTTTGCATTTCTGCGTAACATGGTGGTGATCCAGTGTTCAGAAAACCTTGTGTCTTTTTCGCCAACACAGAGAAGCCCAGATGTTTTGTCCGATCAGGATTATTTTTCTTCTGCACTCGGGTCCTGATTATTTTCGCACAGTAGAATTATGAGGTCATCACAGCATATGTGCTCCCCTGGCTATTTTTTCCTCAACTATAAGTTCATTTTTCATATTCAGTCCAGGGAAGTCATTCCAAAAAAGATAGAGTTTCTTCTAATATTTGAATAACTATTTTTTTTATTATTCTAGATGTACTGTGCTTCATTATTTAAACAGGATTGCTGTATGTCTTTTACTCATTGAGTGTGGTAGAACATTCCATTCTTCATCTGTGTTTTTGAATTCATTGTACAGGGAATAAGCTGTGCACACCATTATGTGATCAAATCATAGATTTTACTTCTGGCCATATTTTTACTAGGTAAAATTCATTAATGTTTCTTGTAGTGTGCCCAGTGGCAGAAACACCAGGGTGCTACAGTGCCCGGCACAGGCGACAGTAAATCCACAGCTGACAGTAGAGCATATCTCTTCCCACTCTACTATCAGGATCCGCCGGCTTTCTGATCAGCTGACTGGCTCTGAGAAAGTGAGGTTACTGCACTTGCTATGTCACAGACTATATCTGTTCACATCTGCGTGGATGGCTCCATTGGCATCCAGCGCTATTTTGTCTGGAAAAATGACAGCAAGATGGCAATCTGACAGAATACATTAAAGTCAATGGGTTCCGTCAGGTGCCGTTAGTATCAGTCATGTGACGGGTCTGGCGCTTCCGCTATTTTCGCTATTCTTTTCCTATGACGGAATGGGATAATGTAAATTCTAGTGCAGATGTGAACAGAGCCTTACAAGTGTAAAAAATATAAAGAGAAAATAATCCTAACTAAGGGATGGAACTTTGTGCTGCTGACAGGAGTAAGTGAAGAAAAGATTAACATGTCGTAAATGTTACCGTAAACCAGGGGTCTCAAGCACGCGGCCCCAGAGCGGAGTCCCGGGCAGAGCGCTAGTATCGGCTCTGCTCCGGGACTCTGTGGAATTCCCTGACATCGCTGTCCATATATAGACAATGTGTCAGGGTCTCCCCCAGAGCGGAGTCCTGGGCAGAGCGCTAGTACAGGCTCTGCTTCGGGACTCTGGAATTCCCTGACATCGCTGTCCACATATGAACAGCGATGTCTGGGGCTTCCCCAAAGCCAGAGTCCCGTGCAGAGCGCTAGTATCGGCTCTGCTCCGGGACTCTGTGGAATTCCCTGACATCACTGTCCATATATGGACAGTGTGTCAGGGTCTTCCCCAGAGCGGAGTCCCGGGCACAGCGCTAGTACAGGCTCTGCTCCGGGACTCTGAAATTCCCTGACATCGCTGTCCACATATGAAGAGCGATGTCTGGGGCTTCCCCAGAGCCGGAGTCCCGTGCAGAGCGCTAGTATCGGCTCTGCTCCGGGACTCTGTGGAATTCCCTGACTTCGCTGTCCATATATGGACAGTGTGCCAGGGTCTTCCCCAGAGCGGAGTCCCGGGCAGAGAGCTAGTACAGGCTCTGCTCCGGGACTCTGGAATTCCCTGACATCGCTGTGCACATATGAACAGTGATGTCTGGGGCTTCCCCAGAGCCGCTAGTATATGCTCTGCTCTGGGACTCTGGCGAAGCCTCTGACATCGCTGTCCATACATCGACAATGATGTCAGGGCCTTTCCCAGAGCAGGAGTCCCAGTGATATCAGGAGCACAGCTGGAGTCCCAGGAAGAGACTACTAGTGCTCTGCCCGGGACTCCAGCTCTGGGGTTACCCCTGACATCCATGTCCATATATGGACAGTGATGTCAGGAGCAGAGCTGGAATCCCAGGCAGATTGCTAGAAGCGGCTCTGCTCCGGGACTCCAGCTCTGGGCAAGCCCCTGACATCACTCTGGCAGCATCTGCGGAGGGCACTGTGGCAGCATCTGCGGAGGGCACTGTGGCAGCATCTGCAGAGGGCACTGTGGCAGCATCTGCAGAGGGCACTGTGGCAGAATCTGCAGAGGGCACTGTGGCAGCATCTGCAGAGGGCACTGTGGCAGCATCTGCAGAGGGCACTGTGGCATTATCTAGGGGTGTGTTGCATTATCTACAGAGGGCACTGCGGCAGCATCCGCGGAGGACTCTGCGGCAGCATCCGCGGAGGAATCTGCGGCAGCATCCGCGGAGGACTCTGCGGCAGCATCCGCGGAGGGCACTGCGGCAGCATCCGCGGAGGGCACTGCGGCAGCATCCGCGGAGGGCACTGCGGCAGCATCCGCGGAGGGCACTGCGGCAGCATCCGCGGAGGGCACTGCGGCAGCATCCGCAGAGGGCACTGTGTCATTATCTAGGGGTGTGTTGCATTATCTACAGAGGGCACTGCGGCAGCATCCGCGGAGGACTCTGCGGCAGCATCCGCGGAGGGCACTGTGTCATTATCTAGGGGTGTGTTGCATTATCTACAGAGGGCACTGCGGCAGCATCCGCGGAGGGCACTGTGTCATTATCTAGGGGTGTGTTGCATTATCTACAGAGGGCACTGCGGCAGCATCCGCGGAGGACTCTGCGGCAGCATCCGCGGAGGGCACTGCGGCAGCATCCGCGGAGGGCACTGCGGCAGCATCCGCGGAGGGCACTGCGGCAGCATCCGCAGAGGGCACTGCGGCAGCATCCGCAGAGGGCACTGTGTCAGCATCTAGGGGTGTGTTGCATTATCTACGGAGGGCACTGCGGCAGCATCTACGGAGGACTCTGCGGCAGCATCTACGGAGGACTCTGCGGCAGCATCTACGGAGGACTCTGCGGCAGCATCTACGGAGGACTCTGCGGCAGCATCTACGGAGGACTCTGCGGCAGCATCTACGGAGGACTCTGCGGCAGCATCTACGGAGGACTCTGCGGCAGCATCTGCGGAGGACTCTGCGGCAGCATCCGCGGAGGACTCTGCGGCAGCATCCACGGAGGACTCTGCGGCAGCATCCACGGAGGACTCTGCGGCAGCATCCACGGAGGACTCTGCGGCAGCATCCACGGAGGACTCTGCGGCAGCATCCACGGAGGACTCTGCGGCAGCATCCACGGAGGACTCTGCGGCAGCATCCACGGAGGGCACTGCGGCAGCATCCACGGAGGGCACTGCGGCAGCATCCACGGAGGACTCTGCGGCAGCATCCACGGAGGGCACTGCGGCAGCATCCACGGAGGGCACTGCGGCAGCATCCACGGAGGGCACTGCGGCAGCATCCACGGAGGGCACTGTGGCGCTATCTAAAAAGGGTCTGCCCAATCTTGACATGTGTGTCTGCCAAACGCTGCTAACTGAGCCGCCGGACTGCATTTAGCGACACTTAAACTGGAAAACTGGATTGTTGAAATAAGCACGTGGAGAATTCTCTCAAATTTTATACCTAGTGGTATTATTATAGTAATGTAGTATTATTATTATTATAATAGTAATATAGTGTTATTATTATAATAATGCAGTGTTATTATTATATTAATGTAGTATTATTATAGTAATATAGTGTTATAGTAGTTCAAATAACTAATTGATTAACAATAATTTTGTATTGTATCAAATTTGAAAGTAATGCGGCCCGTCAACTTCCCATTTTTTCTATATGCGGCCCACTTACCTGGCCGAGTTTGAGACCCCTGCCGTAAACCATCCCTTATGACCTTCAGCAGCACAGTGATGGAGATTTAGCAAGTAGTAACCCCATCAGGTAGTATGCATAGCATAGCAGAACTTAGAATCGACTTCCCAAAGGTCATCTATGTAGTTCTCAAATCAAACCTACAATTTTTTTTAAATCTTAAAGGGAACGTGTCAGTAGGTTTGGAGCCACTAAGCCACCAGCATGCGGTTATGCAGCTGGGGTTTAGTGTACCAACCTGCCTACCTCACAAACGGACGTTTAGGGAATAGTTAGTAATGTAAATTACAATTTACAGAAAGGAGTCTGGCCACATTGGGTACCACACACTTGAAGCCGAGGACAGTTCACCTTCCTTCACTGCGCATGTGCAGGGCACTGTTTTCGGCATCCTGTGTGCAATGCTCCCGATGTCGCTCTCGGCAAGCTGTAATTTGCTTTAATAAATATTCCCTAAACATCCGTTTTTGAGGTAGGCAGGTTTGGAACACTAACATACAGGTGGTTTGGTGGCTCCCAACCTACTGACAGGTTCCCTTTCAGTAGCGTCCTCCAGGTTGCTGCCTGACATATCTGCTTGTTTGAGAGAGCATCTCCCTGCCAAGGAAGTTGAAAAAGCTCCTGTAATCGTGTAAAATTTACACATGTGCACACGAACAGACACGCACAGATATCCTTGCCCAGCAACGTACTCAAAATTAAGACTCCGCAACACCGACCACATTGCTGTCAATGGGGGACATACCACTAAAGTGTCTTATAGAATAAAAAGTGACAGCAAACGTAAGACTTTGGACTATCCCTAGTAACACATCTCTTTATATATTTATAAAATAAAGAAGCGTCATCCCTGGAGGAAGAAACACAGACTCCAGGGTAAGTATAATATATTTTTCGCTTTCAAAGTTGCGTTTTTTGGTGGCGGAATCGCTGTGATCCTGCCGCAAAAAAACGCAACAACTGCTACTTGTTGTGGGGTTTACCTCCTCATTGAATTCAATGGAGAAAACCTGCAACAAATAAGCAGCGTTTACGCAAATACAATTGACATGCAGCGGAATAAAATTCTGCACCGCAGGTAAATTTCTGAGCATTTTTTCTGCTTAGTATTTACGCAGCGTGTGGATGAGATATGTTTTATTTCATCCACTTTGCTGCTGCTGAAGATTTTCCACAACTAATTCTGTATGAACTGAGCCTTAGGGTATGTTCACAAGTTGCTTAAACACTGTGGATTTTCCGCAACAGATTTAATTGCGGAAAATCCGCAGGGTAAGGCCTCATGCACACGGCAGTGCCCATAATCACTTGCGGGCAGGGCTGGCGCTGCTCGCAATTTCGGGCCGTGCTTCCATACAAAGTATGGGAGCACACCTATCCGTAGTGATACTGAAAGGTGTCCGCGGCCAATAGAATCGGTCGGGTCTGTAATTATGGTCCGCAATTACGGCATTTTTTTACGGCCATGTGCATGGAGTGGATGAGATTTCAATAAATCTCATCCACATGCGGTGTAAAAAATCCACTGAAAAAACATTAATAAATTGACCTGCGCTGCGGCTTCGGAATAGCTGCTTTTCTGTTGTGAGTTTTCCCCATTGAATTCAATGAGCAGGTAAAGCCTGCAACAAATAGCAGATGTTGCGATTTTTGCAGTGGAAAAGCTGCGATTCTGCCACAAAAATCGCATTGTCATAGCGACGGGTCCTTATTTTGTTCGTGGAGGCCGGGCTCTTGGGATGAAGTTTCATAACGTGACTGCTGCAGCCAATCACAGGCTGCAGCGGTCACATGGACTGAAGCGTCATCCCAGTAAACCGGACTGCAATGACAACAGAGAGACGCGTTGCCATGACTATGGAGAATGGAGTAAGTATAAGCTTTTTTTTTGTTTTTCACTCGCTGGTTTCCGCAGCGGACATTCCGCACAAAAAACTGCACCACAATTCTCAAAACATGCTGCATTATGCAAGAGAACTACAAGGTAGGAGAATATTTATTTTCCAGCAAGATAATGACTGCAAACAAAAAGCCAAAGACCTTTATGGGCATGTGACATAATAAAGGGGGTTTTGTATGTAATACTTTTTACTACTTTATACTATTTTTCTGCTATCTCATCTATCTCGTCTGTCAGTACACGCTGCGGCCAGCAGGGTACGCTGGTGAGGCGCTTGCAGGATCCATCATCTATTTTTCTCTCTTCCCCAGTAAACCAGAATTAGCCGGTATATGGGAGACCAGTGATTCCAGAGCGGAGCAATAATAACCCGGGAGCCGGGAATGAGGCCGGACGACGAGGATGACCTGAGGCTGCTGCACCCTCCGCAGGGCGGCCGGGGCTGGACCGGGGATCATGGTGCCAGCAACTTGTTTGTGGACGAGGAGGTTCTGAGGGTCCAGAGGGGGCATCTGTGCAGCTGGGACCAGGTACAGCTCCACGTACAGCTCCTGTGTGGGCTCTGTGCCTGCCTGATGGGCGCAGGATGATGGCAGGGCAATTATATGGCACTGTGTGTGTCTGTATACTGGCAGTGCTTATTATACCAAAATATGTATCCATTGTATTGTGACACTCATGTCTATCCTGACTATAATATAATAGACACAGTATATATATCCTATAATATAAGAGACACAGTATGTATCCTATAATATGACAGTATATATCCTATAATATGAGACAGTATATATAATCAATATAATACAGTATATATCCTATAATATAATAGACACAGTATATATCCTATAATATGAGACAGTATATATAATCAATAATATAATACAGTATATATCCTATAATATAATAGACACAGTATATATATATCCTATAGTACAATATAGACAGTATATATAATCTATAATATAATAGACACCGTATATATATCCTATAGTACAATATACAGTATATATAATCTATAATATAATAGACAGTATATATAAGTGTGATATTGCAGGGCAGCTCATCTCCTTCCTGTGCCCTCGCCTCCTGCCAGTGGGCAGCACATGAGGTTACTATAGGATAAGAGGAGCAGCGTGTACACGGAGATGTCGCTGCTTCTCATTATATGGATGTGCTATGTGTGGAGGCAGGCTACTCATATACACTGACATGATGCTGCCCATGAACCTGGCTTGTAGGGGCACGAGGGTAATACAGGGCTTGTGCCCCCCTTCTGCACAGGATGGGTATGCTTATCCTCCACACACTGTGCTGCCTCTTCTGCTTTGTTTAAATATGATTTACCATCTGGGTCACAGGTGAAAACATGCGTCCATAATAACAGAAATCCCACTTTTTTGTCAGATTGTATATAGGTAAAAAAAACAAAACATTTTAGGGTGGATTCACATGCTGCAAGATTTGTTACAGAAATTTCTGCAACTGAAAATCAGTTCCAGTCCTCTAAGGGTGAGTTCACACGCTGAGTCAAAAACGGCTGAAAATTACGGAGCTGTTTTCAGAGAAAACAGCCTCTGATTTTTAGCCGTTTTTTAGCTGAAAATGTTTTTTGAGGGTTTTTCTTCTAGATGTTTTTGGAGCTGTTTTTCCATTGACACAATGAGTAACAGCTCCAAAAACGGCTCAAGAAGTGTGACATGCTCCTTTTTATGGGGTGTTTTTTTGCGCAACGTTTTTTGAAACGGCGGCGTAAAAAAAACACCCCGTCTGAATGAAACACAGTTTTTCCCATTGAATTCAATGGACAGATGTTTGTAGGCGTTTAGCTACCATTTTTTCAGGCGGATTTCAAGGTGTTTTCGCCCTAAAATACGCCTGAAAACACAGAGTGTGAACATACCCTCAATGGTACTTACTACCTGCTGCAGAAACATCCCTATTCAGATGAATGGAACTGATTATTAGTCGCAGAAATGTCTGCAACAAATTCTGCCATGTGTGACTGCACCCTAAGGCCTTATTCACACGGATATATCAGTTTTTCGCGCGCAAAAAACGCTGCGTTTTGCGCGCGCAAAAGGTCCGTGGGGCATCTGCATATGGTGCGCGGCTGCGTGATTTTCGCGCAGCTGGCATCATTATGACACTCTGGTTTTATGTTGACAAACAGAAAAGCACGAGGTGCTTTTCTGTTTTCATTAATTTATTTTACTGCTGTAGCGCACATCAGTGCTTCCGTGTGCCATGCACGATTTGCACGCACCCATTGACTTCAATGGGTGTGTGCTGCGCGAAACACGGCCAAATATAGGACATGTCGTGAGTTTTACGCAGCGCTCATACGCTGCGTGAAAATCACTGACAGTCTGAACGGCCCCATTCATTAACATAGGTCCGTGTGACGCACGTGAAAATCCCGCGCGTTGCACGGACGTATAACACGTTCATGTGAATAAGGCCTTAAGGTTGTGTTCACATCTGCGTTTTGGTTTTCTGTTGTTCTACCCGGTCATAGAAAAAGAAAAACAGAAGTGCCGGACCCATCGCATGATGGACATCAACCGCGCCAGACGGAACCTATTGGTTCCGTCGGCTTTCCGTAATGGTGTCCGTCATTTTGTCCTGCAAAAAAACAACTGAATCTGCGACAGAGGCCCCTAACGGAGCCTCTGATACAGATGTGAACAAGCTAAGGCTGGGTTCACACTTTCAAGTTTTGATGCAGGTTTTTTTTTTGCCACAACCACGATTGGATACAATTTTATTTATTTTTTTGCTTTTTGTATCCCCCTTTTACCTAGAAGGAAACTTCAACAAAAACTGCACCTAAAATTGCAGGTGTGAATCCAGCCTTAGGCCATGTTCAGACGTGGCAGAATTCTACAGACACTGTCCGCATCAATGCCGCACATAATCTGTGTTGCAGATTCCGTTGCGCCTTTGCCTAAAATGTGAAGTAAAATGCTGCGGATTAGTCGTTGCGGATTCAGGTGCAGAGTACTTCCTGCTCTCTTATAAAACATTCCATCTCAGTCTGGCTATAGACCTCGAAACACATACACCGCATTCCAAATTATTATGCAAATGTTACTTTTCGCTGATTTTCCTAAATAGTCGATGCAAATGACAGTCAGTATAATCTTCAAGCCATCAACCGTTGGAGTATAATGAAAATTTTATTGAACAAATCTCCTAATGATAATAGGTTTTTTTTAGAAGTAAAAAACTCAAAATGCACGGTTTCACATTATTATGCACAACAGAGATCAAAACATTTTAAAGGTTGTAAAGAGAAATAAAATGGTAATTTGTTGAATTTGCAGCATCAGGAGGTCATATTTACAGAAATCAAAAGCTCTTTCAATCAAAAAAAACTTAACAGGCCAAGTTACATGTTAACATAGGACCCCTTCTTTGATATCACCTTCACAATTCTTGCATCCATTGAATTTGTGAGTATTTGGACAGTTTCCGCTTGAATATCTTTGCAGGATATCAGAATAGCCTCCCAGAGCTTCTGTTTTGATGTGAACTGCCTCCCACCCTCATAGATATTTTGCTTGAGGATGCTCCAAAGGTTCTCAATAGGGTTGAGGTCAGGGGAACATGGGGGCCACACCATGAGTTTCTCTCCTTTTATGCCCATAGCAGCCAATGACACAGAGGTACTCTTTGCAGCATGAGATGGTGCATTGTCATGCATGAAGATAATTTTGCTATGGAAGGCATGGTTCTTTTTGTACCACGGAAGAAATAAAATGGTCAGTCATAAACTCTACGTACTTTGCAGAGGTCATTTTGACACCGTCAGGGACCCTAAAGGGGCCTACCAGCTCTCTCCCCATGATTCCAGCCCAAAATATGACTCCGCCACCTCCTTGCTGACGTTGCAGCCTTGTTGGGACATAGTGGCCATTCACCAACCATCCATCTGGACCATCCAGGGTTGCATGGCACTCATCAGTAAACAACACAGTTTGAAAATTAGTCTTCATGTATTTCTGAGCCCACTGCAACCGTTTCTGCTTGTGAGCATTGTTTAGGGGTGGCCGAATAATAGCTTTATACGCACTTGCAAACCTCTGGAGGATCCTACACCTTGAGGTTTGCGGGACTCCAGAGGCACCTGGCATTTTAGCAGCTGCTCTCCTAATCCTATTAATTTGTCTGGCAGAAACCTTCCTCATTATGCCTTTATCTGAACTAACCCGTCTGTGCTCTGAATCATGCACAAATCTTTTCACAGTACGATGATCGCACTTAGGGTATGTTCACACGGCAGCGTCCGTAACGGCCGAAATTACAGGGCTGTTTCCAGGAGAAAACAGCCCCGTCATTTCAGCCATAACGGCATGTGCAGGCGCTTGAACGCTGCGTCCCTTACGGACGTAACTGGAGCTGGTTTTCCATGGAGTCCATGGAAAACGGCTCGATTTACGTCTGAAGTAGTGACATGACACTTCTTTGGCGCGGGCGTCTATTTACGCGCCGTCTTTTGACAGCGACGCGTAAATATACGCCTCGTGTGAACAGACAAACGTCAGCCCATTGCTTTCAATGGGAAGATGTTTGTCAACGCTTTCAAGCCGTAATTTCGGACGTAATTCCAGGCGTAAAAAGCCCGAATTACGTCCGTAATTTGGCCGTGTGAACATACCCTTAAGTTTTCTTGAAATATCCAATGTTTTCATACCTTGTCCAAGGTATTTCACGCTTTTCGGCGGCAGAAAGATCCTTTTTCTTTCCCACATTGCTTGAAACCTGTGGCCTGCTTAATAATGTGGAACGTCCTTCTTAAGTAGTTTTCCTTTGATTGGGCACACCTGGCAAACTAATTATCACAGGTGTTTGAGATTGATTACAATGATCCAAAGAGCCCTAAGGGTATGTTCACACGGCCTATTTACGGACGTAATTCGGGCGTTTTTGCCCCAAATTACGTCCGAAAATAGCGCCTCAATAGCGCTGACAAACATCTGCCCATTGAAAGCAATGGGCAGACGTTTGTCTGTTCACACGAGGCGTAATTTACGCGCCGCTGTCAAATGACGGCGCGTAAATAGACGCCCGCGTCAAAGAAGTGACCTGTCACTTCTTTGGCCGTAATTGGAGCCATTATTCATTGACTCCAATGAATAGCAGCGCCAATTACGTCCGTAATTGACGCGGCGTTCAAACGCCTGCACATGCCGTTACGGCTGAAATTACGGGGATGTTTTCAGGCTTAAACATCCCCGTAATTTCAGCCATTACGGACACCCTCGTGTGAACATACCCTTAGACACAATACCATCCATGAGTTTCATTGAAAAACTAATAATTAAATGTTTATGACACTTAAATCCAATGTGCATAATAATTTGGAACACGGTGTAGGTCCAGCCAGAATGATGAAATATCCTGTTCGCGAAGGCAATCCGCAACGCATCACACATAACATCTGCGGATTTCATTGCGTAATTTTGCAACTCCATTGAAGTCAATGGAGAAATTACGCCACAAGTACTCATCAAGTCCGCAACAGCCAGTGTATGCTGCGGACACCAAATTCCGCACCGCAGCCTATGGTCCGCAGCGGCGTTTTCCGCAACGTCTGCACGTCTGCATCTATCTACAACATGGATGCATTTTTTCAGGCTTCTATGCGGGGAATACAGCTATTACACAGTATGGCCGTATAGAAGTATGAGTGTGTAAATGCCTGAGTTCAATAACATAGTCTTTATATTTTGAGGGCTATTTTATACAGTAAGAATACAGATCCCAAATACAGAAGTGAGAACGAGGCCTTAAAAGCTATACATCTGTTTTCTGAACAAATTGTCCTTCATGGTTGGTCTGTGAGGTTTGCTGTTTTGGGTGACAACTTCGTAAGTTAAAATGACAAATCTCATACTTATCTCTGCCTTGGTCTGCGGCCTGGTCTTGGCTTCTATTGATAACTTGCAGATTTGTCGTTTGGCATGAACAACTTTCCAAGGAATCCAACATGTCAGATCAACTTTTCCACAGATATCTGTCGGCGTCTGTCCCACTCGTTCGTGTCAGCTGCAGAAAATGGTCGATATCCTTTTTGACCGCTTAAAATCTGTAGTATATATATATGGCCAGCTGAACTTTGTGCAGTTTGTTCCTGCAGTCATACAAATTTCCATCTGTCCCCTACACACATTTGGTTGGTTAGCAAGAATTTTGGAAAAGATAAAAGGGATTATGACTGCAGGAGCTTTAGAAAAAAATATAGAACATTATTAACTGCAGACCTACTGCAAAGTTGCTTCATTTTTCGTTTTAGGCTGGGTTCACACGTGGCGGAATTTCACTTAAATTCCGCTGCGGACACTCCGCACCGTTAATCCGCAGCGGAGCCGTTTCTGCATTGACTTCCACTTCTATTTAGAAGTGTTCGTTTAGACGATGCGTAACATTCCGCTGCGGAGCATAGGCTGCGGAGCGGAATTTGGTGTCCGCAGCATGCTCTGTCTGTTGCGGAGCAGTGGCGGACTCATGGCGGAATTTCTCCATTGACTTCAATGGAGATTCTAAGTTCCGCAATGAAGTCCGCAGCTGTCATGCACATGTTATGTGTGCTGCGGATGCGTCTTGCTTTTTTGCCATGACATTTCTTCATTCTGGCTGGACCTATGTATTTCTAGGTCTACAGCCAGACTGAGGAAGTCAATGGGGCTCCCGTAATGACGGGAGCGTTGCTAGGAGACGTCTGTAAATAGTCACTGTCCAGGGTGCTGAAAGAGTTAAGCGATCGGCAGTAAATGTTTCTGCACCCTGGACAGTGACTACCGATCACAATATACAGCAACCTGTAAAAAAATATAAGTTCATACTTACCGAGAACTCCCTGCTTCTGTCTCCAGTCCGGCCTCCCAGGATGACGTTTCAGTCTAAGTGACGGCTGCAGCCAATCACAGGCCAAGCACAGGCTGCAGCGGTCACATGGACTGGCGCGTCATCCAGGGAGGTCGGGCTGGATGCCGAAGGAGGGACGCGTCACCAAGACAACGGCCGGTAAGTATGAAATTCTTTTACTTTCACTAGGGAAAGTGCTGTCCCTTCTCTCTATCCTGCACTGATAGAGAGAAGGGAAGCACTTTTCCCGCAGTCCGCAGCAGCTAGTCCGCATCAATTTACTGCACATTTTGTGCAGATCCGCAGCAGAATCTGCAACGCAGATTCTGTGCGGCATTGATGCGGACAATCCGCCACGTGTGGTCATGCCCTTAGATATATTGGGACAATAAAAAACAAAGTTCACCGGGAACATTCATGTCAACCACCAGTCCTTCTCCTACAGGAGGAAGAATATTTTAGAAAACAAGGGGAGAAATTAAAACATAATAGTAAATGGAACATCTCACATCCAGAAGTTTACAAACTAAGGCCACGTTCAGACGTGTGCGCACAGTCCGCAGTGGAATTCTGCAGCGGCCGTTTTTTAGATTTGTTTCTATTCATTTTTAGGAAACTTAGTTCGGAAAATAACAGTGCGGAATATAGGCTGCGGTGCAGAATGTTCCCTCCGCAGCATGCTCATTATGTTGCGGAATTTCACTGCGGATTTCAGCCTTTGCAATGCAAAAACTGAAATCTGTGGCAAGTCCGCTGTGTTTTCTGCAACGTCTGAGTAACCTGTCAAATATGCAAATGTTGGTGCAGATTCGTTGCGTAATTGCTCCTAATCTGCACCAAAATTTGCAGCGGAAAAATTCTGCCACGTGTGAACGTGGCCTTAGGCCTAATTCACATCTGTGTTGGAGGCTCCGTTAGGGGCCTCCGTTGCAGATTCTGCTAAAAATACCAGAAACAATGGTGCAGTATGCTGCGCTATTGTTTATGATAAAACCACGGATACCCTGACGGAAAACCAATGGAAATAATTAAGGTCAATGGGTTCTGTTGGCCGCCGGTGGTGTCCATGGTACAATGGAACAGGCGCTTCTGGTGATTCCCTTGTTATGCTCCTCTGACAGAGCAGAACAACGGAATAACGAACGCAGATGTGAACAAGGCCTAATAATTTTATTTTATTTGTAACATAAAAGGAAGCATTGTAGTGTGTTTCATATTGCACTATAGACTTTAATGGCAGAATCTCTGGAAAAACACTGGTAAATCTATCATAGAAATCCGCACCAAATAGTGCGTTTTTCCTGCTCATGTTGCTGCGGAAACGCAGATTTAGTGTTAGACATTGGTTATAGCAAAGTATATGTGCACCTGTAGATTTCCAGCGGTTTTTACTGCGTTTCCACTGCGTAAACGCTGTAAAAAGAGCAACAACATAAATCTGTGGTGGAATTTCTACTTCCCATTGAAGTCTATGGGCCAAACACGCAGCATCTCCGCACAGAACCCGCGGAATAAATTGACTTGCTGCGGAATTGAAAAACGCACCGCAGAACACTTTCCGCACCACTTTTATGCGGTTTTTTTTCCGCAGCGTGGGCATGAGATTTTCTACATCTCATTCAGTTTACTGCTACTGTAAATGCTGCAGAATTTCCACACAGAATTCAGTTGCGGAAATTCTGCAGCGTTTATACGCTACGTGGGAACCCGGCCTTAGGCGACAATTCACACATTGCATAATTTAGTGCCCAATATTTGCATCAGAACCTCAGATAATCGCAGGTAATTCTGCAGTTAATATCAACACGTAATGAAGCGTATTTTCATCCGGTTTTAGGTGCGGTTTTTTACGTTATGCGAAAATACGTGCAGATTTTATGCAGAAGATTTTGGTGCGGGTTTTTATAAACTAGTCAGATACAATTCTGAGGAAATGCAAGATAAATTAACATGCTACGGCTTTTAAAATATGCACCGCAGGTCAATTTATGTGCGGAAAAATTCTGCCAAGTGTAGATAAGATTACTTGAAATCTCATTTACTTGGCTGGCACTGTATTAGGCTAGATTCACACGAGCGTGGGAAAACTCGGATGTGAAAAACTTGACGTTTTTCACGTCCGAGGTGCCCCCCGCGTGGGTCCCATTTTCACGGATCCCCATAGACTTGAGCCTATGGAGGGATTAATGAAAACTGAACAAAATAGGACAGGTTCTGTTTTTCAACGGACCCTTCACACGGTCCGTTGAAACAAGGGCAGTTCACTGTGAACGGCCCCATTGAAAAACATGCGTCCAACGGCCGTCACATGGACGTATTCAACGCTCGTGTGAATCAGGCCTCACGCTGCTGAAATTCTGCATGGCAAATCCGCATGTAATACGCATCTTGTACATGGGGTCTTAGAGTATACTCACAGAAAAATGTCTGCCGTGGATGTGGCCACGAATCTGAGACAAAGTTCCGGAAGAAGTCCAGAACATATAAGGCAATTCCATAACATGCCCTAAAATCCCCAGAGTTTTTGTAAATCCCCATTAACTTGCATTATAAGGTCCTTTGTTGCAGATTTTCAGTGCAGAATCTGCACTGAAAATCTACAACAAATCAGCTGTGTTTGAACAGGAGCTTACGTGCAGCAACTGGCAATAAAAAAAAAGCGATGACTTTGAATCAGGGGAACCAGACTGCTTCTTCTGGCCCCTTATCGGAACTTCTATGGAACAGTAGTTGGATTTAGTTTGGTCTAGTTCAGCTTTTTATAGGGCATTGTACAGATTCCCTAATCTGATCCTAGGTCGTAAGAGGTGCTTAATGAACAGTATTTTAGCTGAAAGAAAAGCAGTAAAAGCTGAGACCTCTGTAAGTAGTTTCTCCTAATCAGATTTTTGGCATTATTGGTAACATTCTTACATTTGCTGGCAAGGCACGCTCACAAGTTCAGCTAACTTCTGTGCAGGATCCTGATTTGACTGGAATTGACAATGTATCATGAATATGTGCAGCAATTTTTTTGGCGTTTATTTTTTAAATCTAAGGCCCCATGCACACGAACGTGCTTTTGCGGCCGCAATTCCCCCAAAAATCCACGGGAGAATTGCGGCCCCATTCATTCCTATGGGGCCATGCACACGCCTGTGGTTTTCACGGTCCGTGCATGGCCCAGGAGCCCGGACTGCAGAAAGAACGGGCAAGTCTTATTACGGCCGTGTTCTGCGGTCCGGGCTCATTGAAAATAATGGCTGCGGCCATGTGCAAGGCCCGTGATTTGCGGGCGGCTCGCGGCTGTCACTCCGTGGCCGGCCGACCCGAAAATCACGGCCGTGCACATGGCTACGGTCGTGTGCATGAGGCCTAAGACTTCGTTCACATCTGCGTTGGAGGCTCCGTTAGGGGCCTCCGTCGCGGATCTGGCAGGGATTACCGGAGACAATAGCGCAGCATCCAGCACTATTGTGTCGGGGAAAATCACAGGCTGCAGCGGTCACATGGACTGCCGCGTCATCCAGGGAGGTAGGGCTGGATGCCGAAAGAGGGACGCGTTACCAAGACAACGGCCGGTAAGTATGAAATTCGTTTACTTTCACTAGGGAAAGTGCTGTCCCTTCTCTCTATCCTGCACTGATAGAGAGAAGGGAAGCACTTTTCCCGCAGTCCGCAGCAGCTAGTCCGCATCAATTTACTGCACATTTTGGGCAGATCCGCAGCCGTAATCCGCAACCCGGATTAGGTGCGGCATTGATGCGGACAGTTGCGGAGGAATTCCGCCACGTGGGGGCATGCCCTAAAGCACCACGTGCTTTTCTGTTTACAAACATACAGAGTGTCATAATGATGGCGGCTGCGTGAAAATCACGCAGCCACGCATCATATGGTGATGACACACGGAGCAGTTAAGTGCCTTTTGTGCGCGCAAATCGCACACGCTCGCGTAAATCCGCCCCTAGTATGAACTTTTCTGGTATGGATGAGTAGGGTTTGGGTTGGGTGTGAGTAGAAGAGGCTGAAACGTGACGTGGATGAACATATAGGAGCGTTCAGTCCATTATAGCTCAATCTGTAGTATTTTCTTGCTCACCCCAAGTGTTAATGTTACAGGCTGTCCCGTCTCTCGCTGTTTCAGCTCCGGGCCACGCAGTAGGGAAGTGGGTGAAAGGTCGGCCCTGTTTTTCTGCTTTACGTTGTGCTATAAAAATTAATAAATGATTCTGAGTGAGACGTTCGCAAGAATGAGGGAAGTTCTGAACATTGTACCTTGTATGTCCAAGTGTATCGTCAGACGGAATTATGTAGGCAGACAAGACATAAATGATGTACGGTATAATTATAAGGGTGAAGTAACTAAGGAAAGATGGGGAATGGAGTAGTAACAGTCGGTTCAGTGCTGTTTGTTTTCATGGTGCTCCATGTACAGTGTCACATAACATCACTTTCATCTCTGTAATATTTATCTTGTGTTTATCTCCAGTTATGCTTTTATTGTGTAGAACTATATCGCTCTATCCTGACCCATTCGTGTTTCCCACCCGCCGCTGTCCTCTGGAACACGTGACTGATATCACCTACACCTGCCTGCCTGCTCCATTCACTGCTGACATCTATTATATAGGCATCACAGGTCTTTAGACTACCAGTTCCTCCTATCTTTTTGGTGTTGCATTTTGTCACATCGTTTAAAGTCTGTAATGAAATATTGAAAATATTGGTTCAGTGCATTTTTTTATGCTTAGTTTATGGCGTTTTGTTCTGACGGTTTTTTCCTTAGGCTTTTCTAAAGGGTTTTTAATATGCGATAAAAAAACATGTACAAAATGATACTAACAAAGAAAAGCCACCAAAAATGCATGTAAAAACACCTAAAAAAAATTTCATGAAGTTTCATACGCCAGGCAAAAACTCAGTGTGAAGGAGGGCTAAAGAACATTTACAAAAAAAACCTCTGATTTTCACTCAAGATTCCATTTCATTCTAAACTTTAAAGTGTTCTGACTTTCCACAACTAAAACGTTAAAACTTGAAAAACTAGAAAAACATGTAGGCGCTACATAGGGTTAGTGCGTCTTTAAAGCCTGTGCCAACTTGCAGAACAAATGGATCACAGAGTGTGGTGCTGTATTAGGCACAACAACAATAATGCACATATAACTGGAGAATTCTGCCAGTCTCGTATCCTCCTCATCGTCAGGAGCCATCCTCACTAATGGACCAGAAGAACAGGAGTATATGGAAAGCAGAACTAGAATCCAGAAAAGGGTGTCTTTTTTTTGGATTCCAGTTCTGGTTTCCATATACTCCTGACTTTCCACAACTGGATTATTAAATAAATAAATACATGACAAAAATACATGTTTTAAAACGGGATCTTGCCCATCTTTTTCCTCTTTCAAGCAGGGACCAAAAGTGCTGGCGGCGTGTTTGAATACGTTCTACTAACACTTCGTTTCATTGTGACAATGCTGGATTTCCGACAGAGTGCGAAGTTCTTGCATTGTCGTCCACAGTTTGCATCCGTAAAGGCATTTTAGTCGCTGCTTGGCAAGCTGCGTGACCAAAAAAGTACCTTCAACATTCAGTCCTTGTGCAATGAGCAATTTGTAGATATCTCATAATATGTAGACCACATCACATCGGGGGAATTTAGGGTAAATTCAGGCTTGGCGTAAGCCCTGCAAATTTTTGTTGTTTAAAAATTTACACTACGGAAGATTACTTCCTGTTATCCTATGGAAATCAAAAAACATATATGGTAACATTTTCTGTGCGAAATTTTGCCCACTGCGAAAAATCTTGTCGTGCCCTATGTGTTGCAGATTTTGGATGCAGAATTTAAATGTTCCTACAAAATCAGCAACACAAATCCGCAGCAAAAAAACACCAAAATATCTGTAATAAGTAATTATTCTGCAGTTAAAAACACAGAAAAATCTGCATGTCTTTACAAAATTACGATGACGGAATTTTTATGCAGATTTTGTGGTGTATTTTTATGCCACATGTGAATTCACCGTTAGTGGGTGCAAATACATGTTGTAATTTAAAGAAGTCCTAGTTACAAACATTCTTCAAAAATTCTTCAAACATTCTTCAAAAATTCAGTCTCCTAGTGCTGTACGGGGTACAAAAGCACGTACATATATACAGATATGTGGGTCTTCTATCTGCATAGCTCCCTGTGATCATATTGCAGAATGTACAGTTGCAAGAAAATGTAAGGGTACTATTACATGGGCCGTGTAAACGAGTGCCAATCAACTAGACAGCTCATTGATCGGCGCTCATTTGCTCCTTTCACAAGGAGCAATTATTGGATACCTATAGGGATGAGTGCTCGTAACTACGATCGTTCGCCCCTATACATTTTCATCATGTCGGCAGCACATCTCCCAGATTACACAGCGAGATGTGCTGCAGACAACAATGATTTTTAATTCTGCATAAAAAAAAGAAGCAGTATCAGCCCGATGAACGAGTCCGCTGATCGTTGCCCTGATTACATAGCGCCATAATCAGGAACGAGCGTTTGCCTGATCATTGGCCCGTGTAATAGGGCCTTCAGTGACCACTTTGAAATTACCTGGATTTCTGCATTGATTACTAATACAATTGCCCATTAGACATAGGTACACAAAGCCTGGTTACTGACAAATCTGTTTTTCTAAAGAAACATTGGTTAGTGTGAACCATACCTCGAGGCAAACAACTTTCAGAAGACGTGTTATAGAGACGCATGGGGGTGGAAAAGGTTACAAAAGCATTGCTTAAAGAGGCTCTGTCACCAGATTTTGCAACCCCTATCTGCTATTGCAGCAGATAGGCGCTGCAATGTAGATTACAGTAACGTTTTTATTTTTAAAAAACGAGCATTTTTGGCCAAGTTATGACCATTTTTGTAGTTATGCAAATGAGGCTTGCAAAAGTCCAAGTGGGTGTGTTTAAAAGTAAAAGTCCAAGTGGGCGTGTATTATGTGCGTACATCGGGGCGTTTTTAATACTTTCACTAGCTGGGCGCTCTGAAGAGAAGTAACATCCTCTTCTCTTCAGAACGCCCAGCTTCTGGCAGTGCAGATCTGTGACGTCACTCACAGGTCCTGCATCGTGACGGCCACATCGGCACCAGAGGCTACAGTTGATTCTGCAGCAGCATCAGCGTTTGCAGGTAAGATCGGAAGGAGTTCTGTTCCGATGGAGCGTTTTTTGCTGCGTTTTTTACGCGTAAAAAAACGGCCGCGAAAAAGAAGTGCAAGTCACTTTTTGGGAAGTTTTTGGAGCCGTTTTTCAGTGACTCTAGCGAAAAAAGCTCCAAAAACGGCCGTAAAAAACGCAGCGAAAATCGCGAGTGGCTTAAAAAAACGTCTGAAAATCAGGAGCTGGTTTCCCTTGTTTTTTCTCACTGCGAGTGAACATACCCTTAGGGCACATTCACACATGGCGGAATTGCTGTTGAATTCCGCTGCGGACAGTCCGCAGTGTAATTCTGCAGCAGAGGTTTTTGCATTTCTTTCTATACATTTTTAGGAAAGTTAGTAATAATTAACTAATAATAAAAGAACTGTGCAGAATTAGGCTGCGGTGCAGAATTTTCCCTCCGCAGCATGCTCATTATGTTGCGGAGAAGAAGCGGAATTTCACTGCAGATTTCAGCCTTTGCAATGCAAAAACTGAAATCTGTGGCAAGTCCGCTGTGATATCTGCAACGTCTGAATTACCTGTCAAATATGCAAATGTTGGTGCAGATTCGTTGTGTAATTGCCCCAAATCTGCACCAACATTTGCAGCGGAAAAATTCCGCCACGTCTGAACGTGCCCTTAGATGTACATCAGTCCACGGTTAGACAAATTGTCTACAAATGGAGAAAATTCAGGACTGTTGCTATTTTCCCTAGTAGTAGGCGTCCTGTTGAAATGTTTACTGAAGACTTTACAAACTGCAAAAACCACTGTTCATGTATCTGATGTTAGAAAATACTGAACAAGGATGGTGCCTATGGAAGGACACCATGAGGGCACATTCAGACGTGGCAGAATTGCTGTTGAATTCCGCTGCGGACAGTCCACAGTGCAAATCCTTTGCAGACAGTTTGTCCATTGGTTTCAACACCTTTTTAGTTCACACACATGTTGGTGCAGATTCGTTGTGTAATTGCCCCAAATCTGCACAAACATTTGCAGCTGAAATCTGTGGCAAGTCCGCTGTGTTTTCTGCAACGTCTGAATTACCTGTCAAATATGCAAATGTTGGTGCAGATTCGTTGCGTAATTGCCCCAAATCTGCACCAACATTTGCAGCTGAAAAATTCCGCCACGTCTGAACGTGCCATGAAGGAAGTCGCTTCTGTCCAGAAAAACCATTGTGGCCCATCTCACGTTTGCTCGAGACCACCTGGATGTTTTACAATTCTTCTGAGAAATGTTCTATGGACAGATGAGACAAAAGTGGAACTTTTCAGCCCAAATGCTATGTTTGGAGGAAAAAGAATACTGCGCACCAACACAAAAATATCATCCCAACTTTGAAGCATGGTAACGGGAGCATCACGGTTCGGGGCTGCTTTCCTGACTCGGGACCTAGACGCCTTGCGATCATTGAAGGAACAATGCATTAAAAGTGTATCCAAACATTTTACAGGAGAACATAAGGACTGTAGTTCATGACCTCAAGCTGAGGAGACATTGGGTGATGCAACAAGACAGTAACCCAAAGCATACAAGTAAATAAACTAAAGAATGGTTGAAAAAGAAGATTTGTGTTTTTGAAAGACAAAGTCATTCCCGACCTTAACCCTATTGT
This sequence comes from Rhinoderma darwinii, assembly GCF_050947455.1. Lineage (NCBI taxonomy): Eukaryota > Metazoa > Chordata > Amphibia > Anura > Rhinodermatidae > Rhinoderma > Rhinoderma darwinii. The sequence goes on from NC_134690.1 coordinate 80,252,886, forward strand.
GATGCTGTGGCATGACCTTAAGGGGACTGTGCACACAAGGCATCCCAGAAATATTGATGAACAGAAAAAAGCAAATAGGACTTTAGGGTGTATAAAAAGAGAGATAAAAACCCATGATTCAATTGTAATATTAGCCCTCTATAAATCCCTTGTAAGGCCATATCTTGAATATGGAATTCCGTTTTGGGCTCCATATTGTAAAAAGTAGAACTGGAGAGGGTTCAAAGACAGGCGACTAGATTATTAAATGGGATGAAGGTGTCCCTTACAATGGAAGGCTAGAAAAATTGGACTTGTTCAGCTTGTAAAAAAAGAAGCCTTAGAGGTGATCTTATTAACATGTATAAATACACAGTCGAGTCACATTATTATGACCACCTCCTGCTTTCGATGTCGGCAGCGCGTAGCCCATGAAGGAAGTCATGTGTGCGATAGGCTGTCTGAACACATATCACTCGTTGTTGCCATGGGTAAAAGGGGCGATTTATCAGAGTTGCAAAAAGGAATGACTATTGGCTTTCGGGCCAAGGGTGGCAGTATTTCTCAAAGAGCGCAGTACATGCTGTTTGTCTTCCCTGGGCCAGATGTAATCTTCCAGCAAGACAATGCGACATGTCACACGGCTAGAAATGTCAGTCAGTGGTTGGAAGAGCACGACCAAGAATTCCAAGTACTTCCCTGGCCCCCTAATCCGCCAGACTTTAACCCAATTAAGCATCTATGGGACCACCTCAATCGTCTTGTTCGCTCTATGGATCCTCCCCCACCCACCCTCCAGAAAATGTGGGATGCACTGCAGTCAGCATGGCTCCAGATACCTGAGATAACCTACCAGCACCTTATTGAGTCACTCCCAGCCCGTCTAGCTGCTGTCCGTGCTGCACATGGAGGTTACTCTGGATATTAGTTGGTGGTCATAAAAATGTTACTCAACTGTATATGTGTAGTCAATACAAAGAACTAGCACATAATCTGGTCTTTTCAAGAACTCTACTAAAGACCAGGGGACCTTCATTGCCTGTGGAAGAAAGACATCTCGGACATCAATATAGGAAAGGGTTCTTTACAGTTAGAGTAGTCAAACTATGGAATGCGCTACCCAAAGAGGTAGTAATAGCAGATACTATGTCAGCATTTAAAAAAGGCTAGATGGTTATTTACTGACAAATGGCATTGAGGGTTACATCTACTCTAGCAATGAAAAACGTGTAATTGATTGAGAAAGGTGGAACTTGATGGACCTGTGTCTTATTTCAACCTATGTAACTCTTTTTTCATAAAAAAATATTAGATTTTTATTAAAAAGGGTCACTGTAAAAAAAACTACACATTAGGTACTGCCGCAATCGTAACGACCTGTAGAACCAACATAACTTATTAGTTATACTGCACGTGCATGGTGTAAAAGAAAATGCAAAAATCATTGGCGGAATTGCTGTTTTTTGGGTTTTTTTTCGCTTTCCCCCTAAGGGCACGTTCAGACGTGGCGGACTTTTTCCGCTGCAAATGTTGGTGCAGATTTGGGACAATTACGCAACGAATCTGCACCAACATTTGCATATTTGACAGGTAATTCAGACGTTGTAGATATCACAGCGGACTTGACACAGATTTCAGTTTTGCATTGCAGTGAAATTCCGCTTCTCCGCAATGTCATGAGCATGCTGCGGAGGGAAAATTCTGCACCGCAGCCTGATTTCCGCACAGTAAGGGCAAAGCCCCACGTGGCGGAATTGCTCTGGAATTCCGCTGCGGACACTCCGCAGCGTTAATCCGCAGCGGACCCGTTTCTCCATTGCCTTCCACTGCTTTTTAGTAGTGTTCGTTTAGACGATGCAGAAAATTCCGCTGCGGAGCATAGGCTGCGGTGCGGAATTTGGTGTCCGCAGCATACAATGGTTGTTGCGGAGGTGTGGCGGACTGTTTGCGGACTAATTGCGTAAGTTCTCCATTGACTTCAATGGAGATTCTAAATTCCGCAATGAAGTCCGCAGATGTTATGTACATGTTATGTGTGCTGCGGAGCGTATTGTTTTTTTCACATGACATTTCTTCATTCTGGCTGGACCTATGTATTTCTAGGTCTACAGCCAGACTGAGGAAGTCAATGGGGCTCCCGTAATTACGGGTGACTACGTGTGTGCACCCATAATTACGGGTGACTATGTGTGTGCACCCATAATTACGGGTGACTATGTGTGTGCACCCGTAATTATGGGAGCGTTGCTAGGCGACGTCAGTAAATAGTCACTGTATGGTGCTGAAAGAGTTAAGCGATCGTCAGTAACTGTTTCAGCACCCTGGACAGTGACTACCGATCACAATATACATCAACCTGTAAAAAAAATAGAAGTTCATACTTACCGAGAACTCCCTGCTTCTTCCTCCAGTCCGGCTTCCCAGGATGACGTTTCAGTCCCAGTGACGGCTGCAGCCAATCAAAGGCTGCAGTGGTCACATGGACTGCCGCGTCATCCAGGGAGGTCGGGCTGGATGCCGAAAGGGGGACGCGTCACCAAGACAGTAAGTATGAATTTCTTTTACTTTCACTAGGGAAAGTGCTGTCCCTTCTCTTTATCCTGCACTGATAGAGAGAAGGGAAGCCCTCTTCCCCTCAATACGCAACGTACAGTCCGCATCAATTTACTGCACATTTTGGGCAGATCCGCAACAGAATCTGCAACGCAGATTCTGTGCGGCATTGATGCGGACAGTTGCGGAAGAAATACGCCACGTGGGGCCATGCCCTTATTTTCTGCAACGTCTGAACTAAGTTTCCTAACAATGTATAGAGACAAATGTAAAAAACGACTGCTGTAGAATTCCACTGTGGACTGTCCGCAGCGGAATTCAACAGCAATTCCGCCATGTGTGAATTTTCCCTAACTAAAAAAGAACTATAAAAGTTAATCAATAAGTTCTATATATCCCAAAATGGTACAAAAAAAACCTACAGCTTATCCCGCAAGAAAACAAACCCTCATACAGCTACATCAACGGGGGGAGGGGGGGTGTTTGTTTTGGCTCAGGATCTGGCAACACAAAAATGACTTTTTTTCACTAAAACATGGTTTATTGTGCAAAAGTACTAACACTTAAATAAATAAACATATTTAGTATTGCCGCATTCGTAACGACCAGTAGAAAAAAGTAAACATGTTATTTTTGTCGCATGGTGAACACAGAAAAAAAATGCGCAAAAAACAATGTCAGAATTGCTGTGTTTTTTGTATTCCCTTCCAAAGAAAATAAATGAAAGCTAAATCAATAAATTATATGAACCCCAAAATGGTGCCATTGAAAAATACAACTCATCCCGCATAAAAAAAACCTCATACAACGACATCAATGGAAAAATAGAAAAGTTTTCGCTCTTGGAATGTGAGGATGAAAAAAATGAAAGAAAATAGTTTGGTCAATAAGGCCCAAACAGGCCTGGTCTTTAAGGGGTTACCATTATTAGGACCTCTTACAGAAGTCCAAATATTCAGGTTGTGTTTACACATTTTGATAAGTTCCGTGCAAATAAAATGCATGAGGCAGTACCGCACGATTTAGAGCACATATTGCCATGGTTTGTGATGCGGGTATTGGCCGTGTTCTTTTTACAGGTGAAAAACGTGAAAAAAAACAGTCGGTAGCCAAATTGCTAAATTATGGCAGTTTGTGGTTAAACACATACGTTTTTGAATGACAGTTTTTGACCGTGCGGCCCACTACCGCAATGAGTAAACACGGTCACGAAGGCCTGCCCCGGTGATAGATTGCTGCTACATTAATCACCTACTTTTAATTGTAGTTGTGGAATTCTATAAATATATCAGAACTCAATGATTTTGATTATTTTTTAAAGATTTTACTGACCTCACTTTGCAAAGGATGCAAATTGTCACTTTAACTATTGGAATAGAAGTTCCTTATCAGCCGAGATATGAGAAAGAGACTATAAAGGCTTAGAAAATCATTATACATACTGTCTCTCTCATATGCGTCGGCCATAATTTAACATTTCGCTTTGCAACAGGATTGACCATTAAAACACCTACATTACATGAACTTTGCATCCTGCTGACATGTTGCCAGTGTTCATCCCTATACCCCAGCATTGCTCCCTCACACTTGTGCATTCTTCACACTATGACCGAATGTCTGTGCCCACCCCAATTCAAGGAGGATACTGAGAGTCTCCTACACTGCTGTTCGCTTATAAAACCATTAGGTGTAAGCTGATCACTCCAGGCATTGGGAACAGTTGCAGTACTAGCGCATCAGGTAAGAAGTTACTATTATATATGTGTATGTATATATATATATATATATATATATATATATAAATATATATATATACATATGTATGTATGTATACATATATATATATATATATATATATATATATATATATCATGCAATTTATATTATGCACACACTTTACTGTAATAGATAGGTGTGTGTTTGTATACGTGTGTGTGTGTATATATATTTTACATTTGTATTTTTTCCCATATATATATATATATATATACATACATATGTATATATATATATATATATATATATATATAAAATCTTCTGCAATCCATTGAGCATCAAGGGGTTAAATCTATTCGAATCAAATGTTAGGCAGTAGACTTTTGCCTTAATACAGTTTAAGACTTTTTTTTAACTTTTTTCTGAAGGGTCCAAAAAATATATATGTTAAACAATGTTGATCATTGCTCATCATATTAATCACGTATTTGGCACAAATTTCTATTTTTTTATCTATATATCACACAGCTAAGGCATTTCTTTAGACTTTTAATACTTGACTGTAGACTAGAGTGAAGTATGACTCAATTTTTGGGAATATGATGTATTTTATATGACCGTAACAGATTTAGAATATTTATTACATTTAATGTATCCGTTTGTATCACCTTGATCTATGAATAAATTCAGGAATGCATCTATTATTGTAACCGTCGCCATTGTTCTATCTTGTGATTGTTTTTCTAAAGGTCTTCTAGTTGTATTCCAGTATTAGTTTCCCTGTTAGTTTGTATTCCTCAGTGACATGTGAAGGATTATGATGAGATATACATTATGTGTGCACAGTTAGGAGTGCGTGTTTGTGTGTTGTGTTGTGTTGTGTTGTGTTGTATGTTTGCCTGTCTTTAGTCATATGTATGGATCTTGAAGAATGTTGAACAAGCAGTAACTAATATGTGACAGATTGCAGCCCCTCATGAACTTTAATCTGTGCCCTTTGTGTCTCAGTTTTATCTTTACACAGCCCTATTACACATGGGTGTATAGGTAATTATTTATTTTACATAGATTTGTATATTATATATTTTATATTGATGGGTTTCTGCTTGTGTACAGCATTAAATCCTAAATGTATGTCTATCAGAGCTCTTTGAGAATATATATGAGGGTATGTGCACACACACTAATTACGTCCGTAATTGACGGAAGTATTTCGGCCGCAAGTCCCGGACCGAACACAGTGCAGGGAGCCGGGCTCCTAGCATCATACTTATGTACGATGCTAGGAGTCTCTGCCTCGCTGCAGGACAACTGTCCCGTACTGTAATCATGTTTTCAGTACGGGACAGTAGTTCCACGGCGAGGCAGGGACTCCTAGCATCGTATATAACTATGATGCTAGGAGCCCGGCTCCCTGCACTGTGTTCGGTCCGGGACTTGCGGCCGAAATACGTCCGTCAATTACGGACGTAATTAGTGTGTGTGCACATACCCTAAGGATACTGTACATACCTGAGGTCAGCCCTTATGGGAATATTTGTCTATTTGAAAACATGATTACAGTACGGGACAGTTGTCCCGCAGTGAGGCAGGGACTCCTACATCGTACATCACTATGATGCTAGGAGCCCGGCTCCCTGCAGTGTGTTCGGTCCGGGACTTGCGACCGAAATACGTTCCGTCCATTACGGACGTAACATGCTCGTGTGAACCCAGCCTAAGACCCTCTGCTTTTTATTGTACATGGCAGAGCTGCATGCAGGTGGCTGTTTTGCAGAACACAGAGTCCCCTGTGGTTCCGTACTAAGGAGCCGCAGGGACACGGCGTGCTTCTCTGTGTGGCACCATATTATGGGGTTATTCGAATGCAGAATCCAACAGAAGAAACTTGTGCATATCTCTCTATTTCATTGGAGGCATACAGAGGTACAGTATGGCCCAATAGGAGTCTTTGGGTGCCCTATTACGGCTCCAAGCAACAGCTAGGTTGTGCGAAACTGTAATACGCCATGTGCAAAAACATGTCAGGGTAAGTTCACACTACGGTTAGTATACGTTTACCTCTCTTCCGTCAGAGGAAGAGAGGATCGAAAGATTAAACGGAAAGCAACGGTTCCGTTAGAATTACCATTGATTTCAATGGTAAATCTTTTGTTTCAGGTGCTATCCGTTTGTCTCTGTTCGCTAGTTTTAGTTTTTTTGTCGGAAGTAAAAGTGCAGTTTGCAGAACTTTTGTTTCTGTAAAAAAACTGAAACCTAGCGAACGGAGACAAACGGAAAGCGACTGAAAGAAAAGAATTACCATTGAAATCAATGGTAATTCTAACGGAATCGTTGCTTTTCGTTTGATGTAATGCTCCTCTCTTCCTCTGAAAGAGGTAAATGTATACTTGTGTGAAAGAAGCCTTACATACCGACCGTTTATATATTTTTTCCTTCCGGTATAAGACTCCTCTTATTCTCCTATTGCAGAACCCCTTTTACTCCATTGTGGACAGCTCTAGTCTCCGCTATGGAGTTGGGATGGACCATGAATTGTATTTTACAGAATTGCCACCAAAAACTACAGCAAAATAGGAGAATGATTTGTGGTCAATACACAATCCCCTGGAGTCCTGTGATAAACCTCTGTATAAAAACACTGACAGATGAATGTGTGCCTTGTTTCCCTGAAAGTTGTAGTTACATTATAATAACCGCATAACATTGTGTCATAGAGAATGATAAATATAATAAAACCCATAAATTACATTTCTCATCTCAAGAGATCCCTTCATGCTCAGCAGCTGGAGATGGAAACCCCTGACAGGGCTCGATTTTATGCAGACAGCTGTGTCATGGGAGTAAACAATAGCTATATATATAAATATATAAAGAAGGTCACTTTTTGCCATAAAGTGTGGGCTTGTTGGTGGAGGTATAAGAATGTGGGAGTGAACCTCGGTTCTTAAAGGGGTTGTCCAGGAAAAAAATAAATTCTAAAAAATGTCCCCCAGCCTTGATTCCCTAGTACCCCCTATTAAACTTCTAACCAGTTTCTGTTTGATTTCCATCATCACTGCTGCTTTTTCTGTTTGTTTACATCCCTTACTGGCTGTTTCCTGTCTTGTAACCCACCATACCCATGATCCCGGCTGAATCTGAGGAGACAGTTGCATCCTCCCCCTTCCTCCAAAGCACCTCAGCTATTTGCATACTGCCACGCCCCTCTATGGTCACATGGTCCTTCCCTGCTCTAATTACAGATAACAGGCAGACGGTCCCTCCCTGCACACTGTCTGAGGCCGGATTACACGAGCGTGTGCCTTTTGCTTGCGCAAAAAACGCGTCGTTTTGTGCGTGCAAAAGGTACATAACAGCTCCGTGTGTCAGCCCCGTGTGATGCGCGGCTTCATGATTTTCGTGCAACCGCCATCATTATGACACTGTTTATATGTTTGTAAACAGAAAAGCACGTGGTGCTTTTCTGTTTTCATTCATACTTTTTACTGCTGTTGCGCGAATCACGCACGTACCATGGAAGTGCTTCCGTGTGCTGCGCGTGATTTTCACGCACCCATTGACTTCAATGGGTGTGTGATGCGCGAACAACGCACAAATATCGGGCATGTCGTGAGTTTTACGCTGCGGACACACGCTGCATGAAACTCACGGACAGTCTGCACGGCCCCATATAGGTCCTTGTGAAAATCACGCGCGTTGCACGGACGTATTACACGTTCGTCTAAATAAGCCCTTACACAGTAATAATCATCATTATCCTTTGTGCCTCCATCTATCCCTAATCTAAGTACAGGCACCCGTCTCCCTCCCCGCCCCTTCTACAGCCTGATAAATGTCAGGGTATGTTCACAGGCAAAGAGTCTCAAAATACGGAGCCGTTTTCAAGAGAAAACAGCTGATTTTCAGACTTTTTTTGTGCAAATCGAGATTTTCGCTGCGTTTTTTACGCCCGTTTTTGGAGCTTTTTGCACTACAGTCTATGGAAAACGGCTCCAAAAACGTCTCGAGGTTTCCTGCACTTCTTTTTCGCGGTCATTTTTTTATACGTAAAAAAACACATGCTGCTTCGGATTTTTCGGTCGTTTTTCGGGAGTTTACGGCCCGAAAAACGGAGGAAAATAGGCCGTGTGAACATGCCCTAAGTCTGCCCATCTTGGTACACACAATCCAGTCAGCACATTTACCTCACCTGCTGCTGGATCTGTTCCAATAGATCCTGTATTAGGCCCTGTTCACACTGAGTTTTTTTGCTGGCAGAAAATTCTGCATCAAGATTCTGTCTTGAATTTGGAGGCAGATTTTGACCTGCCTGCACGCCGTTTGCCACGTTTTTTTGCCCGTGGCCATTGAGGGAAAAAGAAGCGACATGCCCTATCTTCGGGCGTTTACTCCTCTGACCTCCCTCTGACATCGATGGGAGGCAGAGAAAGCGTTTTTCGCCGCGTTTTTGCCCGTTGCGCTCAATGCCCGCGGGCGAAAATCGTGGCAAACGGCGTGGAGGCAGATCAAAATCTGCCTGAAAATTCAAGCGAAATTTTGAGGCAGAATTTTCTGCCTGCAAATAACTCTGTGTGAACAGGGCCTTACAGTGAAGCAAACACCAAACACTACTCCAAACAATGGTAAAACGTTTCTTTTTTTTACATAATTTACTATAAATGTATGTAAGGCCCCATACATACTAACGTGCTTTTGTGGGCGCAATTCCCCCGAAAATCCACGAGAGAATTGCGGCCCCATTCACTTCTATGGGCCCATGCAAAAGACCGTGGTTTCCAAGGTCCGTGCATGGCCCAGGACCCTGGAAAGAACGGACATTTCTTAGTACGGCCGTGTTCTGCTGTCCAGGCTCATAGAAAATAATGGACGCGGCCATGTGCACGGCCCGCGATTTGCGGGTGGCTCGCGGGTGACACTCCGGGGCAGGCCGACCCGAAGTTCACGGCCGTGCACATGGCTACGGTCGTGTGCATGAGGCCTTAGTGTGTCTCACTATTTATATATATTTTTATATATAAAATGTTGTGTATGTGTGTGTGTATGTATATATATATATATATATATATATATATATATAAAATGTGAGTGAGTGTGTGTGTATATATATATATATATATATATATATACATATACACACACATACATATATATGAACACATACAAATTATATATATATATATATATATATATATATATATACACACACACACGCATATACAGACACACACACAAAATTATATATATATATATATATACACATATATACACACACAGTGCGGAAACTACAAGTGTGAAGAAGGATGAGAAGGTGGCGTGTTCTGTGATTGATGACGCTCCGTGTCTTTGCTAAGACAGCACTTTCGACTGTGTAAAGACACGGCGCGTCATCAACTACCTTTAGGCTCTATTCACACGAGAGGGTCTGAGTGTCGGCCTATTAAAAACGGCGGTTTTGGTCCGTTTTCTCGGCCGTTTTGCATCTGTTCCGTTCCGGGCAATGCTTCCGTTTTTAACCCGTTTTGCACACGGTTTTTTCCTTGTCCGTTTTAAAAATGGATGAATTTCATTTGTCAATTTTCTGCCACACTGCCCTCTGTAGATAATGCCACACACTACCTTCTATAGATACTGCCACAGCCCCCCTGTAGGTAATGCCACACAGCCCCCTGTAGGTAATGCAACACAGCCCCCCTGTAGGTAATACCACACAGCCCCCCTGTAGGTAATGCCACACAGCCCTCCCTGTAGGCAATGTCACACATCCCCCTTGTAGGCAATGTCACACATCCCCCTTGTAGGCAGTGCCACACAGCCCCCTGTAAGTAATGCCACACAGCCCCCTGTAAGTAATGCCACACAGCCCCCCTTTAGGTAATGCCACACAGCCCCCCTGTAGGTAATGCCACACAGCCCCCCCTGTAGGCAATGCCACACATCCCCCTTGTAGGCAGTGCCACACAGCCCCCTGTAAGTAATGCCACACAGCCCCCTGTAAGTAATGCCACACAGCCCCCCTGTAGGTAATGCCACACAGCCCCCCTGTAGGTAATACCACACAGCCCCCCTGTAGGTAATACCACACAGCCCCCCTGTAGGTAATACCACACAGCCCCCCTGTAGGTAATGCCACACAGCCCCCTGTAGGTAATGCCACACAGCCCCCCTGTAGGTAATGCCACACAGCCCCCCTGTAGGTAATGCCACACAGCCCCCTGTAGGTAATGCCACACAGCCCCCCTGTAGATAGTGCCACACAGCCCCCCTGTAGGTAATGCCACGCAGCCCCCTGTAGGTAATGCCACGCAGCCCCCTGTAGGTAATGCCACGCAGCCCCCTGTAGGTAATGCCACACAGCCCCCCTGTAGGTAATGCCACATAGCCCCCCCTGTAGGTAATGCCACATAGCCCCCCCTGTAGGTAATGCCACATAGCCCCCCCTGTAGGTAATGCCACACAGCCCCCCCTGTAGGTAATGCCACATAGCCCCCCCTGTAGGTAATGCCACACAGCCCCCCTGTAGGCAATGCCACACAGCCCCCCTTGTAGGTAGTGCCACCCCCCTACTTTCCTGTAGGGGACGGCTCTGGAGAAATCCCTCACTTCACTGTCCATATATGAACAGTGAAGTGAGGTACTTCTCCTGGAGCGGAATCCCCGGCCACATCGGCGGGGATTCCGCTTCAGAAGTCCCTGATGTCACTGTGTCCATATATGGACACAGTGAAGTCTGTGACTTCTCCTGGAGTGGAATCCCCGGCCACATCGGCGGGGATTCTGCTTCAGAAGTCCCTGACGTCACTGTCCATATATGGACACAGTGAAGTCAGTGACTTTTCCTGGAGCGGAATCCCCGGCCAATTCGCCGGTGATTCCGCTTCAGAAGTCACTGTGTCCATATATGGACACAGTGAAGTCTGTGATTTCTCCTGGAGCGGAATCCCCGGCCACATCGGCGGGGATTCCGCTTCAGAAGTCCCTGACGTCACTGTCCATATATGGACACAGTGAAGTCAGTGACTTTTCCTGGAGCGGAATCCCCGGCCAATTCGCCGGTGATTCCGCTTCAGAAGTCACTGTGTCCATATATAGACACAGTTAAGTCTGTGACTTCTCCTGGAGCGGAATCCCCGGCCACATCGGCGGGGATTCCGCTTCAGAAGTCCCTGACGTCACTGTCCATATATGAACACAGTGAAGTCAGTGACTTTTCCTGGAGCGGAATCCCCGGCCAATTCGCCAGTGATTCCGCTTCAGAAGTCACTGTGTCCATATATGGACACAGTGAAGTCTGTGACTTCTCCTGGAGCGGAATCCCCAATCCCGGTCTTGGGGATTCCGCTCCTACAGTGAGCAAATAAACACCCTCCTCCTCCTCCTCATATGCGCTTCGGACTGTGAGGAGGAGAAGGAGAGAGCGAGCGACCGCAGACACGGCCGTCACAGTACACACCGTCTCCACATATTAAAACTTGCGCATGCGCAATGAAACACACGGTTGCTGAAGACGCAGCTATATCATTTAACAGAGCATGCGTGGTAGTGTCAACCACGCATGCTCTAAGCAGATGGGGAAAACACGTGGTACAGTTACGTCATTTATGACGTAACCGTACAATGTGGAAACCGCAAACCGGAAGTTAGGCGCGAATGGACGGGTATGCACGGGAAGTGCAAATTTTACATGGACAAGCGGTCACGTGACGGAAGAGGGGATACGACGATACATCCAGCTAATTACATAAGCTAGTTTTCCATTGTTTAGTTTAATTAAAAGTAATTTTTTACTTCCGGAAAACGGAAGTGGCAGAGTTTTTCCGCTGCAAATGTTGGTGCAGATTTGGGGCAATTACGCAACGAATCTGCATCAACATTTGCATATTTGACAGGTAATTCAGACGTTGCAGAAAACACAGCGGACTTGCCACAGATTTCAGTTTTTGCATTGCAAAGGCTGAAATCCACAGTGAAATTCCGCTTTTTCTCCGCAACAGTTAGTGCATGCTGCGGAGGGGAAATTCTGCACCGCAGCCTATGGTTCGCAGCTGAGTTTTCCGCAACATTTGAACTAACGTGCCTCAAAATGTATTGAAAAAGCTTTAAAACACAACCGCTGGAGAATTCCACAGCAATTCCACCACGTCTGGCCGTGCCCTAAAGGTTCACTTAACATATTAATTTTGCATTTGTACATATGGAAGTCCTTTGTAAATATTGCTGTGCCTTTAAATGTATTGTATGGGCTCTAATAAGCTTTTCTTCCCAGGGTTGGAGTTCCGGTGGAGGACTGCTGTGTATTGCATATCTTGTGTGATTTGTATTGTCTTTTACATTGCATTTTGGTTTGGTTCACAGTCAGTGATGGCTTTCTACTGTAGTTTTAAAGGGGTTTTCCCACCAAGAACATTTATCACCCATCCACAGGGTAGGTGATAAATATATGATCGCTGGGGCCTGCTGCGACATTCAATGCCTATGAAGCCGACCGAGACAGCAGAGTACAGCGCTCAGCTATTTCCGTCAGCCCCATAGACATTGAATGCACAAGCGCGACCACCGCTCCATTCAAAATCCTCCTTACTGCGATTGTGCAGTGTGAGGAACGGAGGTCGGGACCCTCGTTCTAGTAAGCAGTGGGGCCCCCAGTCATCATATCATTATGTGGATCGGTGATAAATGTGTTTAGTGGGAAAACCCCTTTAAGGGATGTGGCGCCAGCAAATATGCCCTGGATGCCATTTTAGTTAATTTGTCCGTGTTATACCAGTGGTGGGAATGAGACCTGCGTGGCGCTAACTTTTTATAAGGCGTCTGTTCCCGCCTGATGGGTTTCAGTGTGCAGGTCACGGCCCCTTGTGTGGCGTGGTGCTGCTGCAATTCAGTGCGGTACAAGAGCTGCGCCGTGACGGCCGCATGTGTGGCCCAGGTTTGCGACAATTTTGCAAATATCGCTGCATAAAACTTTTTTTGACCGCGACATGTGAACTCAGCCTAAGATGAGTATTTTCAGTAATGATTTCTACTCTTTAACCGTCTTCTATCGACCACATATACCTGACACAACAATTCCTGTCATATGTTGAGTCTTGCATTACAGCAGCTTCTGATATATATACATATATATATTTCTTTATTTGTACCTTTCTCTGAGTGTATTAAAACCTTGTCAATTCCTTTACCTTTCCTTCAGATTTCCTGCTTGTACAATGATCCCTAAGCTGGCTGGGGTTTTTTAACCTGTGAACGTGTCAGTCACCTAAGTGGTAAGACAACTTTATCCTTTTTACAGATCACAGAGATATGAGTATTTATACAAGCACAATCTCTCAGTTTTGCTGTTTCATTTAGGCCTTATTCACAGGAACGTATTTCTCGTCAGTGTGCTGTCCATCCGTCAGCGCACAGATCCATATAATTCACACTTTCTTTTTTTCACAGAGCGTGTGTTCTTTATGGGGAACTCACAGCATGTCATATTCAGGTCCATTTTTGTGGACCAGGCTGGCCCATTACGGACAGCACACAGATGACACGTTTTTCATGGGTCAGTTGCTAAAGAAATGCAGAAAAAAAAAAAAAAAAACAGGAATTGCTTGCAGAGGAGAAAAATGGATGGCACACGGAAACAACATGGATGCAACACGGACATTCATATGGATGCAAAATGTTCATTTTTTGTGGCAGCAACTCGGACACTCTCGTGTGAATAAGGCCTTATGGTCACAAAAAAATCTATCACAATGTTCTCTCGTATTTGTGTAAGCTTTATGAAACTTTCATTCTTTATGAAAATTTCCATGACCTAATTCTCATATATGCAGAGCATTATTTTTTAAAGGGTTATACATTTTGTTTTTCAATTCCTCACCATTTCAAGACCTCTGCTTGCTGTCAGTGAAAGTGTCTTATTTATTTTTAGGAGCTGCAAACTTGTCCTCATCATGTCCAACCGATAAAGGTGCACCGCTGAGTGAACCAAAACAGTACATGATCAGGACAGGTTTTCAGTCTCTACAGCAATAATGTTTCTGTTCACTGACAGCAAACAGCAGTGAATATGGGAACTGTAACACAATGAGGGAGATTTACTTTTCAAATTTTTTTTGAAAAGTGTCCAAAAAAGGGGCATAGCTAAGATGAGTCATAATATGCGCCAGATTTATTAATGTAAAGTATGCAGGTAAGCAGCAAAACAATGACACAGGAATTCTGGAAAAGTTTATTGTAGTTACAATCTGAATAGCCACTAGTTGATCTAATGGGAAAGTCTACCTTAGCAACCAATTTATTGTTCCAATGCACTTAAAATAAAATATTAAAGGGAGTCTGTCACCAGAATGTCCCGAATTAAACTAGTAACCGTGTATTGTAGAGGACACTTACCTGTTTCTAGCGTTTATTTTTATTTTCTGCTTACTGCGTCCTGTGTAGAGAAATCCGTTTTATTAAGTTCATGCTAATGAGCATTTAGGTGCAATGAGAGCGTTACAATTGCACCTAAATGCTCATATTTCGCTCCCCAGTTCAACCCCCTCCCTCCCTTCTTACAGTGATTGACAGGGGCCAAGCAGCATAATCGGTGCGTTCATGCCTGGCCCCGTACTATCTGTAACGCGCACGCGCCCCTGCTCTTTGATCTTTTTGCTCGACGTTCTAATTGGCACTACTGCGGGCCGTTTTTTTTTAAGCGTCCGTTTTGAAAAACGGGCGCGAAAAAGAAGTTCAGGTCACTTCTTGGGACGCTTTTGTAGCCGTTTTTCATGAACGCTATTTAAAACAGCTCCAAAAACGTCCGTAAAAAGCGCAACGAAGAAAGCGAGTGGCTTAAAAAACGTCTGAAAATCAGGAGCTGTTTTGTCTTGAAAACAGCTTTGTATTTTCAGACGTTTTTGGTTAAGCGTATGAACATACCCTAAGGGTATGTTCACACGGCTTATTTCCGGACGTTTTTCGGGCCGCAAACGGCCGAAAAATCGGAAGCAGGACGCCTCCAAACATCTGCCCATTGATTTCAATGGGAAAAACGGCATTCTGCTTCAACGGGTCGTTTTTTTACACGGCCGTTTTGATAACGGCCGCAAAAAAGAAGTGCAGGTCACTCCTTGGGACGTTTTTGGAGCCGTTTTTCATTGACCCTATAGAAAACAGCTCCAAAAACGGCCGTAAAAAACGCAGTGAAAAACGCAGTAAAAATCGCGATTGGCTTAAAAAAATTCTGAAAATCAGGAGCTGTTTTCCCTTGAAAACAGCTCCGTATTTTCAGACGTTTTTGCGTTTGCGTGTGAACATACCCTAAAAAGGGAGGGAGGGGGGTTGAACTGGGGAGCGACATAAGAGCATATTTAGGTGCATTGGTAATGCCCTTATTGCACCTAAATGCTCATTAGCATAATCTAATAAAACTTATTTCTATACAAAGGAGGCAGTAAGCAGAAAATAAACGCTAGAAACAGGTTAGTCCTATTTTTTAATTTTACGGACCATGCACTTATACTTTAAAATGGGAGCACGGCCCTGAAAAACGGCCGGCTGTAATTACTGGCACAGTCGTGTGCATGAAACCATACTAGTTTAATACGGACATTATGGTTACAGACGCCATTTAAGCAACCCTGAAAATAGTTAAAAATCTCCAGTTTTGTATCTACAGCTCCTATGGAGACCTACCCGTGTTTTTCGGACTATAAGACGCAGTTTTTAGCAAGAATAAATCTTGCAAAAAAGTCTTATAGTCCGCAGTCAACGCTTCATTACTTAACTCCTTTCCGACGCATGACTTTGCCGGCACATCATGGAGCGGAGGAGGGGTGATGTATGGTGCGGGCTCACGCGGCTATCAACACCAGTTTCGCTGTTCCTCGCAGTTTAAATGGGTTGTGCCATAAAACACATTGTGTGATCGATAATACATGTGTACGCTGCGATAATACATGTGTGATCGATAAGGAGAACGGGGACCGAAAGTCGCCAAGAGCACTACATGAGAAGCTTTGACTTCCACGTTCTGTGTCCGGCAGCTTCATAGAGATCAATGGGATTCTTCTGCGCATGCGCGAGCGGCTCCTCATTGATCTCTATGGTGCTGCGGAACAGTTAAGCCGCACACAGAACCCGGAAGTCCAGGCTTCTAATGTAGCGCTTTGGGTGACTTTCGGTCCTCTGTTCTCCTTATCGCTGAGGGTCCCAGCAGTCGGACCCCCAACGATCTCACATGTAGCCCCTATCCTGTGGATAGGGGATACATGTGTTTTATGGTAAACTCCTTTAACTAGTTAAATGCCGCGATCAATAGCGACCACTGCATTTATAGGGGTTTTTCTATGAAGGACATTTATGACATATCCACAGGATATGTCATAAATGTCAGATAGATGTAAGTCCCACCTCTGGGGCCCGCACCTATCTCTAGAACGGGGCTCCCTAAACCCCGTTCTAGCTTTCTGTGCACTCCCGGCCACTTGATTGCATGTGGAGTTACTGAAACAGCATAACCCGCAGAGCTACGCTGTTTCCCTAACTCCTATAGAGCTGAACAGTAGTTACGGAAAAACAGCGTAGCTCGCATGCTACGCTGCTTCCGTAACTGCTATTCACTACTGTGGGAGTTAGGGGAACTCAGCGAGTTATGCTGTTTCCGTAACTCCACATGCAACCAAGTGGTCACCAGTTCAAGTCCCCTGGGGGAACTAATAAAATGTGTAAAAAAAAAATATTAGATACATTTTCAGAATTGTAAAAAAAAAACATTTTCCCCAAGAACAATGTAAAAAATAAAATCATTTGGTATCGCTGCGTCCGTAAAAGTCTGATCTCTTACAATATACCATTATTTAACTTGCACGGTGAGTTGAAAAATGTAAAACACCAAAATAGTTTTTTGGTCACCTTAGCACTTAAAAAATTAATTTAAAAAAAAAAGTGATAAAAAAAATCGTATGTACCAAAAAATGGTGCCTTTAAAACTACAGCTCGTCCTGCAAAAAATAAGCCCTCACACCGCTCAATCAATGAAAAAAAATATATAAAAAGTTTTGGCTCTCAGAATGTGGTGAAACAGAATAAATTGTTTTTTAACAAATAATTTTTTTCCTATTTTCTGTTGTCTAATACCTGGGTGCGTCTTATGGTCAGGTGCGGTGCGTCTTATAGTCCGAAAAATACCGTATGTTTCTCCATCGTAACAGACTACAAACAAACCGTATGTAGCCTGATCCTGCAGTCATATTGCCATCTATCTATCCCAGGCTAGATTCACACGAACGGGTATTGCGTCCGTGCGGGCCGCGTGGTTTTCACGCGCCACGCACAGACCAATACA
This sequence comes from Rhinoderma darwinii, assembly GCF_050947455.1. Classification (NCBI taxonomy): domain Eukaryota; kingdom Metazoa; phylum Chordata; class Amphibia; order Anura; family Rhinodermatidae; genus Rhinoderma; species Rhinoderma darwinii. The sequence continues at coordinate 80,270,452 of NC_134690.1, forward strand.
AGTCTATGGGGCAGTACAGATCGTCCGTGCTTTTTGCGCAGCGTTTGTCCGCTGCGCAAAAAGCGCGACATGGTCAATATCTCTGCGTATTTTGCGCATCACGCACCCATTGAAGTCAATGGGTGCGTGAAAACCAAGCAGGTCGCACGGTAGCACTTCCGTGCGAACTGCCTGTTTCGCGCACCAGCTGTCAAAAGGATGAATGTAAACAGAAAAGCACCACGTGCTTTTCTGTTTACAAACATCCGAATGGCGCGTCATAATGATGGCGGCTGCGCGAAAACCACGCAGCCGCGCATCATATGATGCTGCCTCACGGAGCAGGTAAGTGGCTTTTGCGCAGGCAAAACGCTGCGTGTTTTGCAATGCGCAAAAACGCCACGCACGTCTGAATCAGCCCTTAATGTTAGTAAGAAGTAGGGGTCAGATGGTATTTAGTGTGAGTGCAGGATCAGACTACACAGGGTATGTTAGCAGATTTTTTATTTTATATGCAGTGGAACAATAAAAACAATGGTTTAACTGGTTGACTTTCCCTTTGAAGAAATTCCTCTGACCTTGGGTATATAGGATTCCCACTTTGGCAATAAACTCTACTACCAGAACCACAACTACTGTAACTGTTTGTATTGATTAAGAGCTACGTACAGCGTCTTATGTAGTAATATGGGCAATACTATTATAATTTGAGCATGCATTTTTTTTGGAGCAGTTTATAGGAGCTCACCATTTGTGACTGAGATGTAATCCAGTTTGTCAGATAAGAACTTGACAAGCAATAGTCTTATTCAGTCATTCCAAAACGAGGATACTGTATTCCCTCCACTTGGCAATATCACTGCTCCTCTATCCGTTATGTAGACCTAGCCATAGAGTGCTACGAATGGATCGATGGTCTACAAGATGGGAATCTAAGGCCCTGTTCACACTGAGTTTTTTGGTGCTGATTTTGACGCAGAAACCGTGTTGGAATCCGCGCCAAAAAAACCCCCAAAATCTCCTCCCATTGATTTCAATGGGAGTCAGAGGCGTTTTTTTTCTGAGCGGTTTTTTGTCTGCTCGCGCTAAAAAAAGCGACTTGACCTTTCTTGATACATTCTGCGCTCAAAAACCCCATTGAAATCAATTGGAGCCAGAAGAAAAACGCTGTGAACGGCCGCGGCCGTTTTTCGACACGGTTTTTGGCAAAAACCACTCACGTTTTTTCTTTGTCTGTTGAAGAAAGGTAAAACAAAAGCCTGAAAAAACGCCTAAAACATGCGACCAAAAAGCGGAGCTGATTTTCCAGCCAGAATTTTTTGCCTGCAAAAAAACTCTGTGTGAACTGCGCGGCAGATTTTGTTGCTGAAATTTTTTGCGGCTTAAAATCGGTTACATTTATTTGAATGAAATTTGCACAAGTCCATACACCTGCTGCAGAAACATCCACATTCAAATGAATAAAGCAGATTTTCAGTAGTAGACAATTCTGCAACAAAATCTGCCGTTTGTGACTGCATCCTAAAACTCCAATGCTTCTGTACAATAAGGTTACATTCACACGACAGTGAAAAACGTCCGTGTGACGGCTGTTTTTGTAACGGCTGTTTTCAGAACAAAGAAGTTCTATGGGTGTATTCACATGGCCGTTTTCACGGCCAGATGGCTCCCATAGAAGTCAATGGATCAGTTTTTACCGGCCGGTTTTCAGGAAACAATCCTTGTAAAAGCCTGTAAAAACTGATCCTGGCCGAGGACTCCCCACATACAACGTTACTTTGAGCACTGAGCCCGGGGAGGCCCTTGACATTACTGTTCATATAAGGACAGTGACGTCAGGGCTTTCAACAATGGAAACCCCGGCCAGAGCATCGCAAGACCACTGGCCAGGGACTCCAGTCTTGTAGATAGCACCCCTCGATGTAGATAGCACCCCCTGCCTGAAGATAGCAACCCCCATCCCCGTTGATAGCGCCATTGTAGCTCCCTCTAGGAGTGGAATCCCCGTCGGCCAGACCTCGCTCTGGCAGGGGATTCCGCTCCTGGAGAAGCCCCCGGCGTCCCTATCCATTTATGGACAGTGACGACAAGGGGTTACTCCTGGAGCGGAATCCCCGGCCCGTTCTGGTAGGCACCTTGGCGTTCATGCCCTTATTGGTGAGGTTAGAGATGGGAGAAGTCAGTGAGGAGAAGTTTGGGATGAACTGTCTGTAAAAATTGGCGAATCCCAGAAAGCGCTGTATGACCCTCAATCATTGAGGACGTGGCCATTCCAGGATGGACTTTACCTTTTCAGGATCCATCTCGAGGCCTCGATTCGAGACGATGTAGCCCCGGAAGGGTAGAGCATCTCTCTGAAACACGCACTCCTCCAACTTGGCGTACAGACGATTCTCCCTTAAGCGCAGCAAATCTTGACGGACATGTCTCTGATGAGTCATAGGATCTGGAGAAATAATCAAGATGTCATCCAGATAGATCACAATACAAACATAGAGGAGGTCACGGAAGATGTCCTTAACAAACTCCTGGAAGACCGCGGGATCATTACACAGGTCGAAGGGCTTTACTAGGTACTCATAGTGTCCATCACGGGTGTTAAATGCAGTCTTCCATTCGTGACCCCGGCGAATCCGGATTGGGTTGTAAGCCCCACGCAGGTCTAGCTTGGAAAAAATCTTGGCACCATGTATACGATGAAACAGTTCTGAGATGAGTATCGGATACTTATTTTACAACGTGATCTGATTGAGACCCCGGTAGGCGATACAGAGACGTAGAGAACCATCCTTTGTCTTGACAAAGAAGAGCCCGGGTCCTGCCAGAGAGGAAGATTCCGTATGAAGCCCCTCTCCAAGTTCTCCTTAACATAGGCGGACATGGACTGAGTCTCTGGTAAGGAGAGAGGATATACCCTACCACGGGGAAGGGATGCACCAGGAATCAGCTCAATATGGCAGTCATACGCCCGGTGTGGGGGCAGCGTCTCCGCCTCCCTCTTGCTGAAGACATCCGAAAGTGCAGAATAATTACCAGGCAATCCTGCCAATGACTGAGTCAGAGGAGGCTGAGCCGAACGAATCTGTCCCAGGCAACGGTTGTGACACTCGGGGCCCCACTGTAGAACCTCTCCAGAGTTCCAGTCAAGGCAGGCCCAGCAGCACGGGGTTAACGGCCCTGGGCAAGACAAAGAATGATAACAGCTCGGAGTGAAGGGCTCCCACTTGGAGCCTCAGCGGCTTGGTCACAGCAATAACTGGATCTGGCAGAGGTAGTCAATTCACAGATGCAACCGTCAATGGCCTCTCCAGAGGGGTAGTGAGTAATTGAAGAAGATCCACCAGGTCTCTACAAATGAAATTAGCAGCGGATCCAGAGTCCAGATATGCTGAGACCTGATGCGTTCTCTCGCCGGATACTATGGTCACTGGTATGGACAATTTAGACAGAAGTCCCTTTTCATCCAAGGTTGTCTCTCCTAGCAACCCTAGGCTTTGGGACTTTTGGGGACACAGACGCACAAGATGGCCTGCGAGGCCGCAATATAGACAGAGTCCCGAAGTGCGTCTGCGTTGTTTCTCCTGGGTGGATAGCTTACACTGGTCCAACCTCACAGACTCATTAGGAGGGTCGGCACCTGAGGACAGCAGAGGTTGCTGCAAGGATGGAACCGGACTAGGAAGGCCTCCCTCCTGACGAGCCTCTTGGAGCCGTTCTGGGATCCTCATATCAATCTGGGCGGACAGAAGGATGAGGTCATCCAGGGTAGACTGTAGATCTCGAGCGGCAAGTTCGTCTTTAATTTTAGGAGACAGACCCTGCCAGAATGTAGCCACCAGGGCCTCATTGTTCCACAACAATTCTCCCGCCAGGGTGCGGAAGTGGATGGCGTACTCGCCCACAGAGGTGTCTCCTTGGCTTTGTTTTAGCAAGGAAGCCGCTGCAGATGAGACTCGACCAGGCTCCTCAAACACCATGCGAAAAGTCCGGAGGAAGCCCTGGAAGTTACGGGTCTCTAGTCCTAGTCTCTCCCAGATAGGATTCACCCACCCAAGAGCCTTGCCAGTAAGAAGAGAGATGATGAAAGCGACCCTTGCGCCATCAGATGAAAATGCCCTAGGATACAGGCTGAAGTGGATCTGGCACTGGTTCAAAAATCCACGACCAGTACTTGCGTCTCTATCATAGCGATCACGAAGTGGCAAAGCACTAGACCACAACAATGCTCAGGCGTGGGAGGAAGGGGCTGACCCCTTCTTATAGTCTGTAGCGTCCATGGCCGCGGGCCGTCGGGTTCACTCACCTCCCGACGCCCGCAGCCATGGATCCGTGAGCGCTGGTCCCCGTCTCTCTCCTAGGAGACGCCAGCGCTCACTTCCGCTCCGTTCGGCTGTGTCCCGTAGGGTGCGCGCGCACGCTCGCGCCCAGCCTTAAAAGGCCAGCGCGCGCAAATAGTAAGTCGTCATCATCATCAACTGCCACGATTTTCTGGTCTATAAGAAGGCCCCTGGCCTTCTAATCCTTGCCTGAGCGTTGTTAGTTTTCCCAGTCTGTCTTGCAAATGGTCCCTTAGTGTTTCCCGTTCCAATTGTTACCCGTTCCTGTTTCCCATGCTGTGCCTTAGTATCGAGTCGTGCCACGTCCTGTGTCTTCTGCCACGTCCGGAGGAATCCGCCACGTCCTTTGTCATCTGCCACGTCCGGAGGAATCCGCCACGTCCTGTGTCATCTGCCACGTCCGGAGGAATCCGCCACGTTCTGTGTCATCTGCCACGTCCGGAGGAATCCGCCACGTCCTGTGTCATCTGTCACGTCCGGAGGAATCTGCCACGTCCTGTGTCTTCTGCCACGTCCGGAGGAGTCCGCCAAGTCTGGCGCAACTTGCGGCTCCTGTGTCATACACCACGTTTGGCGCCATCTGCTGCACCCATCTCATCTGTGCCAGAGCTGCGGCCACCATCTGGACTATTCAGTTACCCTTGTGCGGGACATTGTATTTCTGGGGTGTCCTGTTGTTTGGCCAGCTGCCTCCCCGCTGCGGCGGTACGGCCTAGTGGGTCCACTAACCCGCTCCGTGACATAGTCCAGGGTACTATGGCCAAATTAATCATGAAAGTCCGGTGCGCGCGCTACGGGACCCAGCCGAGGTGAGCAGAAGTGAGCTCTGGCGTCTCCTGAGGACACCGTTGTGACAGAGTTCTGTAAGTTTTTGACAGAATCAATAGCGCAGTCGACAGAGAATTCCAATATGGTGTTAACCAGCAATCTGAGGTATGAAGTTATTCTAGTTTGAAAATAGAAAGGGCTTCCCGATTGTGCTTTTTATATTCCTCAGCAGCTTTGCAGGAGAAATAGGCATACATAACTGCAGTTCCCCCAGTGTGAACCACGAAAGGGCTCTAATTAGGTAAATATCCCCTCCCCCATTGTCAAATATGTAATGGTATCAGAGTCTCCATGCATAACAGCAGTAATAATAATGTAATTCCACTATATTGTTTTATTTTTTTATTTTTTTTGTTAGTTGTCCCTTCATACATATGTATTTACCTTGCCCATCTCACATCCTGCTTGTATGGGCTGTTGTACTTATCTGCTGATGTTATATATTGTAACAGGCCAAGATGTGCAGTGAAGGAGCACAAGTGGAGAAAAAACTGGACGGGAAGATGAAAGGCAGGACAGTCAAGCCAAAAGGGAACCCCAACATTGATGGGGGATGGGCATGGATGGTTGTACTGTCCTCATTCCTTGTCCACCTGTTGGTTATGGGATCCCAGATGGCACTTGGGATACTTAACATGGAATGGCTTGAAGAGTTCGATCAAAGCAGAGGTCTGACGGCGTGGGTCAGCTCCCTAACAATGGGCATTACTCTGATCGTAGGTAAGGAACTGCACAATTGGCTGAAAATACAAATAAACCCAAATAATTTCTATTTTGATTATAAACCATTGTTCTAATGTGAATTACTCTGATCATAGCAACTATGACTAAATTGGTTTAAAAGGAAGGTCCATGTTCGCAACCAATTTTTTTTTTCCAATGCATATAAAATGAAAAACATTCAAATTAAATATCTCCTACTGTTTTGTGTATACAACTCCTATGCAGACCCATGGCTCCTTGTTACCAGACTACAAACAAACACTCTGTAGTCTGATCCTACAGTCATATTGCCATCCATCTGTTCCCTACTTCTTTCTAACCTATTAAATATACGTTAGTAGGAATTAGATGGCAGGAGTATGACTGCAGGATCAGACTCCACAAGGGTTGTTACCAGTGTTCCCTCTAAGGCTGGGTTCACACAACCTATTTTCATGGCCAAACATTCGAACATTTCTTTAACTATAAGGCTGAGTTCACACGACCTATTTTCAGGCGTAAACGAGGCGTATTATGCCTCGATTTACGCCTGAAAATAGGGCTACAATACGTCGGCAAACATCTGCCCATTCATTTGAATGGGTTTGCCAACGTACTGTGCAGACAACCTGTCATTTACGCGTCGTCGTTTGACAGCTGTCAAACGACGACGCGTAAAAATACAGCCTCGTCAAAAGAAGTGCAGGGCACTTCTTTGCAACGTAATTTGAGCCGTTCTTCATTGAAGTCAATGAAGAGCAGCTCAAGATTTACGAGCGTCACAGACGCCTCGCATAATGCGAGGAGGAGCTTTTACGTCTGAAACGAGGCAGCTGTTTTCTCCTGAAAACAGTCTGTCTTTTCAGACGTAAAAGACACTTATCGTGTGCACATACCTTTAGCCTTAGTAGCCAGTGACAAAGGGGCAGTTAGAGACAAAACAGCGGCAAATAAATATTGCAGTAAAGCTCCAGAAAAATTGCTGTGATGAGCTAGGGTAGTTCATGAGTTTATGGTAACAACACTGGTATCTAAGAGAGAAAAGGAATTAATGTCTTCAATTGTGTGGTCTAGAGCAGTGAAGGGGTTAATATCTGTATCACTGGTGGTCTAGGGCAGTGAAGGGACAATAGCAGTATTAATGGCAGTATTCCTGGAGGTCCAGGGCAGAAAAAGTGCTCATGTCAGTATTCCTGGTGGTCTAGGGCGGAAAACGTGTTAATTCCAGAATCCCTGGTGGTCTTAGATCTCTCTGTAATCGAGCAGAATACTTCATGACCGCTCTGCCCGATCTCTAAGCAGAAAGTTCATGCACTGGATAAGACTTTTCCTGAGCTGGCAGATTTTTTTTTTTAAGCTTCATGGCCGCGCTGCCACACAACTGAAAGGGAGAAAACTGTATTAGTTACACTATTTGCAAAATGTCCGTATTTATTCATTTTGTGTGCTTTGGATTGCATTTACCTCATTGTGGCCCCACATCTTTGTGATAATGACCATCTTTACTTCACTTTATTCACATATGTTATTCATATGGTGAGTTTCCAGAAAGCTTTGGAGCTCATAATGTACATTAACCCTTTCGCTGCCAGTGGGTTTTGGACATTTTATACCTCTGGAAGCCAGGACAGATTTTACACTTTTGACATGTAAAACCTAACCATAACCATAAAACCTAAATTACAAAATAATAAATCTTACTAAATCCCCATACCTATATATTTTTTGGAAGGTAGACACCTGGCACATAGCTAAAATACCCCCACCAATCGCTAAAACGAAGCGGCAGCAGCACTCGTGTGAGAGCTCTGCTGCTTAGTTTCTTATTGGCTTTTTCCGGAAATCAATGTAGCGGTGTACGGCCTGAATAGTAAGTCTATGAGCCCGTACACTGATACATCGGTTTTCCGGAAAAAGCCAAACAGAAACAAAGCATCTGAGCGCTCACTTGAGCACTTCCTCCGCTTAGTTTTAGTGATTGGTGGGGGTCTCATTGCTCAGACCCCCACCAATCAAAACTTCTGACATGTCACTATGACAGGTCAGAAGTTTGTTGAACGTTTAGTTGCCTTTTAACCCCTTCCCTCTTTGGCCATTTTTGACCTTCCTGACAGAGCCTCATTTTTCAAATCTGACATGTTTCACTTTATGTGGTAATAACTCCGGAATGCTTTTACCTATCCAAGCGATTCTGAGATTGTTTTCTCGTGACACATTGGACTTTATGTTACTGGCAAAATTTGCCCGATACATTCAGTATTTATTGTGAAAAACACCAAAATTTAGCGAAAAATTGCAAAAATTAACATTTTTCTCAATTTAAATGCATCTGCTTGTAAGACAGGCAGTTATACCACACAAAATTGTTGCTAATTAACATCCCCCATATGTCTACTTTAGATTGGCATCGTTTTTTGATCATCATTTTATTTTTCTAGGACGTTACAAGGCTTAGAACTTTAGCAGCAATTTCTCACATTTTCAAGAAAATTTCAAAATGCTATTTTTACAGGGGCCAGTTCAGTTGTGAAGTGGCTTTGAGGTCCTTAGATATTAGAAACCGCCAATAAGTCACCCCATTTTAAAAACTGCACCCCTCAAAGTATTCAAAACAGCATTTAGAAAGTTTCTTAACCCTTTAGACATTGCGCAGGAATTAAGGCAAAGTAGAGGTGAAATTTACAAAGTTCATTATTTTTTTCCAGAAATTCATTTTGAATCCATTTTTTTTGTACCACAGAAGGTTTTACCCAAGAAATGCAACTCAATATTTATTGCCCAGGTTCTGCAGTTTTAGGAAATATCCCACATGTGGCCGTAGCGTGCTACTGGACTGAAGCACCGGCCTCAGAAGCAAAGGAGCACCTAGTGGATTTTGGGCCTCCTTTTTATTAGAATATATTTTAGGCACCATGTCAGCTTTGAACAGGTCTAGTGGAACTAAAACAGTGGAAACCCCCCAAAAGTGACCCCATTTGGGAAACTACACCCCTCGAAGAATTTATCTAGGGGTGTAGCAAGCATTTTGACCGGCCAGTTTTTTTGCAAAAATTTTTGGAACTAGGCCATGAAAATGAAAATCTACATTTTTTCAAATAAAATGTAGGTTTAGCTAATTTTTTTTCATTTCCAAAAGAACTAAAGTAGAAAAAGCACCACAGCATTTGTAGAGCAATTTCTCCCGAGTAAAACAGTACCCCACATGTGGTAATAAACGGTTGTTTGGACACACGGCAGGGCTTAGAATGGAAAGTGCGCCATTTGGCTCTTGGAGCTCAAATTTAGCAGAAATGGTTTGCGGAGGCCATGTCACATTTGCAAAGCCCCTGAGGTGACAAAACAGTGGAAACCCCCAACAAGTGACCCCATTTTGGAAACTATACCCCTCGAGGAATTTATCTAGGGGTGTAGCAAGCATTTTGACCGGCCAGTTTTTTTGCAAAAATTTTTGGAACTAGGTCATGAAAATGATAATCTACATTTTTTCAAATAAAATGTAGGTTTAGCTAATTTTTTTTCATTTCCACGAGGACTAAAGGAGAAAAAGCACCACAACATTTGTAGAGCAATTTCTCCCGAGTAAAACAATACCCCACATGTGGTAATAAACAGTTGTTTGGACACACGGCAGGGCTTAGAAGGGAAAGAGCGCCATTTGGCTCTTGGAGCTCAAATTTAGCAGGAATGGTTTGCGGAGGCCATGTCGCATTTGCAAAGCCCCTGAGGTGACAAAACAGTGGAAACCCCCAACAAGTGACCCCATTTTGGAAACTATACCCTTTGAGGAAATTATCTAGGGTATAGTGAGCATTTTGACCCCACAGGTTTTTTGCAGAAATTTTTGCAAGTAGGCTGTGAAAATGAAAATCTACATTTTTTCAAATAAAATGTAGGTTTAGCTAATTTTTTTTCATTTCCACAAGGACTAAAGGAGAAAAAGCACCATAAAATTTGTAAAGAAATTTCTCCCGAGTAAAACAATACCCCACATGTGGTAATAAACGGCTGTTTGGACACACGGCGAGGCTGAGAAGGGAAAGTGCGCCATTTGGCTTTTGGAACTCAAATTTAGCAGGAATGGTTTGCGGAGGCCATGTCACATTTGCAAAGCTCCTGAGGGGACAAAACAGTGGAAACCCCCAACAAGTGACCCCATTTTGGAAACTACACCCCATGAGGAAATTATCTAGGGGTAGAGTGAGCAGTTTTACCCCACAGGTTTTTTACAGAACTTATTGTAACTAGGCCGTAAAAATGAAAATCTACATTTTTTCAAAGAAAATGTAGGTTTAGGTATTTTTTTTTCATTTCCACAAGGACTGAAGGAGAAAAAGCACCACAACATTTGTAAAGCAACTTCTCCCGAGTAAAATAATACCCCACATGTGGTCACAAACATCTGTTTGGACACACGGTAGGGCTCAGAATGGAAGGAGCACCATTTGGATTTTGGAATGGTTTCTGGGTGTCATGTCATATTTGCTGAGCCCCTGTAGTACTAGTACAGTGGAAACACCCCAAAAGTGACACCATTTGGGAAACTGCACCCCCTGAGGAATCATCTAGGGGTATAGTGAAAATTTTGATCCCAAAGGTTTTTTGCTGAATTAATTAGAATTAAGCCATGAAAATGAAAAATATTTTTTTTTTCCAACAAGATGTAGTTTTAGATACACATTTTTCATTTTTACAAGGAATAGAGAAGAAAAAGCACCCCAACATTTGTAAAGTAATTTCTCCCGAGTACGGTAACACCCCATATGTGGTTATAATCGACTGTTTACATATATGGGAGCATTCAGAAGAAAAGGAGCGGTATTTATCTTTTGGAGCGTAGATTTTGCTGGAATGGTTTGCGGACGCCATGTTGCATTTGCAAAACCCCTGATGTACCAAACAAAAGTGACCCCGTTTTAGAAACTACACCCCTAAAGGCATTTATCAAGGGATGTAGTGACAATTTAGACTCCACAGGTGTTTTTCAGAAATGAATACGCAGTGGATGGTGCAAAGTGAAAATTGCAATTTCTCCACTGATCTGCCCATTCACCGCACAAGATGTTGTGCCCCTAGAGAATCTTACCCCATAAATTGTTAAGCGGGTTCTCCCGGGCATGGTAATGCCTTACTTGTGGCCATAAATTGCTGTTTGGGCACACTGTAGGGCTAAGAAGGGAAAGACCGCCATTTTGAGCATGGATTTTGCTTGGTAATAGTTCTGTTTGGGGTTTTGCTGGTATTTCAGCTTATAATGTGGTGGCATATGTAATCTGTGCGGAGAACATCAGGGTATATGTGATCTGTGCGGAGAACATCAGGGTATATGTAATCTGTGCGGAGTACATCAGGGCATAATAATGGGGTAAATAATACAATTATCCATAGATGTGTGTTACGCTGTGAAGCAATCCGTTATGCGCAGGCCGGTGTCACACTGATAAACGGTTTTCTTTCTTATCCCTCCTTTGTAACGCTCTGCACCTTTTGGGGACTTTTTCTCCTTCGTAGTTTGGGAAATATTGCTGGGAAAGTTTTGCACTGGTATAATACGGGCGCCCTCGCTTCCAGCGGATGTTCTATGTCCCTGCCCTTTCCTAGTTCCTAAATACTAGGGACCTGAAACTGAAGGAATGTTCCCCTCCGGCCTGCGCATTGAGATGTTTTTTCATCACCGCATTACTAGTGCCGTAACTTTTTTGTTTTTCAGTTGATTGAGCGGTGTGCGGGCTTGTTTTTTGCGAGACGGGCTGTAGATTTTATTGGTACCATTTTGGAACACATACGACTTTTTGATCACTTTTTATTTCATTTTTTGGTAAAGGAAATTACCAAAAACAAGCAATTCTGGAATAGTTTTTTATTGTTTTTTTTTCTCTGCATCCACAGTGCGCCCTAGATTACATGTTAGCTTTATTCTGCGGGTCGATACGATTACGGCGATACCAAATTTATATAGTTTTTTTTATGTATTGCGGCTTTTGCACAATAAAATCACTTTTTTTATAAAATCATTTGTTTTCTCTGTCGACATATTCTAAGACCCATAACTTTATTATTTTTGCGTGCACAAAGCGGTGTCAGGGATTATTTTTTGCGGCACGGATTGGCGTTTTTTATTAGTACTATTTTGGAGTAAATGTGACTTTTTGATCACTTTTTATAGCATTTTTTGGAAGGAGATGTGACCTAAAAACAAAGATTCTGGCGCTGTTTTTCATGTTTTTTTTTTACCGCGTTCACCGTGCGGGATAAATTACATAATAGTTTTGTAGTTTGGGTCGTTACGGACGCGGCAATACCAATTATGTATAGGTTTTTTTATTTTTACGGTTTTTCCCATAATAAAAGACTTACTATGGGAAAAAAGTCAGTTTAGCTTTATTTTTATTTGAAATGTGTGTGTTTTTATTGTTTTACCACATTTTTATTTACTTTTTTTTACTTTTTTTACTTGTCCCACTAGGGGACATGAGGGCCTGATGCCCCGATCGCTACTCTAATACACTGCACTACATACGTAGTGCAGTGTATTAGCGCTGTCAGTTATTCACTGACAGCAAGCCTATGAGGACACGCCGCAGGCGGGTCCTCATCGGCTCCCGTACAAGGCAGACTCGGACGCCATTTTCTGGCGTCCGATTGCCACAGCAACCCAGCGATTGCATCACTGGGTTGCCGATCGGGTGAAAACCTATCAGATGCTGCGCTCTATTGAGCGCAGCATCTGAGGGGTTAATCTGCCGGATCGGAGAGTAGCTCCGGTCCTGGCAGTTACAGGAGGGTGCCAGCTGTATAATACAGCTGTCACCCCGCGGTGATAGTGCCGGCTCTGCTTCTGAGCCCGCACCATCACTGCGCCGTATATATACGGCGCTTTGCGGGAACCACCTCCCGACAGCGCCGTATATATACGGCGTATGTCGGGAAGGGGTTAAAAATAACTGGTCAATGTGTACAGAGTTCATATATACTATTTATGCCTATGTCTAAATGCACATATCGTCATGAAATATATATATGCAAATTTGCTGTAGTTAGCCAACAGGGCGTGAACTACCCTCAAGCTGCCTCGCGCTGATCGGTCAGCATCAGAGACAGGGAAGCTAGCTCCACCCCGTTGGCTAACTACAGCAAATTAGCATATAGGGAGCCAACACAACATTGGGCCATATCTCTGGAATTGGGAGGTCCAGGAAAAAAAGAAACATTGCTCTGCAATCAGGAATACAGCGCTTTTCAGTCCAGTTAACCAGTTTAACTTTAAGCTGAAATTTAGAAAAAAAAGTAGCAATCTATAAAATCCAGGGATTACATACCTTAAAATTTGAGTGCACCCCCAAAGCCTATATATTTCCTAAAAGCAGACAACATGGAAATTGCAATTGTCTTGACATGCTGTTGGCTGCCATGTACAGCTTCATGTAACTGACCAACAAGAATTTGTACCTAAAACTCACATACAAGCAGAAGTTTACACAAAAACAATGTAAAAATAATAGACCAAGGTGTGCAATGTTCATGTGTATTCATGTGTACCACATACATCTAAATCAACATGAACTTGTGCTCTTAAAAACACTGAAACAGCATGATTGTTCCGCTTGATCAATTTATTTTTTACGTTTTTCGATGTGTACTTTGCATTGTGTTAAGTCTTTAAGAAATGTAGGTGAAATTACAGTTTGTTATTGACCAGCAAATAATATTGACGTTTTGATAATCCAATATTGCCTTTTTATTGGTATCCTTTTTTTGCAACACCATTTGGTCTCCTGACCGGTCTTGTCATATGATACTTTCCATTGCTTCTATACGTGAAAATGCTAAATAAAATGTGAAAAATAAATGTAAGTTAGGCTCTGTTCACATCATGTTTGGGCGCTATGTGCAGCGTATATGTTGGGAAGTGCTCCAGATGTAACCGTCTAATATAACCATAGAGAGTCCTTTTGGCTAAAGTTTGGCTGGTGTAAGTCAGTATTTATTTTTTTTGCTTTTTTTGTCGAATACATTTTTCAATACAACTGTATGTTGTAGCACGGTATACGTTTAGTGTTTTTTTTTACAATGGGAGTCAATGGCAGGTATATGCAACTGTGTAGCCATACCATGTTGGCATTTAGCTCTAGCATAAAGGTTAAAGATAGATTTAAAGCGGTATTCCTAAATTAAACATTTATGGCATATACACGGGACATGCTGTAAATGCCTGATAGACATTTTTTTCTGGGCTGTATCTGTAAGGGCATGACCAGACGTGGCGGAATTGCTCTGGAATTCCGCTGCGGACAGTCCGCTGCGGAAATCCGCAGCGTACACGCTTCTCCATTGCTTTCCACAGCTTTTTAGTGTGGTCCGTTTACACGTTGCGGAAAACTGCTGCGGACCATAGGCTGCGGTGCGGAATTTGGCGTCCGCAGCATACACTGGTTGTTGCGGACGTGTAGCGGACTCATTGCGGAATTTCTCCATTGACTTCAATGGAGAGTCAAAATTCCGCAATCAAGTCCGCAGATGTTATGTGTGTTGCGTAGCGTATTTGTTTTACGAACATGACATTTCCTCATTCTGGCTGGACCTATGTATTTCTACAGCCAGACTGAGGCCCCATGCACACTAACGTAAAAACGCCCGTAATCACGGGCCGTTATTACGGCACGGGCAGGCCAATAGAAGTTAATGGGGCTCCCGTAATTACGGGTGACTACGTGTGTGCACCCGTAATTACGGGAGCGTTGCTAGGCGACGTCAGGAGATAGTCACTGTCCAGGGTGCTGAAAGAGTTAAACGATCGGCAGTAGCTGTTTCAGCACCCTGGACAGTGACTTCCGATCACAATATACATCAACCTGTAAAAAAAAATTGAAGTTCATGCTTAACGAGAACTCCCTGCTTCTTCCTCCAGTCCGGCCTCCCGGGATGACGTTTCAGTCCAAGTGACGGCTGCAGCCTATCACAGGCCAGTCACAGGCTGCAGCGGTCACATGGACTGCCGCGTCATCCAAGGAGGTCGGGCTAGATGTTGAAAGAGGGACGCGTCACCAAGACAACGGCCGGGTAAGTATGAATTTCTTTTACTAGGGAAAGGGCTGTCCCTTCTCTCTATCCTGCACTGATAGAGAGAAGGGAAGCCCTCTTCCCCTCAATACGCAACGGCTAGTCCGTATCAATTTAATGCCCATTTTAGGCAAAGCCGCAACAGAATCTGCAACGCAGATTCTGTGCGGCATTGATGCGGACAGTGGCGGAAGAACACCTCCACGTCTGGGCATGCCCTAACTCCCATAGGAATGAATGGACAGAGCTGCACACTTGTGGCTCACCAGGCGGGATGGGAGTCGGTGAACCTCATTCTGGAGATAGGTGTGGGTACCAGAGCAGGGATATGCCCTAAATGTTTACGTTTAAAATACCCCTACTTAGCTAGACGTTTGTGTCATCATTTTACTGCAGCCCCTTCAAGTTGTACAAGTTGCCAATGAGGCCCACAAACCAAAAGAAAGGTTGTGCACCCCAGTTTGTTAATATTCTTTTTAACTATGATTTCTATTTCCAGGTCCATTTATTGGTTTGTTTATTAACACATGTGGATGTCGGAAAACTGCGATGATCGGCGGGTTCCTCACTTCTCTTGGCTGGGTGCTAAGCGCATTTGCCACCAATGTGCACTTTTTGTTCTTTACATTTGGAGTGACAGCTGGTAAGTAATGGATTATTTTTGTGTAGTGACATTGGTTGATGTGTGCAAAGATTTTATAATTGCTATCTATCCACTGCTATGTGCTCCTACAAAACTTGGCCAAAGACAAACATGAATTTGACATGTAGCATTTTTTTTAAATAATACTTTTCTTTTTACAACAAGCCAGCAAATGAATGTGACCACACTGCAATGCCAACCACAACCTATGGACAAAAGTGGTGCTGTTTCTAGAATATAGTCACGATTTTCTAATATCAGAAACCTCCTTAGGCTAGTAGCAGCTGTCACCTAAGAGTTTCATGGTATATGTTAAATGTATACATCATGACCCTGATCATGATGTATAAGCTAAACGGATATAATTATAGTCTATGTGTGACAGATTCCTAACAGTGGCATCCGTCACCCATATTCGATATCGTCATCCGTTTAACGTATATGTCATGAAAGGCTATTGAAAAGCCCATGATGTATGACATGCCATACAGTGGCATACATTACCCATAAACTCCCTCATGTTAAAAGAAACGTATAACGTGCGGTATACGTTTTTGCGGGTTCCCTCAGGATGAAAAAACGTAGTTTACTACACCATTTCATCCTCTAAAGATACACCAGCGTGACTGAGGCGAAAAGGACACTCATTTGGCCTCTGTCTGGCTAATGGATCCCTTAGGGGCATTGGAGCATGGCCAGCGTCTCCCTGTCAGGGTAAACCTATTTCTTTCTGATGATACTTTCAAGTTTTTTGACATGTTATCTTGTTCCCTGGTGGCGGCGCCATTCTGCCAATCTACAGATTGGTAACCAGTCTTTACTATATCGCTGGATTCAATTTATGAGTATAATACCCCATATCCCACTAACATATGTGGGACCGTCTGGGTATACTCTATCCTATCTAATTGACAAGGCATTAGATTTACACGCTAGTCACTATATACTGACCGCTACATGCCCCATATATTTTGGAAAATAAGATTTGGAGCTCTAATTTTTGTAGGATTTACAATGCAGCCCTATGGATATGTTTAGAATTCCCGACATAAATGCTAAATGTAGGGCCCAAATGTAGTTTGCGCAGAGCCTAAAATCCATTTAGAATACTTCATTCATTATGTTTTTATGTACATTTTTAGGTATTGGAAGTGGAATGGTGTATCTTCCTGCCGTGGTGATGGTGGGTCAGTATTTTAAAAAGCACCGTGCTCTAGCACAAGGACTTAGTACCACAGGTACTGGGTTTGGGACATTCCTCATCACCGTGCTCTTGAAGTACTTGTGTGCAGAGTTTGGCTGGAGAAATGCCATGATAATTCAGGGAGCTGTGACCCTCAACCTGTGTGTATGTGGGGCCCTCATGAGGCCTTTAGAGTCCAGAATGCAATGCAGTTCGGAGAAAATAAATGATAACCAAGATAAAAAGGAAGTCTCACTCCAAGATGCTGGCGCTGTGAAACCTAATAATGTGCTGCCTGATGGGGAGGAAGGAGAGTTCAGAACGGACACTGGAGCTTCATGGAGCAAGGAAGACACAAGTAATGAAATTGTCATAAAGGATATAAGCAGACTTGGAATCCTGAAGTCCTTGAGTCAAATGACTGTGTCCTTGAGGTCTGGATTTTGGTCCTGGTATTCGAGTTACTTTGGTGCATCCTCTCTATTCACTAACAAGGTGTTTGTAGCTTTTGTCTTATGGGCTCTGCTAGCCTATTGCAGCTTTGTAATTCCGTTTATTCACCTCCCAGAGATTGTGGAGCTGTATGGTATGTCAGAACAGAACAATATCTTTCCTCTCACCTCAATTATTGCTATTGTGCATATTTTTGGAAAGATTATCCTCGGTTTTCTTGGAGACTTGTCCTGTGTCAGTGCCTGGAATGTCTTCATTGCTTCCAATTTTACGTTCGGCATCTGCATCCTTATTCTCCCTCTTATGCAAATATATGCCGCCCTGGCTGTGGTCTGTGCACTTTTAGGGTTCTCAAGTGGCTACTTCTCTCTCATGCCTGTTGTGACTGAAGATTTAGTGGGCATCAAGCAACTGGCAAATGCCTATGGGATCATCATTTGTGCCAATGGGATATCAGCACTTTTGGGGCCTCCATTTGCAGGTAATAACACAACAATTCGGTATTTTCTGTTGCACTCAATATATGTCTATATGTGTATCTGCAGTGTTGCCAAGAGTCACATATACTGGACCATAAACTGGACCGCAAAAGTGGCAGGGTTTATGCTAATATTCTTCAAAAGGGATTGTTTCTGGGTGTCTTGTGGGTGTTCCTCAATTAAATAGGGGAGCATTTGAATTTCCCACGATTTGGGGTTCAAATGCTAATAAGTATATTTATGCTTCACATTCAATACAACTGCAAAGTCTCTGCTCCTTTACTTATGTCACAATCTGCAAGAAGCCTACTATAATTTCACCTGGAGTATAACTGTAATGTATCATTGAGCAATCATGATATCTACACAACAATAAGAAATACATGTGTGGTTGAGCAAAGTGTTAAAAGGCTATGTACGTCTTTGAAATCTTTTTTTTTTTTAAATAAAAATGTCTATCCGTGTGTTTGGTGCAACTTTCTAAATAGTTATTATTAAAAATGATTTTTACTTTTTGAGATACAGCTGCTTTGTATTCTCTATACAGAGCAGCTGTATCTTGCGCTGAGACCTGAATCTATCTGGTCAGCGGCACTCTCGGGTTCAGTGTCAGCGGGTCTTGCATGTCTCTGACACGCAGAATTTAGCTGTTAGTTGTCACGTACTCCCTTCCTGTGGCTCCCTCCAGGACGTCGATAGTCACTCGCTCAGGCGTTGCCCGGCCTGGCAGACTGAGGCAGTCTGCAGCCAATAGGAGCTCAGCAGCGTCAGGCCAATCAAAGCCTGGCTGATGTTCCTGAGCTCCCGCCCTCTCCTTATTTAGTTCAGCCTGGGGTAGTAGGCCTTTGCCTGTAATTAGAGTTTCCTAGCTTGGTGCTGTCCCTTGTTTCGGACTCCCCTGAGCGACTTGCATTTTTACACTTTTGTGACCCCTGACCCCGGCTGGACTCCTGACTTTTCTTTGCCTTCTTACTTTTGTTTTTTTTCCCGCACTCTCCCGGTTTGACCCTGCCTGCCTGACTCCGCATTCGCGCCCGGGTCCGTGGCGCAATTGCTCTGCCTCTCCCTCCGTGTCCTTCCCAGTTGACCCTTTGTTATTTCGTACTGTCTCTGTCTTATCCGTTTGTCAGTTTCACTTGTACTAGTATAGGGAACGCCGCCCAGTTGTGCGCCGTAGTTTAGGTCGGGTCGTACAAGTAGGTAGGGACAGAGGTTTGGGAAGAACAAGGACCTCACTGTTTACCGTGTATTTGTTTGTGACATTAGTAATCACATCTAAGTATATATCGACAACAGGTTGATCCTTTGTGTCAGAAACACGCATGACCCGCTGTCGCTGAATCCGTAAGTGCCGCTGACCAGGCAGATTCAGGTCATAGCGCAAGATACAGCTGCTCTGTATACAGGATACAAAGCAGCTGTATCTCAAAAAGTAAAAATAATTTTTAATAAAAAGTATTTAGAAAGTTGCTCCAAACACACTAAAACATTGTAAAGTCTACATACACAGCGCTTTGGTTGATCAAAACCCACATGCTTTAGGTATGTAATTTTTTCTGGCGTACATACAAATGTTACATAGATACATAGTTACACAGGTTGAAAAAAAGACACAGGTCCATCAAGTTCAACCTATTCCCAGAGCAGTTTTACATCATTCATTTCTACGTTTTTTATAACCCTCAATGTAATTTGTCATTACATAAGCATCTAGCCCTTTTTTTAATGCTGACATATTATTTGCCATTACTACCTCTTGGGGTAGGGCATTCCATGTATTTTGTGAAATTAAACATATTTCTAATATTTTTTTTTTTTTAAAGTGTTGCATAGTTTTAAAGATGTACAATGCATTCGGAAAGTCTTCTGACCCTTTACATTTTTTCACATTTTATGTTAAGGTCTTGCAGTAAAATAAAAATATATATAATTTTGCCCATCATTCTGCACTCAATACCCCATAATGACAAAGTGAAAACAGAAGGTCAGTAATCTTTTATAATTTATTGAAAAGGAAAAACTAAAATATTGCATTGACATAAGTATTCAGACACTTTACTCAGGACTTAGTTGAAGCACCTTTGGCAGCGATAACAGCCTCCAGTCTTCTTGGGTATGATGCCACAAGGCTTGCACACCTGGATTTGGGGATTTTCTGCCATTCTTCTCTGCAGATCCTCTCTAGGGCTTTCAGGTTGGATGGGGACCGTCGGTGGACAGACATTTTCAGGTCTCTCCAGAGATGTTCGATTGGGATCAAGTCAGGGCTCTAGCTGGGCCACTCAAGGGCATTCGGAAAGTGTATGCTTGGTGCTTGGGTCATTGTCTTGTTGGAAAGTGAACCTTCGGCCCAGTCTTCGGTCCAGAGCACTCTGGATCCAGTTTTCAGTAAGAATATCTCTGTACTTTGCTCCATTCATCTTTCCCTCAACCCTGACCATTCTCTCTGTATCAGCCGCTGAAAAACTGTCACCATCATTCTTCACTGTAGGGATGGTATTGGACAGGTGATTAGCAGTGCCTGGTTTCCTCCAGACATGACGCTTAGAATTGAGGGCAAAAACTTAAATCTTGGTTTTATCAGACCACAGAATCTTGTTTCTCAGTGTCTGAGAGTCGTTTAGGGGCTTTTTTGCAAACTCCAGGCGATCTTTCATGTGTCTTTCATTGAGGAGAGGCTACTTTCTGGCCGCTCTGCCATAAATCCCAGATAGGTGGAGTTCTGCAGTGATGGTTGGCCTTCTGGAAGTTTCTCCCATCTGCTCACAGGATCTTTGGAGCTCAGCCAGAGTGACAATTGAGTTCTTGGTCACCCCTCTTACCAAGGCCCTTCTTTCCCCCTCGATTACTTAGTTTGGTGGTGTGGCCAGCATGGGGAAGAGTCCTGGTTGTTCCAAACGTCTTCCATTTAAGAATCATGGAGGCCACTGTGCTTTTGGGAACTTTTAGTGTAGCAGACATTTTTTTGTGCCCTTCTCCAGATCTCTGCCTCCAAACAATCCTGTCTCTGAGCTCTACAGGCAGTTCTTTCCTCCTCATGACTTGGTTTTTGCTCTGATATTCATTGTCAACTGTGAGACCATATATGGACAGGGGTGTGTCTTTCCAAATCATTTCCAATCAAGGTGTAGAAACATTTCAAAGATGATCTAGAGAAATGGAAGGCCCCCAGAGCTTAATTTCAAGTGTCATGAATACTTATGTCCATGCAAAATTTGAGGTTTTCATTTTTAACAAATTTGCAAAAATTTCTAAAATTCTATATTGACATTGTCATTATGGAGTATTGAGTGCAGAATGACAGGGAAACATAACAAAATGTGAAATAAATGAAAGGGTCTGACGACTTTCCGAATGCACTGTAGACTCAATGTATCCACTATACATAGAAGCTGCATATCATCGGTTTCAGCCAAATCCATCAGTGTACTGGACTGATGTCTTGGCTGCGAGCGGCTCCTGTGTACTTCTGACAGCGTGTCTAGCCCTATTAGCGCCAGTTTTATTCCATTCAATGTACACTACCGTTCAAAAGTTTAGGGTCACTTAGAAATTTCCTTATTTTTTAAAGAAAAGCACAGTTTTTTTCAATGAAGATAACATTAACTTAATCAGAAATACACTCTATACATTGTTAATGTGCTAAATGACTATTCTAGCAGCAAACGTCTGGTTTTTAATGCAATATCTACATAGGTGTATAGAGACCCATTTCCAGCAACCATCACTCCAGTGTTCTAATGGTACATTGTGTTTGCTAACTGTTAGAAGGCTAATGGATGATTAGAAAACACTTGAAAACCCTTGTGCAATTATGTTAGCACCGCTGTAAACAGTTTTGCTGTTTAGAGGAGCTATAAAACTGACCTTCCTTTGAGCTAGTTGAGAATCTGGAGCATTACATTTGTGGGTTCGATTAAACTCACAAAATGGCTAGAAAAAGAGAGCTTTCATGTGAAACTCGACAGTCTATTCTTGTTCTTAGAAATGAAGACTATTCCATGCGAGAAATTGCCAAGAAACTGAAGATTTCCTACAACGGTGTGTACTACTCCCTTCAGAGGACAGCACACACAGGCTCTAACCAGAGTAGAAAGAGAAGTGGGAGGCCCCGCTGCACAACTGAGCAACAAGACAAGTACATTAAAGTCTCTAGTTTGAGAAATAGACGCCTCACAGGTCCTCAACTGGCAGCTTCATTAAATAGTACCCGCAAAACGCCAGTGTCAACGTCTACAGTGAAGAGGCGACTCCGGGATGCTGGCTTTCAGGGCAGAGTGGCAAAGAAAAAGCCATATCTGAGACTGGCTAATAAAAGGAAAAGATTAATATGGGCAAAAGCACACAGACATTGGACAGAGGAAGATTGGAAAAAAGGGTTATGGACAGACGAATCGAAGTTTGAGGTGTTTGGATCACACAGAAGAACATTTGTGAGACGCAGAACAACTGAAAAGATGCTGGAAGAGTGCCTGATGCCATCTGTTAAGCATGGTGGAGGTAATGTGATGGTCTGGGGTTGCTTTGGTGCTGGTAAAGTGGGAGATTTGTACAAGGTAAAAGGGATTTTGAATAAGGAAGGCTATCACTCCATTTTGCAACGCCATGCCATACCCTGTGGACAGCGCTTGATTGGAGCCAATCTCATCCTACAACAGGACAATGACCCAAAGCACACCTCCAAATTATGCAAGAACTATTTAGGGAAGAAGCAGGCAGCTGGTATTCTATCTGTAATGGAGTGGCCAGCGCAGTCACCAGATCTCAACCCCATAGAGCTGTTGTGGGAGCAGCTTGACCGTATGGTACGCAAGAAGTGCCCATCAAGCCAATCCAACTTGTAGGAGGGGCTTCTGGAAGCATGGGGTGAAATTTCTCCCGATTACCTCAGCAAATTAACAGTTAGAATGCCAAAGGTCTGCAATGCTGTAATTGCTGCAATTGGAGCATTCTTTGACGAAAGCAAAGTTTGAAGGAGAAAATTATTTCAAATAAAAATCATTATTTCTAACCTTGTCAATGTCTTGACTATTTTCTAGTCATTTTGCAACTCCTTTGATAAATATAAGTGCGAGTTTTCATGGAAAACACAAAATTGTCTAGGTGACCCCAAACTTTTGAACGGTAGTGTATATGCATTAATACTATTACTGCTGCCTACGTACATCACTTTACATTTATCAACATTACATTTCAGCTTCCACCTTCTTGCCCAGGTAAGTCTTTCTGTAATATTTTACAATCAAGCTGAGTTTTAAGTATCCTACAATATTTTGTATCATCAGCAAAAGCTGACACTTTACTCTCAATTCCATCCACAAAGTAATTAATTAAAAATAACTGGGCCTAATGCTAATTTTACATCTGTGTTGTCAATAATGTGTTTCTGTCCTGTCTTTGACAAAGTTGACAGTGTCGGACCCATCACACAATGACTATTAACAGTGCTCGACAGACCCCATTGACTTAAAATGGGGTCCATTGGATTCTGTAGTGGTGTCCATCATTTTGATGGGAAGAATAGCGCTGTATCCTATGCTATTCAAATATATAAGGAATCTGCGACAGAGGCTCGTAACGGAGCTCTGATGCAGATGTGAACAGAGCCTTACACAGATACTTGTGGTACCCCAATGCTGACTTCAGCCAGTTTTGAGTGTGTTATATTTATAACAACTCTTTGTGCAAGATTAAGACTGGCGTTTTATATACCGGTCTTAATCTAATGTGCTTTGGAGTAAAAATTTGCCAAATTTATTTAGTGGTGCCCCCTTCAGTACATACAGGCGCATACCCCTAAAGCTGATCCTGCACTTATACTTTCTAGCGGTTTGCACACTCATTTTATACAGATTTTGTAGAATAATTGCTGCTTCACTGGATGCTTTTTATTTAAACGAGTTATCCGCTTTCGACAATGTTTTTTTCCTAGAAATTCTTTCTGATGATAAGTTGATTACAGGGATTCCTGCTCCTCGGACTCCCAGAGATCAGCTGCAATCTGCATTGAAAGTGTTCAATTCCCCTGCAGTGCCACAACAGTGCAAATAAAGCATTACATGGTTCCTATTAAAATCCATGGACTGTCCATTTAATGCACGGACAGGTTTTGTCTCCCAAAGAGGGAGACCCTCTTTGTAGCCACTCTCTGCTATGGCTAATTGATAGGGCCCCTAAATGACAGACCACCC
The DNA here is from genome assembly GCF_050947455.1 of Rhinoderma darwinii. Taxonomy (NCBI): domain Eukaryota; kingdom Metazoa; phylum Chordata; class Amphibia; order Anura; family Rhinodermatidae; genus Rhinoderma; species Rhinoderma darwinii. Next base: position 80,294,304 of record NC_134690.1, read on the forward strand.
TCAATAAACTCAGAATTCCCTAATAGTGTGTTTGAAAACGATTTGTCTAAGCCAGACAATCCCTTCAGATATTGTTCAAGAATTTATCAAGCACTTTTAGGCTTTTCCCCTTTAAAAACACCTATAGATTTGAGCAATAAATTACCATCCACTTGAACATAGTTGTAAAATCTCCGTGTGTATGCGAGAGATCAGCTGATTTGTGTTCTATGATGAAAGACGTTTTGCAAGGGATTCAGCCACTAACCCTATTAAGTTATTATTTAGTAAAATTTAGACCAGTCAGCAATCGAGCTCCCGGCACAGCCTTTAATTAGAAGCTGTAGGAAAGGAAATCTGAATGAGAGAATAAGTTATAGTGAATCAAGGTCAGCTACAATCTGGAGACATGATGCCTCAGTGCAGTGCACCACGGTTTCATGGGTACCTGCAGACACTAATCAATTGATTGGTATTAGTATCCTAGGTTATGAATACTGGTGCACCATATAAGCGGTGCAACAGTCTCTTTCCTAGTGCAGCGTGTGCCAAATTCAGAGTTCATGCCCTGTGATGGATCAGCTATAGGCTTAAAAACATAAGAATTATTTCCAACTCAGACTTTAATGGCTGTTTCACCTAGTGAGGTGGCTGCAAGAGCTGCTCAGTCACGTGCCCATCTCACCTGGGGAAACGAGGATCATATCACTCCAGTTCTTGATATAGGTGCGTGTCCTAGAGCTGGGACCCGCATCTTTCAGACATTTTTGGCATATCAAGTGGATATGCTATAAAAGTCTATGTTGGGAATAACCCTATAAACCTAATAAATAATTGCAGCACCCTTAGCAACAAGAGCTGCAACCAGATGTTTTTCAGGGATTTTCTGAGCTGTTGAGATAACATAAGTAGAAAAGCCTATATGGCTCCTGAAATGCAGCTTACATTTCCCATTATGCCTCTTGTTTTGCGGGGGGAGGGCAGAGTCTTATTACACTGCACTTTCTCTGCTCTGAGCCCTATGTAAGGGCAGCAAGTAAACTTCTGTCTCATAACTCCCACTGCTGAGTCTCTGCGTAACCTATGTCATGCAGCTTCAGCCTGTCTCCTCTGCTAGTGATAGATTTCTCACGGTCAGCTCTTAGAAGCAGGAGGCAGCGGAGAGCAGTGTGAAGCAGTAACACATAGAAATACACTGGAGATTGTGCACACAGCACAGACAGCTAGTGTAACAGTTAGTGTGAATCAGGGAAGTATAATAACTCTTCAGCTAATCATTGTATGATTCTGGTCCCTTAGATAGGGCAGAAATATTCTCTGCAGTATAAACCTCTGCAGTATAACAACATTCTAGTGGTTTATAGAGTCCTAAACATGCCCCTCTCAAAACTGTCCGTTTTTAGTATTTTGGCTAAAAAGTATTCCAGCATGTGCTGTATATAAATTACTAGAGGGGAGTACTGAGGGGAGTCCAGGTATACTGACCTCGGTTTCATCTGAGACTGTGCAGGATTCCGTTGGACTCCTCTCATTATAGGGAGGTTTGTTTGGGCTGGAATTATTGCTGTAATAAATCTGAGTTAAGGTATAATTTTTAATTATAATCATTTAATTTTGACTTTTAATTTGTCGTCTTTAGGCTGGATTTTTGACATCACACAGAAATACGACTACTCTTTCTATGTGTGTGGCTTTCTCTACATGCTGGGAATTATTTGTTTGCTGCTGGAGCCTTGTCTACAACCAAAAGAGAAAAATCATGAAAAACCTGTTGAAAACCACGAAGTCTGAAAGTCAATATGGCCGATACCATTGTTGATGATACTACGCCAAGTTGATTAGAAAAGCAACAGGAAATCCGTGGCTTTCTAGCTGATGTAAGACCAGTGCCTCTCATATCTGTAGTTCTAGAAGAGCTGTAAATCCACCACATGCCATATTATGTCTTACGTCTTGGTTTTACACGGGATAATGTGGACATTATGAATATGAAGTGTTCAGTGCACTTATAAACTTCTACCGACTATTCAGACATTCAGAAAGCTATTGTTATATGCAGATATTTGCAGTCTAAGCCAAATCTTTTAGAACTGTAAGATCCTCCCAGAACCTAAAGGGAGCAGATCACTGGGTCGAAAGACAAGTGTGGGTATTTATCATTAGGATAAGCCTGGGTTATACAATGTGGGGTAGAGAGAATTACTGTTTGCAAAACATATTTTATATGATAATGGGCACATTTTTACTGCTAAGATATTGTCTCATTAATCATTGTTGGCTGTTATGAAACTCCTCACATTCCACAATGAAACTGGATTCCGTTTCTGACAATGATTTCATATGAGAGTGCTTGCACTGAGCATATATGAGATAGAAAAGCACAATGTGAAAATCACATACAGCGTAATTCTGCTATTAGGATGCAGTCCCACGCGGCAGATTTTGTTGAATACCGTATTTTTTGGACTATAAGACACACCCAGGTTTTAGACAACAAAATCTTGGAGAAAAAAAATAGTTTTTGCTTTGTAAAAGTAGTAAAAAATAATTTGTTCTGTTTCACCACATTCTGAGAGCCATTTTTTGGTACATACGATATTTTATCTCTTTTTATTTCATTCCTTTTTTTTATTTTTTACATTGTGCTTGGGGAAAATATATTTTTTTAATTTTTAATATTTTTTTACACATTTTATTAGTTCCCCTAGAGGACTTGAACCAGCGATCATTAGATCACTGGTACAATACACTGCAATACATGGATGAGTTACAGAAACTCGCTGTTTCCGTAAATCCCATAGTAGTGAATGGCAGTTACAGAAGCAGCGTAGCATGCTACGCTGTTTCCGTAACTACTATTCAGTTTTGTTGGAGTTACGGAAACAGCGTAGCTCAGCGAGTTACGCTGTTTTCGTAACTCAACCATGTACGCTATTTTCGGCGCTACCATGTTTCTGGAAACAGGCTGTTTCCATAACTCCCGACCACCTAACCAGGAAATGGCCGGGAAAAAGCGGCGCAAGTAAGATAGAACGGAGTTTAGGTGGCCCCGTTCTAGAGATCGGTGCGGGTTCCAGAGGTGGGACCCGCATCTATCTGACATTTATGACATATCCTGTGGATATGTCATAAATGTCCCTCATGGGAAAACCCTATAAATGCCACGGTCGCTATTGTCCGCTAAATTTAACTAGTTAAACGGGCAGGAACAGCGCCATGGCTGTTCCTGGCCATTAGAGCAGCGTAAGCCCGCTCTGCTCTAAACATCATCCTCTCCCCGCTCCATGATGTGCCGGCACATCATGGGTCAGGAAGGAGTTAAGCAAGAAGCAGTCAGGGGGCCCGACGCTGGCGGGTCCCTTGACTGCCAACTATAAGACGCAGGGACATTTTAGGGATTTATTCTTGCTAAAAACTGCGTCTTATAGTCCGAAAAATACGGTACTTTTTTGCAGAGATCCTGCACCTGCTGCAGAAACAACCCAATTGTATACATACTTTGTCTATATATACATACATGCATATATATGTGTAGACCCTGTGTGTGTGTGTGTGTGTGTGTGTGTGTGTGTGTGTGTATATATATATATATATAGATATATATTCTTTCAAAATCGTGCAGGTTGCCCTTGGAAACTAACCGCAATTTAGCTATAATTGTTATCAGGCATAACACAACAGCTCTGTTCAGCTGTGTCTGAGCTCCCAGAATTCACTCTGGTATCAGTAAGCCAATTGATTTCTAGATTTAGCTTTTTATTTGAACAGAAAATAAAACATGTAAATTAAGCAAAGTATTTACAAAGTGACTTAATTTGATATGCAGCTTTATACTGTGATATGTTGTAAAATGTCATCAATTTGTAGAAACTGTTACCTGTCGTCTCCGCTCACATGTCTGTTTTAATATATACATAAATTGCTTATAAAATAATATTCCTCCTGCAAATGTGTGATTAAAATAACAACTGGCTGTTACCATTCCCCATACACACTGACACTGTCCAATTATTGCTGACAGTTTAAGACTATATAGGGCCACACTCCGTTAACAAAGGCATTTTAAGGCTGCGTTCACATCTCCGTCAGACCTCCGTTCCGTTGGAACGGAGCCCTGACTGACTCCGTTCCGACTGAAAATTTTCGATGGAACAGCGGAACGGAGCCCTGGCGCAGATGTGAATGCAGCTTTAACACCCAGTTGTCAGTTTATTCATACATTTCCAGAAGGAATAACAGGAATGGTTCAACACAGGGTTCTAAGACAAGATGCTCCAGTATTGTTATTTTAATGCAAGTATTTTCTAAAACAAACATGTCCGGAGAGCTGATGGATTCTCTTTAAATCAGACCCACCAGAACGAAATTAAAAATGTCCATTAGTGTACAGGCCTAAATCCTGAGCGGCATTACTGAGAGATTCTGATGAGACGTGCTGTCATCAGACCTTGTGTGGATCCAAAACAGTCCTATCTAGCTTAAATAGTGAGAAATATATGTGTTTCACAACTGGATTGTCAATTAAAGGGCCTTTTATATAATTTTTTTCTGGTAGATATATTTTAAAAGGGTTGTCTTAGGAGAGACATTCAGTGGCGTAATGGTTGCGGTCGCAAGGGGTGCGACCGCTTCCCAGCCCGGAGGCAAAGGGGGCCCACATTGAGCCTTCCCCGAATCCCATCAGGCTGCCACATCATGTCGTCTGTGCATACAAGGTCCTGCAACGCAGCACACAACGTCCTAATAATACGTTCTAAAGCTGCCCCAGCATCAGGACTTCGTATGCACCGCAGCACAGACCGGGCCTGATGTAGTAACCTGAGGGGATCCGGGACGGGTCCTCTTTGGACAACAAAAGACGGACGAGCGGTGAGTAAAGGCTTTTTTTTTTTTTAATTCATATGTCTGGGGGAGGGTCTGATGTTGGGGTGCTGGGCAGGGGCCACGCAGTCCCTGTTTACACCCCTGGAGACATTCATAGCATATCACTAGGATGTGTCAGTAAATGGTTCAGGACCAAGCTATTTTGAGCCTACAGGACCAGACATGTTTACCCATTTTTTTCACGCATTAGTTAAGCGGCTTTAACTTTTTTCTTCCATTAATGCAGGTTTCTTTTCTTATCATTTTTATACACATAGTTTTTTTTTGGTTTTTCTTAGCAGTTTTAGGCTTATATTTTTTAAAAATATATATATTTAATACTTTTCGCCATATTTTTTCTGCTAATAATATAGTGTTACCGTAAAATAGACTTTTTATTTTAGATCGTCATTGTCTACCCTAAATTTTTATATATTACATATCTATATTAGGGTAATTTGTCAAGGCTAGCATTACGACAATGATTGGTGGGAGGAGAGCTTTTATAGTTGGGTATTTTATGTGTATTTTTTATTTCATTTATTTTTGCTTTTTCTTTTCTTTTTTGTTATTACGGTCTGTCCCTCAAAGGTCAGTTAAGGCTATGTTCACATCTGCGTCAGGGCTCCGTTCCGTCTCAGCTTTCCGTCAGAATGTAGCCCTGACTGACACAAACTGAAACCATAGTTTTCCGTTTCCATCACGATTGATTTCAATGGTGATGGATACGGTGCCAATGGTTTCAGTTTGTCTCCATTGTGCAAGGGTTCTGTCGTTTTGACAGGATGAATATCGTAGTTGACTACATATACTATGGCGCAGCCTTTAAAGACCTGGACCATCCGCCGTATACATACAGCAGGCAGTCGTTAACCGATTAATGTCCAATTGGTTGAGGACCCATCACTGTGACATCTGCCACTGATCACTAGAATGCTTAGCTTAGCTTTCGCTGCATGGCTGGTCATTGAATATAATGGGCCAACCATGTGGCTTCCAAAAAAAGCTCAGCAGAGGCAACAGGGGATGAAGTGGCATAGCACTTTCCCAGAGCTGCTGCCACTTTGTTCTAACAATCGGCAGATGTCACAGTGGTCAAACCCCTACTGATCGGACATTGAAGGCATATCTTCCACCTCTTGAACACTGAGACAACCCCTTAAAACACTGGAGCACCTGTTCAATATGTGTCTACCAATGACATGTACAAATCTTACTGCTGGGTCAGTGTAGAACACATTCAATGGTGCTGATTTCAAGCAATGCAATTATTCCCATAATAAGGGCTTGTCTTATAATTGTGTTGAATTGTGTCAATCACTGGATGTAATACTTTTAATGGGACATGATACATGTATAGAAAAATGCAACCAAAAACTAAAAGCTTAAGTAATAATATTTTAAAATTAGTAGTTATTTTCAATAAAGAAACGATGTTACAATTTCTAACAAATACTGTGAAATCTAGCATCTGGATGGTCAAATTTGAGGAATTGTTTTGCTCATTGATCAGACCAAGTGACCAGAACCCTTAGATCTTAGTTAAAATACATTACTCAGTTATTGTCTGTGAGGGTCCAGGTTTTTTTGTTAAAAAATAAACCGAACCAGGATTGGCTATCCAAATTAATATTTGTGCAGTAATGTCATACAAACGTCAGAGAGCGATACATGGGGTCCCTACTCCATGTATTGCCATATGATGCCTCTGTGCAGGACCTTATTATGGAGGTACAGATGTAGCCGTCTTTACCTTGACTTGTAATGCATTAAATAAACAATGGCTAGATCCCTTATCTTGACTTTTTCAATGGCTTTTGTTGTGTGATATCACGCTGCAGCAAGTTATCAGAATCAAGTTAAAGATGGCTACATCCGTATTCTCCCCTAGAATCAATGAGACATATGAAGGTACACTATGATCGTGTAGCCAATATATGGCTGTGTACATTAGTCCTTACTATCAGCGGTTACATTGGATACAATGGTCATGGCCTTTAAATTCATAAGAACAACAGATGATGAATATGTTGTTTATGAGCACAGAGACCTCCAGTGTTTGCCATTAGAAGACATCTAGTTGGCCACCGTGACATCAATGTTTTTATTAATTTATAACAGAAAAAAATATGTATTTTAGTTTTCCAAAGAATGAATTGATTGAGATATCATTGTGCAAACCCAACTAGTTTCTGAAATGTTCGAGACTGTTCTTGTATTTGCTTATGATATGACATAACAGACACATTACTCTTCTAATAGGGTACTTCAGATAATACTTAATTCTTGTTAAAAAATCTACTAAACAACTTATTAAAGACAAAAAACTGGATGATAAAAGGCAAAAGCTGGCCATAATTGTGTGTGTCGTGTCATATTTGATGGGTGCTTAGTGTCTCCTTCCTGTTCTCTCAGCCATTGGGGCCCCACATACTGGATAGAAACAGAGATCTTACATTTCAGCAGTAGCACATTCACAGTGGAACCTGTCATCCAATTTCCTTGAGAGATTTGGCGTCATCACTCACAGATTTTTCTAACTTGTTTCTAATCTTCTTGTGTGATGACATGCACTTCTGATGATTGAGAGTTCTCATTATCTCCCCCACCCCCTTAGGCAATTTCTGCAAAACCATATTCTCAACTGATCATCCGAGGAAGCCAGCCAATGGGATTATGTATTAACAGGAGTTGTCTTACTTCTCTAACCCCTGGTGATCGTCTATTATCACTGGGGAAGACACTTCTGGTCAGACATTTTCCCTTCAGCCAGTATAAGGAAAAAAATCGGGGAAATCCAAGGGCGCAGCCGTATCCAGATAAAATTGTTTTTATTTTGTACATAGAACAACAACAAAAAGGATTGTGTTTCGAAGCCGTACCGGCCTCTTCGTCAGGTCAGAGTACAAGTGATTGTCCTACGAAAGCACACAGTTTATATAATCCAAAAAGCAAATGACTACCGGGTTAAATGAGAGGTCAGATTAAAAGGCGGGTTCAAACAGGTTGTTCTCAACGAAATAGGCCTGTTAACCCCTTAAAAACTTGTATATATATATAAACACATATATATATGTATCGATAAATATCAACCAAGTTTATATAGAATTAAAAAATAGTAATAAAAGTGTATGTATATACACAGAGAAAAAATTACATTAAAAATTGTTAAAACAATTGCATTCGAAAGAATATATCTAAAAGACATGGAGCATATACATATATATACACACACATATACGTCTATCTTAAAAAACACGTGAAAAGACTATCCAAAAAGATGTAACTTCCTATATGCGCTAATTGGAAATATACAAATAAATAGATAAATAAATGAATGCCTGGACATAAAAACAAATTAGTGCAGAAGATAAAAATGACATTAGGAATGATCACATCATATATCTATACCCACTGTATAAAAAGACAAAACGTGTTATGTAATGGTCTACTTGAATTCATTCAGAAATGTCGGTTTTTGTGTTTTTAGTTTGAAGATGGTTTTACTATATACATTCAGACCTGTCGGTTTTAGTGTTTTTAATTTGTGGATAGAAAAATATATTGTAACAATCTGAATAACTAAGGTCTAATCAATAGGAAAAATGACTAGAAACAGCTCTCTTAAAATCACGGACAAAGACCATCCAAAAAGGGGATATGAATAAGATACTCTATATATACGCTGGATGAGAACATATAAGCACCTAAAAGAATACATATCTAGACATAGAGGAAAGTATTATGAAATTTATAAAGATATTTGGAAAGATCCCATTTCATGTCTACATACATTATATATGGAGCCAAAAAACTGCATTAAATAATGGTCTCATTGAGTTCGTTCAGACCTGCCGGTTTCAGTGTTTTTAATTTATAAATCCAAAATATTTCTTTTTTACAAAGAACGTTAAAACGGTCAGGGTAACTTACTGAGATCTGGTCGATTGGGGTGATAGTAAAACATGCAAAATTTCCCTCATGTGCTATAGTACAATGTCTAGAGACACTATGGAGCAAAAATTTATTTTTACAATTAAACCTATGTTTATTCAATCTACAATGTAGGGGCTGAATTGTCCTTCCTACATATTGAATACCACATATACAGTTTATAAGATAGATCACAAAGCTAGATCGACAGTTTAGCTTCGTTTCAATGTTAAATAATTTTTCTGTTTGGTGTGATCTAAAAGTATATGTTTTGTCCGTAATTGATTTACAACAAAGACATCTATTTTGTCCACATTTAAAGCTCCCCTTTTCTAATAGTGGGTCGTATAGTTGTATTTTTTGGGATGAGTCTTTTAAAAAAGACAGATTCACCCGACTTGGAGCAAGAATATTTTTTATTGTTCTAGCTCTTTTGAACGTTACATGTGGTTTTGGAGGTAAGGTTTTTTGTAAAAACGGGTCATTTTGTAATATATGCCAATGCCTTTTTAATATCTCTCCTATTTTCTTATTCGCTGTATTATATTGTGTAATAAAATTAAAACCGAAATCATCTTTTAACATGCAATTTTTTTAAGAAAGTGGACATTAATAGTTACTTAAATTTTAACAGTGGCCACTACTCGAAATGGCTCAAAAATATTCCATATAGCCAATATAAGAGAATTAGGAAAAACTGTACCCTTAGGTGTGATTTTAAAAAACAAAGCAAAATATTATACAAACGTTTTAAAGATAAAGGGTATCCAGATACACTATTAACCGATGCATATAAGAAAACCTCTGCATTGTCCCAAGAAGACTGCTTAATAAAATATACCAACAATGTACTAGAATATGGCAATGTACCTAAAGAACAAAATGATGAGAAGAATCGAGATGATTTCGGTTTTAATTTTATTACACAATATAATACAGCGAATAAGAAAATAGGAGAGATATTAAAAAGGCATTGGCATATATTACAAAATGACCCGTTTTTACAAAAAACCTTACCTCCAAAACCACATGTAACGTTCAAAAGAGCTAGAACAATAAAAAATATTCTTGCTCCAAGTCGGGTGAATCTGTCTTTTTTAAAAGACTCATCCCAAAAAATACAACTATACGACCCACTATTAGAAAAGGGGAGCTTTAAATGTGGACAAAATAGATGTCTTTGTTGTAAATCAATTACGGACAAAACATATACTTTTAGATCACACCAAACAGAAAAATTATTTAACATTGAAACGAAGCTAAACTGTCGATCTAGCTTTGTGATCTATCTTATAAACTGTATATGTGGTATTCAATATGTAGGAAGGACAATTCAGCCCCTACATTGTAGATTGAATAAACATAGGTTTAATTGTAAAAATAAATTTTTGCTCCATAGTGTCTCTAGACATTGTACTATAGCACATGAGGGAAATTTTGCATGTTTTACTATCACCCCAATCGACCAGATCTCAGTAAGTTACCCTGACCGTTTTAACGTTCTTTGTAAAAAAGAAATATTTTGGATTTATAAATTAAAAACACTGAAACCGGCAGGTCTGAACGAACTCAATGAGACCATTATTTAATGCAGTTTTTTGGCTCCATATATAATGTATGTAGACATGAAATGGGATCTTTCCAAATATCTTTATAAATTTCATAATACTTTCCTCTATGTCTAGATATGTATTCTTTTAGGTGCTTATATGTTCTCATCCAGCGTATATATAGAGTATCTTATTCATATCCCCTTTTTGGATGGTCTTTGTCCGTGATTTTAAGAGAGCTGTTTCTAGTCATTTTTCCTATTGATTAGACCTTAGTTATTCAGATTGTTACAATATATTTTTCTATCCACAAATTAAAAACACTAAAACCGACAGGTCTGAATGTATATAGTAAAACCATCTTCAAACTAAAAACACAAAAACCGACATTTCTGAATGAATTCAAGTAGACCATTACATAACACGTTTTGTCTTTTTATACAGTGGGTATAGATATATGATGTGATCATTCCTAATGTCATTTTTATCTTCTGCACTAATTTGTTTTTATGTCCAGGCATTCATTTATTTATCTATTTATTTGTATATTTCCAATTAGCGCATATAGGAAGTTACATCTTTTTGGATAGTCTTTTCACGTGTTTTTTAAGATAGACGTATATGTGTGTGTATATATATGTATATGCTCCATGTCTTTTAGATATATTCTTTCGAATGCAATTGTTTTAACAATTTTTAATGTAATTTTTTCTCTGTGTATATACATACACTTTTATTACTATTTTTTAATTCTATATAAACTTGGTTGATATTTATCGATGTATATATATATAAACACATATATATATATGTAAGTTTTTAAGGGGTTAACAGGCCTATTTCGTTGAGAACAACCTGTTTGAACCCGCCTTTTAATCTGACCTCTCATTTAACCCGGTAGTCATTTGCTTTTTGGATTATATAAACTGTGTGCTTTCGTAGGACAATCACTTGTACTCTGACCTGACGAAGAGGCCGGTACGGCTTCGAAACACAATCCTTTTTGTTGTTGTTCTATGTACAAAATAAAAACAATTTTATCTGGATACGGCTGCGCCCTTGGATTTCCCCGATTTTTTTCCTTATACTGGATTTATTCAGCGGATATTGAACCTCAAATCTCCGGACTGGGAACTGTGGCTGCAACCGACTCTGACAGAGCTACCTCTGAATGCACGTGTGGGATGTTGTGCTCCTAGCATAACATCACCAGGTCAGTACCCTTGACCATATACATTTTTTCGTTATACATACAAATTCAGGCACGATGTGCGCTTTGTTTTTATCTTTATTTCCATAGCGTGATTTTCCCTTCAGCAGCTTTTTAGAGAAATGTAGTATTACATAGGGTATATGGACGGGCGTTGTCTTCTTGAGAGAACCCCTTTTAAATATCATCAGAAAATTGGATCAGATAAGACAATGACACAGTTTCTAGAGAGCCCCAGGGAGAGGGAGTACGGATTAAGCTGCATATTTATCTTCACTTTCATATATGAAAAAAATTATATTGGGGGGGACGCTTTAAATCTTTTCAAACTCTCACAACGTGCTGCTGAGAGTGTCTGCAATGGAAACTCCTGGACAATTGCCCATTTTGTCCTCCCTATAATCCGGCCCCGATCTTTTACATACCTTGAATGTGCACAGCAAACCCAAATGACAAATGCATTATTAGGATAATGGTTTTGATGCAATGGGACATGATGACCCACCGCATCCATTTTTCATATTTTTATTTTTTTTCTCCCCACTTTCCCAAAACCATAACATAACTTTATTTTCAAGAATTTCAAGTTACAACAAATACAATTGGGACACAATACAAAAATAATTTGCAAACATGGCCCCAGCAGAGGAGTTCACATAGCAACCTTGAAGACCATCCCTTAGTATATCAGGAAGATGAGTACACTGTAGGTAGGAGCACATACTGGGCAGTATATGATGATGTTCTACTAAGGGAGATGTGCAAGACCTGAGTTAACAACGACCAGAAAAACATACTGCAACAATAGTCTGGAAGAGAGGAAGAGGATGGGAAAGCAAAGGGGAGAGAAAGAATACCTAACCATTTCCAGCTTGGATGGAACAAGAATTAGCCAAAACCTGAAATAGAATCCATAGGATGCACGAAGTAAGGGAGAAAATGATCGTTCTAGTGAGATCCATTGTTTTAAATGACGATGTCTACACCAATCGAGGACTCGCTGAAGATGGGAGGCTTCGTAGTATTTTTTTTTATTCAGCCGAATTACTCCGCCTCTAGTTTTAGGTAGAAATAACATGGAGCGAGCAATGCGGGCAAGTTTACCGACCCGTATAAATTTGTCGCCCCAGGTTAATAGAGCAATACATTTTGTGGGGACCTGTATTGGATTTCGGAATATAGAGCAGGCGAGTTAAGACATTTATTTTGTAAGTGGCACAGCGGTCAAACCAAGTGTATAGGCCTTTAGACTACTTGCGCAGGTCGTAACTAATAGTTTTCAAGAATATAGGGGAATGAGGGCAAATCACTGCAAACACAACCAGTCACAGATGCAGCACTAGCGTTAGGTTGTTCACACCTATAAAGGAAACAAAATAGATAGCGTTAGGTGTAAACTGCAAGACAGCTCAACAGTCTAGTTTTCAATACACAGGAACAATGTTGGTATAATTCACCATATGGTCTGCTTTCAAGATTCAGGTAGCATTTCAAATATCGCAGGTTGCTAGTGGCAACAACGTGTACTCAAATTTATTTTTCTTCAGAGATCCCTATTGCAGAGAAAAACAACAGCCACCAAAAGTGAAGTACTTAGATCACTCCTTTTCTACACAATTTTTATACTTAAGCCGGAATCACACGAGAGCGTTCGGTCTGTGATATACGGACCATATGCCATCAGTATTTCCCGGACTGAACACACTGCAGGGAGCCGGGCTCCTATTGTCATAATTATCTATAACAATAGGAGTCCCTGCCTCGCTGCGGAAAACTGTCCCGTACTGAAAACATGATTGCAGTATGGGACAGTTTTCCGCAGCATGGCAGAGCCTTCCTAGTGTCATAGATAACTATGACAATAGGAGCCTGGCTCCCTGCAGTGTGTTCAGTCCGGGAAATACTGATGGCATATGGTCCGTATATCTGGCCTTACAGACGTAAAAAAGTTAAAACATCATATAAGTACAAGCCACAAGATTAACATGGTCCAAACACAAATTGTGCATGCCCAACTCAAGTTTCGCTTGCCAGCTTAATTCGGGGCAATAGTTTTCAAGAGGCGGTTGCGGAGTTACAGTTAATTTAAGTCAAAAGCCACAGCTATTTTATTTTTCAATCAATTAAGCCGTATGAGGGCATTTTATTTTTTTTGTTGCAAAACAAGTTGTAGATTTTTACAGCACCATTGTGCAATATAATGTACTAGGAAACAAAAACAAATCTTTGTGGAATAAGAAATAAACAACGATTTCTCCATTAATTTCTAGGTTTCATTTTTATGGCATTCATCAGGCGGTAAAGCCAACATGTTAGCTTTATTCTGCGCTTCAATACTAAATTTATATAGTATTATTTATATATTATTTATGTTTTACTTCTACAAAGAAAAAAAAATTGTTAAAAAAATATTCTCTAAAAGAGATTACCTATATAATTACATAAGCGTACATACCTACCTTACCACATTTCTTATATTATACTCACCCATTACGTATAGACCAATATCCTAAATGTGTTCAGCCCATTTAGTTAGGCTCTGCACTGTGGGAAGGGTGGAGACCAGTGCGGCGTGCGCAGTAAGCCGCAACAAATCTCCCGGCAAATGCATAGATACGGTGCCAGAACCAAGCTCAGTACATATACACAGCACCAGAACATGGCTCAGTACATACACTACCGTTCAAAAGTTTGGGGTCACCCAGACAATTTTGTGTTTTCCATGAAAACTCACACTTATATTTATCAAATGAGTTGCAAAATGACTAGAAAATATAGTCAAGACATTGAGAAGGTTAGAAATAATGATTTTTATTTGAAATAATAATTTTCTCCTTCAAACTTTGCTTTCGTCAAAGAATGCTCCATTTGCAGGAATTACAGCATTGCAGACCTTTGGCATTCTAGCTGTTAATTTGCTGAGGTAATCGGGAGAAATTTCACCCCATGCTTCCAGAAGCCCCTCCCACAAGTTGGATTGGCTTGATGGGCACTTCTTGCGTACCATACGGTCAAGCTGCTCTCACAACAGCTCTATGGGGTTGAGATCTGGTGACTGCGCTGGCCACTCCATTACAGATAGAATACCAGCTGCCTGCTTCTTCCCTAAATAGTTCTTGCATAATTTGGAGGTGTGCTTTGGGTCATTGTTCTGTTGTAGGATGAAATTGGCTCCAATCAAGCGCTGTCCAAAGGGTATGGCATGGCGTTGCAAAATGGAGTGATAGCCTTCCTTATTCAAAATCCCTCTTACCTTGTACAAATCTCCCACTTTACCAGCACCAAAGCAACCCCAGACCATCACATTACCTCCACCATGCTTGACAGATGGCGTCAGGCACTATTCCAGCATCTTTTCAGTTGTTCTGCGTCTCACAAATGTTCTACTGTGTGATCCAAACACCTCAAACTTCGATTCGTCTGTCCATAACACTTTTTTCCAATCTTCGTCTGTCCAATGTCTGTGTGCTTTTGCCCATATTAATCTTTACCTTTTATTAGCCAGTCTCAGATATGGCTTTTTCTTTGCCACTCTGCCCTGAAGGCCAGCATCCCGGAGTCGCCTCTTCACTGTAGACGTTGACACTGGCGTTTTGCGGGTACTATTTAATGAAGCTGCCAGTTGAGGACCTGTGAGGCGTCTATCTCTCAAACTAGAGACTCTAATGTACTTGACTTGTTGCACAGTTGTGCAGTGGGGCCTCCCACTTCTCTTTCTACTCTGGTTATAGTCTGTTTGTGCTGTCCTCTGAAGGGAGTAGTACACACCGTTGTAGGAAATCTTCAGTTTCTTGGCAATTTCTCGCATGGAATAGCCTTAATTTCTAAGAACAAGAATAGACTGTCGAGTTTCACATGAAAGCTCTCTTTTTCTAGCCATTTGGAGAGTTTAATCGAACCCACAAATGTAATGCTCCAGATTCTCAACTAGCTCAAAGGAAGGTCAGTTTTTTAGCTCCTCTAAACAGCAAAACTGTTTACAGCGGTGCTAACATAATTGCACAAGGGTTTTCAAGTGTTTTCTAATCATCCATTAGCCTTCTAACACAGTTAGCAAACACAATGTACCATTAGAACACTGGAGTGATGGTTGCTGGAAATGGGCCTCTATACACATATGTAGATATTGCATTAAAAACCAGACGTTTGCAGCTAGAATAGTCATTTACCACATTAACAATGTATAGAGTGTATTTCTGATTAATTTAATGCTATCTTCATTGAAAAAAACTACAAATTTTCTAAGTGACCCTAAACTTTTGAACGGTAGTGTATATACAGCACCATAACAAAGCTCAGTACATAAATATAGCACCAGAACAAATCTCAGTACATAAATACAACACCATACCTAAGCTCAGTGCATATATTCAGAACCAAGCTCAGCACATATATACAACACCAGAACCAAGCTCAGTACATATATACAGCGCCAGAACAAAGCTTAGTACATATATACAGCACCAGAACAAAACTCAGTACGCATTTAGAGCACCAGAACAAAGCTCAGTATATAAATACATCACCAGAACAAAGCTCAATACAAAAATACAGCACCATAACCAAGCTCTGTACATATATACATCACCAGAACAAAACTCAGTAAATATATACAATTCCAGAACCAAGCTCAGCACATATATACAGCACCGAAACAAAGCTCAGTACATAAATACAGCACCAGAACAAAGCTCTATACATATATACAGCACCAGAACCAAGCTCGGTACATAAATATAGCATCAGAACCAAGCTCAATACATAAAAACAGCACCAGAACAAAGCTCCGTACATATATACAGAACCAGAACAAAACTCAGTACATATATACAGCACAAGAGCAAAGCTCACTACATAAATACAGCACCAGAACAAAGCTCAGTACATAAATATGGCACCAGAATAAATCTCAGTACATAAATACAACACCATAACTAAGCTCAGTACATAAATACATCATCAGAACAAAGCTCAATACATATACAGCACAAGAACAAAGCTCCGTACATATATACAGAATAAAACTCAGTACATATATACAATTAGAGAACCAAGCTCAGTACATATATACAGCACCAGCCACCAAGCTCACTACATAAATACAGCACCAGAACAAAGCTCAGTACATATATATGGCACCAGAACAGAGCTCAGTACATAAATATAGCACCAGAACCAATCTCAGTACATAAATACAACACCATAACTAAGCTCAGTACATATATACAGTGCCAGAATCAATCTCAGTACATATATACAGCACCAGAACGAAGTTCAGTACATAAATACAGCACCAGAACCGAGCTCAGTACATATATACAGCACCAGAACAAAGCTCAGTACATATATACAGCACCAGAACAAAGCTCAGTACATATATACAGCACCAGAACAAAGCTCAGTACATAAATAAAGCACCAGAAAAAAGCTCAGTACATAAATATAGCACCAGAACCTAGCTCAGTACATAAATACAACACCATAACTAAGCTCAGTACATATATACAGCGCAAGCATCAAGCTCAGTACATATATACAGAACCAGAACAAAGCTCAGTACATAAATACATCACCAGAACAAAGCTCAATACATAAATACAGCACCAGAACCGAGCTCGGTATATATATATATATATATATATATATACACACAGCACCAGAACCAAGCTCAGTACATATATACAGCACCAGAACCAAGGTGATTACATATAAACAGCACCAGAACCAAGCTCAGTACATAAATACAGCACCAGAAAAAAGCTCAGTACATATATACAGCACCAGAACAAAGCTCGGTACATATATACAGCTCCAGAACAAAGCTCTGTGTATAAATACATCACCAGAACCAAGTTCAACACATATACAGCACCAGAAACAAGCTCAGTACATATATACAACTCCAGAACCAAGCTTAGTGTATAAATATAGCACCAGAACCAAGCTCAGTACATATATACAGCACCAGAACAAACCTCAGTTCATATATATACTTCACAAGAACCAAGCTCAGTACATATATATACATCCCCAGAACAAAGTTTAGTACATAAATACACCAGAACAAAGCAGTGTATAAATACAGCACCAGAACTGAGCCCTGTACATATATACAGCAAAAGCATACATATACAGTGCAGTGCAGAGATCATTTGCAAATTCAGTTTGACCCCTGACATATAAGTTTGTACAGTGTTAAACTACAGCTCCCAGTATGGATTGAACAATGGTAAGGATATGCTGTGAGTTGCTGTTTCACAAAAAGAACGATACACCCATCATCTCGCTGCAGATCGTACAGTCACTACAGTACTGGCCAGTCACAGGGAGAATAAACATTTAGATTTAGTGACTTATAGCTGTCATCTTCTCAGATTGGAGTCATTCTTTTTCGCTTTTCTTTTCCATCTGGTCCAGACCTCTATGATGACTTCACCCGGCCACGACCCATTTCTGCAGTATTTGCCACTCATATGTCTTCGGCTTCTCACTTTTCCAACATTTCCGCACCTATAAATTAAGATAAAATCCTCTTGGTGCTACACTCTATGCCCTGGAATATAACACTATCATACACTGTGCCCCTGAATATAATAGTACCATACACTGTGCCCATGACTAAAATTCTGTCAAACACTGTAAAGTAAAGCACCACACACACAGTGCCACTTACAATGCCCCTGAAGATCGTGTCCCCTCTTAGAGCCCTTTGTAGATAGTGTCCCTCATAGAGCCCTCTGTACATAATGCCCTTTATAGAGCCCTCTGTAGATAGTGCCCCACATAAAGTCCCCTGTAGATAGTGCCCCCTGTAGTCTACAGGCAGTAAATAACGCCCCCTGTAGATAGGGCCCCATAGAGTCCCTTGTATATAGTGTCCCCTGTTGATAGAACCCCCTGTAGATAGGGCCCCTCATAGAGTCCCCTGTAGATAGTGCCCCCAACACTGCCCACTGAAATAGACAAAAAAACATTACAGGCTCACCTGTCCCCATTCCTGCGACGTCCTCCAGCGACGCCAGGCCTCATCTAGCGTAACAATGCAGCGGCTCAATGATGCCATCGCTCTGACTGCATCATTGCCGAAGCGCCGAATAGCAAAGCATCCTGTGCCTTGACAGGCAGCGGTAGACAAATCAATTGTATCCACGTCCTAAGGACGGCTTCCGGGTTCCCGCTTCACCCTGGCCGTATCCCACCCCTGTCTAAGGGGTTAAAGTGCCAGGATCCGAGCTATTTCCGATCCAAGCAGTTGCAGGGCTGTGCATTACATCCGCACTCCTGCTGCAGATCAGATTGACAAGAAATGTACATCGGAGATGAGGAACTAGCACCCCACTGCTATGTACATTTTCATCGCTGAATGGGTAAGGGCAGCATAGTGTGAAGAAAGGTCAGTTCTCCTATTTGCCCAAACAGCACAAAATAATATTGTGCTCCTTAACTAATAAGAGCGATCAAATAATACAGCGCTCATTGTTATCTGTCTGGTGTACTCATAAGGAAAGTGTTTTCTGTATTCTTTGATAGCTCAATATTTTTTTGTGCCGTGTGGGCTAATAGGAGAGCAGACCTGTCCTTACACTATGATGACAGATTTAATCCAGTATGTTTTTTTTATAAAAGAGTAATGTTTTTTTACCATTGACCTCATGTAAAATCAACATTTTTGTGTTCTTGCTGTGTTGTCTGTCACCAGGGGCATAGCTAAAAGCTTATAAGCCCCGGTTCAAAAGTACAGCTGGGCACGCACCACGCAAATTCTCTACCTGGCTGAAGGTCACAGCCCATCCGTAACTTTCAACTCCATTGTTGAGTTTCTAAAGCGACCTATCGATGCAGCATTAACAGCCAGGGGCACAAGCACCGAGATATACGGAATGTTTTGCCCCTCGCGCCCTTAAAATATATATATATATATATCTATGTATACAGTACAGCACACAAGAAAATGACAACAGCACACTGCAAACACTAATGCCATCTAAGCCACAAAATATAAATGAATATGCATTACTGCTAAATCTACTCACAATAGGGAGGTTCTTAGCTCACATTTTGATCAAATTGTGTGAGCCCACCTGCCACATCAAGGCGACCTCCAAGAATATGTAGGTTTAGTCCCAGTTCTGGGTGTATGTGCAGCGTAAGTTCCCACATCATAGAGGTCACCTTGTCGTGGCAGACGGGCTCTCTCAATTTGATCAAAATGTGTGCTAAGAACCTTCCTATTGTAAGTAGATTTAGAAGTAATGCACATTTATTTATATTTAGCGGCTTAGGTGGCATTAGTGTTTGCAGTGTGCTGTCGCCTTTTTCTTGTGTGCTGTATAAATTTGCAGTCACAGGCGTTCTTGTACTTGTATACACATTTTGTTTCATTTTGTTGGAATGTGGTGTTCAAACTTTTGTGTTGTTTATGTGATTCATATATGTGGGGTTAGTGACTGCTTCAATTTTTTGATCTTGTACTTCTCCCATTCTGCTCTGGGTGATTTTAATTAGTTTAATGCTGGTTCCTACAATCCCCAAGAATTTGTAGGTCTAGTCCCAGTTCTGGGTGTATGTGCAGCGTAGGTTCCCACCGCATAGAGGTCGCCTTGTCATGGCAGGTGGGCTCACACAATTTGATCAAATTGTGCGCTAAGAACCTCCCTATTGTAAGTAGATAATAGTATATATCATAGTTGCCAACAGTCCTGAATTTGCCGGGACTGTCCTGAATTTATAGAGACAGTCCCGGCAAATTACTTTCCCGGACGTGTCACGGCAACTGCCATATTCAATTGTAAAACTATCCACATTCACTCCTCCATGTGCTGAATACCCGGCCAAACAGTCAGAAACGCTCTGGTCGAGTATTCCGCTCTAGAGGGAGCCCCTGACATCCCTTTCCATATATGGACAGTGACGTCAGGGGCTCCTCCAATGCTCTGGCCAGGGATTCCACTTTTAGAGGTATCTCCTGACCTCACTGTCCATATATGGACAGTGAAGTCAGGGGCTCCTCCAGGAGAGAAATCCCCGGCCAGAGCGTCGGAATTGCTCTTGCTGAGGATTCTACTCTTAGAGGTAGCCCCAATGGAGCTACCTACAGGGATGGGGGAGGTGTAGCGCCATGTACAATGGGGTGTGCGTGGCACTATCTACAAGGGGTTGTGTGTGGCACTATCTACAAGGGGTTGTTTGTGGCACTATCTACAATGGGGTGTGCGTGTCAATATCTACAAGGGGTTGTTTGTGGCACTATCTACAAGGGAGTTTGGCACTATCTACAGGGGGCTGTGCGGCACTATCTACAGGGTGCTGTATGACAGTATCTAGGAGGTGTGGCACAATCTACAGAGAGCACTTTGGCACTATCTGCAGGGTGGGTGTGGCATTGTCTACAGAGGGCATTGGGGATTATCTACAGAGGACACTGGCATTATTTACAGAGGGCACTGTGGCACCATCTACTGGGGGCTCTGTGGCTCTATCTATAGGAGGCTGTGAGCATTATCTCAAGAGAACGCTCTGGCACTATGTAAAAGGGGTGTGTGGCATTATCTACAGAGGGCACTGTGGCATTATCTACAGCGGTCTCTGTGGCTTTATCTACAGAGGGGCTCTGTCTACAGGAGGCTGTGAGCATTATCTCAAGAGAACACTGTGGTACTATCTAAAAAGGGTGTGTGTGGCATTATCTACAGAGGGGACTTACGCCTAAGTAGACAGTATGACACGTGATCGGCTTAGAAACAGGGCCTCAGCAGACAGTAACACGCATGATATTCTTAGATACAGGACCTCAGCAGACAATATCAAACATGAAAGACAGGGCCCAGCAGACAGTATCCACATACTTACCCTCCTCACTCCAGGATCGGGTCCGTACGGCTCAGGGGACACAGCGCTGGGTAAGGACATTATGTTCGCCATACATACAATGTCCTGACTCTGAACAGACGAAGAGGACCCGACTCAGGAGCGAGGAGAGTAAGTATATAGAAGAGTTATTGTAGTTACAGGGGTCGGTGTAGTTTCACCTATTGGAAACTACATAGGCCCCAGTTACTACAGTAACTGTTGACAGATGTGGTCAACTGTGACAGCTATAGCTACACCACTCTGACTGTAGAAAATGAGCATGAATCAGCCTCAAAAGATGCGAGATAAAAATAGCAATTCACATCTCAGTGACTGAAGTAAGGACATAAATATGAAGAGGATTCCTTGGTTATGCTCTTTTATTGCATAAAATAACACATAAATGAAATGGAAGTCATGTCATTGTGAATGTAAGGCTCTATTCACATCTGCGTAAGTTTAATGGGATAGGCAGGCGCTGTTGGTGTCCGTCATGCAATGGATCAGGCACCTCCATTTTTTTATTTTCTATTCCTATGATGGAACAGTAAAAGGGGAAAACCAACGCAGATGTGAATAGGGCCTTCACTGAGGTAGATTTCTACATGACGCCCTGTATGTGGTGACTTTGTGTGATTGCAGTGAGAATAACGTAATATGAATTGTGTCTTTAAATTGGGTCACTGTGACTTGAGTGAGGGGATGGTATGAATATAATCTCTTAGCTACTCCCCCATGTCTGAAATAAGTACAAGGTTGTCTGATAATACAGTCACTTCGTCACATCATTTAACTGGAGCTACAAAATAATGTGAAGATTATCTGTAGGTATTTCACTATGACTCATATAGGTTTGGTCATTCAAGAATGTCTGGAAAATAAATGTCTTATTATTAATTAACCTCTTCATTCCCAAGTATGGGAGTGTGCTTGTTTAAAATGTACAGTGTCATTGGTACTTGCCCATTTTAATGTCGATAACCATCCTGTCCTTTGGGCATGGCACCTCAAAGTAATGTGAATTTTCCCTGTACGGGTATGTTCACACATAGTGCAAATACTGTGGATTATCAGCAATGTATTTCATTGCGGAACATATCTCATCCACACGCCGTGTAAATCAGCCAAAAAAGATTCATAAATTGACCTCTGGTGCGTTTTTTTAATCCGCAGCATGTCAATTTATGCTGCAGAATCACTGCTTTTCTATTGCGAATTTTCCCCATTAAATTCAATGGTGAGGTAAAACTCGCAACAAATTCCACCGCAAAAATCGCAACTCAGAAAAACAATAAAAGCTTATACTTACCAAGATCTCTATGCTTCTCCGTCCAGACTGGCTTCCCGGGATGACGTTTCATCCCATGTGACTGCTGTAGTCAATCACAAACTTCAGTGGTCACATAGGATAAAACGTCATCCCAGTAGGTCAGGCTGCAGGACATCAAAGGGACGTGTCGCCCTGACTATGGGTAAGTATAAGCTTTTTCTTTTTTTACCTGATGCGTTTTTTCAGACGGAATTCCCTGCCGGGTTCAGGGCAAATACAATGTGTACATTTACGCAGCGTATCCGCCGTGTGAAAATACCATACTTATTTTTATCTCCAAAACTCAAGGCTGATTAACTTCTTATTATGACTTTATATGCGTTGTAGCTAAATATTTCTGATGCAGAGCACCAAATCCCCTGTACAGCCATAGAGTTAACCCCTTCCCGACATTTGACGTAACTAAACGTCATGGAGTATGGAGCAGACTTACAGGCCGCTCAATATTCAGCGGGTGTCAGCTGTATGTTACAGCTGACACTTCACTGTATTGGCGTTTAACCAGTTAGATGCATCTAAGGCATTAAAAAGAGAGGGCCCTCCATCACTCCATTGGCCATCTCACAGCGCGATCGCATATTGCCGATGGTCATCATCGCAGAGAGGGAGGCCAATAGAGGCCCCCAGGTCTGCCATCTATGTACTCCTATTAAAGGGAACCTGTCATGTGCACTATGCTGCCCTCACTAAGGGCAGGATAATGCTAATTTCAGCGGTCTGTAACTTATCTGCTAGTGGAAAGCTGTTTCTGAGGAACTTACGGGAACAGCCCTAGCAGAGTTGGCAGAGATGAGTATGGAGTTTTCATGAGCTGCTGCTAGCTCTGCCCACTTTTTGCTAGCGCTTCCCACTCTCCACTGATTGACAGATGTCTCGCTATGCACAGTAATAGGGAGACATCTGTCAATTAGCATATAGTGGGCAGAGCTAATGAAAAGTGGGTGAAGCTGCCTGGGTTCTTTATGTACGTTTCTCAGAAATGGCTTCACATTAGCAGATCAGTGACAGACCACTAAAATCAGCATGTCTATCAGCATGTCTGTCACTACATTATGCTGCCCTCAGTAAGGGCAGCATAATGTACATGACAGGTTCCCTTTAAGGCCTGTTACAGGCAGGGCTTAATAAGAGTCGATAAAAATTACAATGAATTTAAAAATTAAATAACGTTTTTAGGAATATAGCAGACCATTGCTCCTATTTTTTGTACATTTCCATGCAATTGAGTTCTCTAATTCGATTAGCTTTCTGTGAGCTTCTTATGTGCTATCGGCACTGTTTGCTTGTGCTTAGTTGCACAGTTCTCTGAAAGTGTCCTTACTTAAGGACTTAGTTCTGATCCACCATATAGACTGCCAGACTCCTATAGGACACTCATTTCAAATCTGATCATGTACCTGCCATGAACCATAGATATTATACCCATTGGCACCATAGTACCAATCCAGAGGCCAAACCTCAAGAAATAAGTATTGCTCTCCATAAATCACTTCATGCCTCTGTAATTGGAACACATTGTGACCCGCATCAGCGTTTCTTAATCTTGAATCTCCGTATCTCAGATAGGCTGTTGATCATAGCAAATTTTACCTAGCTAATCAAGACAAGGCATTTGTATACGGGAGATATCTTACTAAGTTAGCTGAGTTTACAGAGGGTTTCCTGATCACAGCAGCTGATTTTAATTTAACATTAGACCGAATGCTGGACTCCTCTTTGAGCAGGTCCCCTACTGCCAATTCTCAAATTATTGCTCTTAAGACCAAGATTTTTAACCTATAACTGGTGGATGTCTGGCGAGCTCTTAACCCACAGGTGGAGGATTACACTTTTTAATCCCCCAAACATAACGTGTATAGCAGAATAGTCCCCATTTGCTCTTTTGGGATCCTGGATCTCGGATTGGCCCCATGATTTGGGCTGATCACAAGCCTGTGTCACACTCCCTGTTCTGCAGGTAGGCAGAAGAGTAGGAGAGGGTTAAGTCTGGGAGCTGTCTGTCAGTCGACGCAGAGAAAGCCTTCAACTGAATCCATTGGACGTTCCTAAGGTCAGCACTTCAACAGCTAAGTATTGGCCCCACTATGAGAGGATCCTTTCTCTTTTCCAGGGACCTACCTCTAGGGTGAGGGTCAATGGTATGCTCTCCTCCTCTCTCCCCATTGCAAATGGTACCAGACAAGGTTGCCCTCTATCTCCATTGCCCTATGTCATCGCGATGGAGCATCTAGCAATGGCCCTCTGTAATTCTCCCGATATCAGTGGGATTTAAATGGGATGTAATCATCATAAACTCTCTTTACGCTGATGATCTCTTACTGTACATTACAAACCCTAGCATCTCTCTCCCAGTCCTTGTCAATGAATTTGAGAGATTTGGACAGGTCACCAATTTCAAAGTAAATTATGCCAAGACGGAGGCTCTCAACATCACTTTGCCTCCTGGTCTGGTGGTTAGCCTTGTGTCCTACTCTTTGTTTCAATTGCAATTACAATCTATTAAATATCTGTGAGTCCAAGTCCCTTGTGACCCTACTGACCTATACTCTCTCACTCTTCGGGATTTGAAATCCTAGGATTGCACTCGATTATCCTGGATTGGTCGCATGAATGCAATTAAACTGGAAATTCTACAGCGTTTCTTGTATGTCTTCCAGGTGGTCCCCATCCTCCTCCCTGGGACATTCTTTTAGAGTCTCCTGGGTGCATACAAGAAATTTGTCTGTGGCACTCTGAGACCACATCTTAATCAGAGAGTTATGTTCCACCCTAAACTAAAGTGTGTAGCTGGTTTCCCTGATTTTTCTCTATATCATCAAGCCACGGTCCTGATGAGAGAAGGGGACTGGTTCCACAATGGACCAAATAAACAATGGGTGACAATTGAAAGGACCGTTGTCTTGCTATCCCTCAGATCCTTACCATGGATCTTGCCATATCATAGGAATCCACCTATGAATCCACTGGAAGTCCACTGAACCCCAACGATTAGAGAGTGGATGGCTGAGATGGTTCTTCTTTATAGAATGGAATTGTTCATGGCCGAAGATCGTGAACACTCTGTCCGTATGATCCTCAAGTGGTTATCATGGTCCATGAATAAGCCTGGTCCGCCTATTGCTACATGGTAACATTGAGATTTGATTCTTCTGTATGGTACTGAACACAATATTCACTTGATATTGTGACCCCCTATTTGGCAACATGAACACTCTTTTTCTTTATCCTCCCCTTTTATCCCTCTCTCTTTATTCTTCCTCATTTCTTTATTTTTCCTTCTTTTATTCCATGCAGCACACCTGTTATATCTACTGCCTTTCTGCTGTATGTGCTGCTCAATACATACTTTGCTGATGTTTTAGGCTATATGTGCTACATTGTTGTCTGCTTCCCATTGGTTGGAGACCTACCTTTTTAGTGCATTATTTTGCTCATTTGTATTTCGTACGTTTGTACTATTATTATCGCTGTAGTCGCTGTATGCATATTTTGTCATATGGATATTTGTTCCTTTCTTGAGTTTGTAATCTGAAAATGTTTCTAATAAAAATCAGATTACGAAAAAAGTTAAAAGAAAAAACCTTTTCCCATTTTTCCCCTAAAGAAAAAAAAACATATTTGGTATCGTCAGGTTCGCAAAAGTCCAAACTATTACAATATAACATTATTTATCCCACACTGTGAACACGGTAAAAAAACAAACGCCAGGATTGCTGTTTTTTGGTCATTTTAACTCCTAAATAAAATTAAATAAAAAGTGATCACAAAGTCGTATGTACCCCAAACTTATACCAATAAAAACTACAGCTCAACCACATAAAACACAAGTCCTCACACTCACACTGCTCCATCGATAGAAAAATAAAAACGTTATGGCTCTCAGAATATGACGACACAAATTGACTGTGGTGCCGATGGGTTAAAGAGGACCTATCACTTCCCAACCGGGGTGCCGTGAGAACTGTCCAGAGGTGCTGCGACAATCTGCTCAGCAACTGCAAAAAAAACAAAAAACGTTTGCTGGTAACAGACGTGACTCACGCACGTCTGCTATAAGCTCCTCCCCCGAGGCTTACGTAGTCTATTCCTGTAGCAGACATGACGCACGCACGTTTGCTACAATCTCCGCCCCGACACTTACTCCAACTATCTTTGTAGAAGACGTGACGCACGCACGTCTGCTACAAGTACCGCCCACCACTTCCCACTAGAAGAGCCTGACGAAGGCAGAGGAGCCAACGCTGCGGACCTATACAGGGTATTTCTTATATAGTTTTTCAGCAATTGTGTGAGAACTGGTGCTAGGGGAATGTCCTCTGTCCTCTGATATTACATAATAACAGTCTGGACATGCTGGGAGTTGTAGTTCACTCCTCTTATACCTCCTCCCTGTAATGTTCTCTGATGTCCCATAATAGCAGCATGGACATGCTGGAAGTTGTAGTTTTCTCCTCTTATACCTCCTCCCTGTAGTGTCCTCTGATGCCCCATAATAACACCCTGGACATGCTGGGAGTTGTAGTTCTCTCCTCTTATACCCCCTCCTTGTAATGTCCTCTGATATCCCATAATAACAGTCTGGACATGCTGGGAGTTGTAGTTCTCTCCTATTATACCTCCTTATTTATTCCTTCCCCAGGAGTAAGCACACTTTCTGTCTGTGATGGTCACTTTACTGGAGTGGGGGCAGATGGTCATTTTGCTGTGAGGGGGGCTGATGGTCAATTTACTGTGAGGGGGCTGATGGTCCTTTTACTGTGAGGGGGGCTGATGGTCATGGTGGTCATTTTACTGTGAGTGGGGGGCTGATGGTTATTTTACTGTGAGAGGGGGGGCTGATGGTTATTTTACTGTGAGTGAGGGGGCTGATGGTTATTTTACTGTGAGGGGGGCTAATGGTCATTTTACTGTGAGGGGGTCTGATGGTCATTTTACTGTGAGGCGGGCTGATGGTTATGTTTCTGTGAGTGGGGGGCTGATGGTAATTTTACTGTGAGTGGGGACCTGATGGTCTTTGAGTGGTTTCCGCAGTGGCGGATTATCATTAGGGCGTTTCGGGCGGTCACCCGGGGCCCAAGGCTGCCAGGGGGCCCAAGGCTCCCAGGGGGCCTATGACCGCCCGAACCCCCTCATGCCCAGTGGCGTCGCTAGCACCGGAGGGAGCCCCGGTGCCAGGACCGCACCTGTCAGGCGAGGGGAGCTTTGCTTCTACTTAGCAGCCGTGGTCTGTGCTGCTTTAGAAGCTCCCCCTCCAGCCCCCCTTCCCTGCTCTAAACATCTCTCCTCTGCTGCTAGCTGTCGGGACATGGGGGAGGGGAGACTGTCGGCGGGCTCTGTGCTGTGAGCAGGAGAAGAGCTGCAGTGAAGACATAAAAGGTAAGTGCATGTGTGTTTAATGTCCATATTCATGTATGTTTAATATCCATATTAATGTATGTTTCATGTCCATATTCATGTATGTTTAATGTCCATATTCATGTATGTTTAATTTCCATATTCATGTGTTTACAAGGTGTACTTTGTGTATAATGTGCATACTCGTGTATAATGTGCCTACTTTGTGTATAATGTGCATACTCGTGTGTACTTTGTGTACTATGCATACTTTGTGTATAATGTGCCTACTTTGTGTACTTTGTGCATAATGTGTGTACTTTGTGTACTGTGCGTACTTTGTGCATAATGTGCGTACTTTGTACTGTGCGTACTTTGTGCATAATGTGTGTACTGTGCGTACTTTGTGCATAATGTGCGTACTTTGTGCGTACTTTGTGCATAATGTGCGTACTTTGTGCATAATGTGCGTACTTTGTGCATAATGTGGTACTTTGTGTACTGTGCATACTTTGTGCATAATGTGCCTACTTTGTGCATAATGTGCGTACTTTGTGCATAATGTGCGTACTTTGTGCATAATGTGCGTACTTTGTGCATAATGTGCGTACTTTGTGCATAATGTGCGTACTTTGTGCATAATGTCCTTACTTTGTGCATAATGTGCGTACTTTGTGCATAATGTGGTACTTTGTGTACTGTGCGTACTTTGTGCATAATGTGCGTACTTTGTGCATAATGTGCGTACTTTGTGCATAATGTGCCTACTTTGTGTACTTTGTGCATAATGTGCGTACTTTGTGCATAATGTGCGTACTTTGTGCATAATGTGCATACTTTGTGTACTGTGTGTACTTTGTGCATAATGTGCGTACTTTGTGCATAATGTGCGTACTTTGTGCATAATGTGCGTACTTTGTGCATAATGTGTGTACTTTGTGCATAATGTGCGTACTTTGTGTACTGTGTGTACTTTGTGCATAATGTGCGTACTTTGTGCATAATGTGCGTACTTTGTGCATAATGTGCATACTTTGTGTACTGTGTGTACTTTGTGCATAATGTGCCTACTTTGTGTACTAGTGTTTAGGTAGTGTTAGCAATAGTTACGGCGCGGCAGGGTGGTGGTGGAGAAGGGGGGCCCAAGTTTGGGTAACAGCCCAGGGCCCATGGTCTTCTTAATCCGCCACTGGGTTTCCGCCTCTGATCTCCCATTAAAATTAATAGGAGGCAGAAAGAAACTGTGGCGCTCATTTTGAGTGTTTTCTTGCCTGCGGTTTTTGCATTAGCTTCAACGGCTTAAAAAAATGTGGGGGAAAAACGCGAATAAAAAGCGTCAAACAATGCTGTCAATTCAAAATCTGCCTCAAAATTCTCAAAGGAATTTTGAGGCAGATCTTTTTTCTGCCTTACAAAAAAAGAAGGACTTATACTTACGCTATTCTTCTTTCCTCTAGTCCAAGCAGCAGCACAGAAACCAATGGGTTAATACCCTACTGCTGGTAGGACAGGTGACAGGAAACAATAAAATAATCAATTAATTAGACTATATGTAGGGACCTAAGCCCCACCCCCCTGTGTCTCTTAAAAAGAATACCAGAAATGCAGATCAACAAAAAGATTTTAATGGGAGGAAACAACAACGCTGTGCTGCTGAGACTACAGGAAAGAAGAATAGCGTGAGTATGATTCCTTCTTTTCCTGGTCGTCCTACGCAGCAGCACAGAAACCAATGGGATTTAGCAAGGTTTTACGAGTGGGCAAATTGAAGACAAAACTGTACATCCAAAGGCTGCTTCCTCTGAAGCCCCAATGTCCAGTCTATAGTGCTTCATGAAGGTGTTCGGTTGAGACCAAGAAGCTGCCGAACAGATTCTCCCCAATGGAAATCTTTTTTCCGCCCACGAAGCTGCCATAGCACGCGTCGAATGAGCATAAACTTTTCCAGGAGGTGTCCCTCTTCCTAATTTATAACAAAGGATAATAGTCTGTTTTAGCCATCTGGCTAATGTAGCTTTGGATGCTTTAAATCCTTTCTTTCTTGGAAGAAACATGACAAACATATTCTCCACCTTCCTAAAGGACCTAGTCCTTTCAAGATAATGTTGTAGTGCTCTACCTATGTCCAGTGCGTGAAGATTTTGCGCTGAAGCCTCTGACTCTTCCATCAAAAATGATGGTAAACATATATCTTGATTAATATTCACCATTGACGGTACCTTCGGGTGAAAGGTTGGTAGAGTTCTTAGAACTACTCTTCCTGGAAAAAAAAAAAAATATGGTTCTCTACATGCCAGGACCTGGATGTTGCTTATTCTTTTTGCGGATGTAATTGCAGTCAAAAATAATACCTTGTATGTAAGCATCTTCAGATCCAAATCTTGTAAGGGCTCAAAGGGAGGGCCTGAAAGTGCTCTTAACACCAATGGAAGGTTCCATGTAGGATGTGGCTCTAAGACCCTTGGTCTGAGCCTCCTCGTTGCTGTCATGAATCTCTTCACCAGCGATTCTTTAGCCCAAGACTTTCCGGGCCAGGCTGACAAAGCTGATATTTGGACTGCCAGAGAGCCTGTTTTTAACCCATGGTCAAATCTAGCCTGGAGAAAGGAAAGGATATCCGACACTGAAGGTTCCTGTTCAGTCTTCCCCTGATTAAACATCCATCATTTGAATTTTTCCACTACTCTCTTGCAGATCTTGGTAGTTGCACATCCTCTGGACTGCATCAAGGACTCTATGAAAACTTCTGGGTTAAATTCCCACTCCCCTGGAATGGCTTGATGATGACTGGGTCTGTCTGCCCATACATTGTTGACTCCTCTAATATGGATTGTCACTAGATCCTGTACACAGACCTCTGCCCACCTTGTGATCCGTGGTGTATCTTTCTGTAAAAGGACGGATCTGGTGCCACGATATTGTCTGATTGAATCTTCACGGCCTTGCCTTCTAATAAGGGCTGGAAATGCCTTAACGTGTTTGAGACTGCTAACAGCTCCTTTAGATTTGAAGATACTCTTTGTTGTTGGGGGGTCCAATGCCCCTGCGTCCTCTGACCCATTATGTGGGCTCCCCATCCAGTCCCTGAAGCATCGGTTGTCAAAATTGTCCACCTCGGTGACTTTATTGACTTGCCGTTCACCGAGCTCAGCCACCATTCTAAAGCCCCTCTGGTGGTAGAAGGAATCACCATGCACTCCTCTAGAGACTTTGTGGATCTGTTCCATTGAGATAGAAGATTTTGCTGGAGATCCCTATTGTGCCCTCTGGCCCATGGGATCACTTCTATTGCTGAAGCCATAAGTCCTAGAGTCTTCATCACCTTGCGAAATGAAACCACCAAAGATTACCAAATTACTGTAGCAGCAGGGTGGGTGAGAAAAAAATATATATATAGTTCCCTGCTTCTTCTCCAGTCTGGCCCCCCTGGATGACGTTGCGGGCCATGTGACCGCTGCACCCAATCACAGGCTGCAGCATAACATGGTCTGCAACGTCATC
This sequence comes from Rhinoderma darwinii, assembly GCF_050947455.1. Taxonomy (NCBI): domain Eukaryota; kingdom Metazoa; phylum Chordata; class Amphibia; order Anura; family Rhinodermatidae; genus Rhinoderma; species Rhinoderma darwinii. Next base: position 80,325,853 of record NC_134690.1, read on the forward strand.
TCAGAAGGCCGGACTACGCGCCGAGAAGAGGGAAGGAGTAAGTATGAAAAGTTTTGGGTTTTTTTTCAGGCGCCGCTTTGCAGCGGAAATTCCGTCGGAAAAATGCATTACAATGTGGTGCCATTTTTCAGCTGGCATTCTCTGCGGTGTTCAGGCGCGCCACTAAGGTCTTAAAACGAAAGGGGTAATAGCCCCAATAAATATGCCCCCCCCCCATTAGATATGCCAGGAGGTGGCTGGAGGCAATATCTGGTCATTCTCCTATTTCACCGGTGAAGGAACTGCGGGAGGAAGTCACGTCACATCATGATCACGCTGTGCTGTGACTAAGGCCTAATTCACACGAGCATATTTCACGTCTGTGTTACGCGCGTGAAAATAACGCGGACCTATGCAAGTTAATGGGGCCATTCAGACATTCAGTGTTTTTCACGCAGCGTGTGTCCGCTGCGTGAAACTCACTGCATGTCCTATACTTGTTCGTTTTTTGCGCATCACGCACGCATTAACGTCAATGGGTGCCTTGAAAATCACAGACAGCACACGGACACACATCCGTGTGCTGTGCGTGATTCACGCAACAGTTGCTAAAGAAATGATGAGAAAAAGAAAAACACCTCCTTCAGGTTTATTTTGCTGACGTAAAAAACGCCTGACATACAGTTGACATACGCGCGTAAAAACACTGACAAGCACCATACACTGATGTTACACGGAACTGCAACGCAGGAAAAACGCTGCGTTTTTTACGCACGCAAAGCAGCACGTTCGTGTGAATAAGGCCTAAAGCTGGACATGAATGGAGAGAAGTGTATGACGCGGATTGCTCAGCATCGCACACTTTTCTTTACAACGCCCACTTGGTCAAAGTAAAAAAAACACCCAGTTGGGCTTTTACAAAAAATTTGCATAAATGTTAAAATGTTCATAACTTTGTAACTAATAAACGTTTTTTTAAAAAAAAAACAACAACACAGTAGTTATCTACAACACAGCGCCTATTAGATTAGGTAGGAGATAGGGAAGTATGAAACTGGTGACAGAGCCTCTTTAACCCCTTCCCGCTTTTGGGCGTGACTGTTCGCCCAAATTCAAAGTGCGTTCCCGCAATAGGGCGTACAGTCACGCCCTGTAGATAAAGCCGGCACAGGAGCTTCATACACAGCTGACATCCCGCTGCAAATGTGGCGACGGCATTGAAGTGGTTGACAGAGGGAGGGAGCTCCCTCTGTACCCCCTGGCCCTCCCCGCGATGGATTGCAGGTGCCGATGGTTGCTATGGCAACCAGGAAGCCGTTGCTAGGCTTCCTGGTTGCCCAGGTACGGAAGCATATTAGGTCCTGCCCGAGGCATGACGTAATAGGCTAAGTGTCAGATAAAGAATGACAGTTAGGGCCTGTTCACATCACCGTTCGCTTTCCGTTCCGGGGTTCCGTCGGAGGTTTCCGTCGGGTGAACCCCGCAACGGAAAGTGAAAGTGAAACCACAGTGGGGTTCACCCGACGGAAACCTCTGACGGGACCCCGGAATGGAAAGCGAAACGGTGATGTGAACAGGCCCTAACAGTACACTGCACTACCACAGGCCCTAACAGTACACTGCACTACGTAAGTAGTGCAGTGTATAGTACCGGGGATCTGAAGATCAGATCTTCAAGTCCTCAGGTAAGTGTAAAAAAATTTTTTTTTAATAAAAAGTGATCAAAAAGCTGCAAGTAACGCAAAATGGTACCAATAGAAACTACAGTTCCTCATGCATAAAACAAGCCCTCCCGCAGCGATATCAACTAAAAAAGAAAAAAGTTATGGCTGTCAGAAAATTGCGACACTAAAACATGATTTTTTTTAGAAAAGAGTATTTTTATTGTGGGAACGTAGTGAAACGTAAAATAAACTATATAAATTTGGTGTCGCTGTAATCGTATCGACCCGCAGAATAAAGTTAACATGTTTATACTGCACAATGAACACTGTAAAAAAAAAAACGTGCTAGCATTGCTGTTTTTTGTTTTCTTCATCTCCCAAAAAATTGAATAAATAGTGATAAAAAAAAAAATCGCATGTACCCCAAAATGGAACCAATAAAAATTACAGCTGTTCCACAAAAAACACGCCCTCACACAGCTCCGTCAACGGAAAAATAACACGTTATGACTCTCAAAACGCAATGATGCAAAATAACGGACCAGACTAATTTTTTAGGTCCAGTAGAATTTCACTAAATAGCCCACATCATAATTTGCTGGACCACACAGGTGGACCCTGTAGAGGCAGCGGAGATGAGGAAAATGTAGGGCCTTGTGCTGCTTATAGGGCTAGAGAAGAAGTCAAAGATTAGGCAATACTGGAGCTCAGATATTTTGTATAATACCCAATAAACCCGGCCTGTGCCTAAAGGATTGGGTCAAAGCGTACCACACCAATCCATGGATTATTCATTCACCCCATTATTACATCATCCTATTATGCCCTGATACACTCCACCCCGCTTACATATACCCTGATGTACTCCGCCCAATTTACATATACCCTGATGTATTCCACCCAGATTACATATACCCTGATGTACTCCGCCCAGTTTACATATACCCTGATGTACTCCACCCAGCTTACATATGCCCCCACATTAGAAGCTGAAATACCAGTTAAACACAAAGCAAAATCTGCGATTCAAAAGCCACATGGTGGTCCAACTGAGCCTGGCAGTGTGGCCAAACGGCAATTTATGACTACATATGGGGTATTACTGTATTCTGGAGAACCCGCTTAACAATTTATGGGATGTGTGTCTATGGTGGTACAAGCTGGGCACAACACATTGGGCACTGAAATGGCATATCTGTGGAAAACAGCAATTTTCAATCTGCAACATCTATTGTTTACAAATTTTTGCAAAACACTTGTACGGTCAAAATGCTCACTACACCCCTAGATAAATTCTTTAAGGGATCTAGTTTCCAAAATGAGGTAATTTTTCGGGGGTACCACTGTACTGGTACTATAGCTCAATGCAACATGGTGTCAAAAAACGAATCTTGTAAAATCTCCACTCCAAATACTAAATGACGCTCCTTCCCTTTAGAGCACTGGCGTAGCTATAGGGGTCGCAGCGGTCGCAATTGCAACTGGGCCCTGAAGCCAGGGGGGCCCACAGCCCCCCACCCCCCCCCGCATCAATAAAAAGTTACAATAGTAACTCGGGCCGCGGGCCCCTGTTACTATAGTAACAGACTGTACTTACCTTCCTGGTTCCGGATCGCAGCGGAGGTCCTGACATCAAGCGCTGTGCGCAGCGCATGACGTCACAGCGCTATGCGCCGCGCACAGCATCGAGACGACAGAACTACCGCCGCGGCTGAAGAGGAAGGTAACATTAGCCCTGCCTGGCGGGGTCCGACTCCCGGTACCTGCCAATCAGCTGTTTTGAAGGGGCCTCAGCACTCGTATGAGAGCTGCTCCCCTTCATTCCTGTCACTTCATTCCGGTCACACTGTGAATCGGTGTCGGCGATTCACAGTGTGAGCGAGTAGTGAAATGAAGGGGAAGCAGCTCTCGTACGAGTGCTGCGGCCCCTTCAAAACAGCTGATTGGCGGTTCCCGGGAGACAGACCCCGACACATCAGCTATTGATGGCCTATCCTGTGGATAGGCCATCAATGGTTAGGGACTGCACAACCCCTAAGCCTACGATGTAGCAGGCTCAGAGGGCCCATTAGACAGGATCACAGATTGTGTGATCCTGTCTGCTGGGCCCTGTATCTAAGCCAATCACATGGTAGGCTTAGATACATGGCCCATGCGTGATCCTGTCTGCTGGGCCCTGTATCTAAGCCAATCACATGGTAGGCTTAGATACATGGCCCATGTCTGATCCTGTCTGATGGGCCCTGTATATAAACCTACCACACTGTAGGTTTAGATACAGGGTCCAGCACAGAGAAATCATATACTTTATAAGATTACTGTCTGCTGGACCTTGTGGTAGGCTTAGATACAGGGTCCCACAGACAGTATCACACATGGGCCCTGTATCTAAGCCTAACACATGTGTTACTAATCGTTTTTTTTGTGTGTTTTCTTACAGGTTCGGTCATTGGACTACGTTGGATTCCAGGACTACTTCGATGACGGCTTTTTTTTTATTATCAATAAAATGGTTAATGAGGGTTGTGTGTTTTTTTTTTTATTTCAATAAAATATTTTTTCTATGTCTTTGTTTTTTTTTAAACTATATTACTACTGCCTTAGTAATGGCCGCCGGCTGATTGGCAGCGTCCATTGCTAAGGCGGGGTTTAGTGTTAGCCGATGCAGAGGCCAACACTAACCCCCTTTATTACCCCGGTACCCACCGCCACCAGGGGTGCTGGGAAGAGCCGGGTACGATCTAGTACCTGACCATCTGTAGTGATGGTCGGCCACTGGGGCGGCCGCTTGCTGGTAGTATCAGGAGGGGAAAGGCCAGATACAGTGGCCCTTCCCGCCCTGGTAATGCTAGGCTGCTGCTGCTTTATTGTATCTGGCTGGTTATGAAAAATGGGGGGGACCCCACGTCATTTAAAAAAAAAAAAAAATAATTGGAAAGAACGATGTGGGGTCCCCCCCAATTTTCATAACCAGCCAAATACAACACAGCAGCAGCAGGCAGCATTACCAGGGTGGTAGGTGCCACTATTTTTGGCCTTCCCCAGCCTAATACTACCAGCCTGCGGCCACCCCGGGTCCTGCCCGTCACTGCAGATGGTCGGGTACTGGTTCGTATGCGGCTTTTCCCAGTACCCCTGGTGGCGGTGGGTACCGGGGTAATAATGGGGGTTAGTGTTGGCCTCTGCACTGGCTAACATTAAGCCCCGCCTTAGTAATGGAGGTTGTCAATCAGCCAGCGGCCATTACTAAGGCGGTGATAATAAAGTTTAAAAAGATACAAGCACATAGAAAAAATATTTTATTGAAATAAAAAAACACAACCCTCATTAACCATTTTATTGAGAATAAAAAAAACGCCATCATTGAAGTCCTCGCATCCGAAGTCCAACAACCGAACCTGTAAAAAAACACAAACACAAAAATAATCAGTAACACATAAAGAAGCAAAATTATTATTCTTACCTTTCCTGGGTCCAGCGCTGGAGCCGCAATGTCAGCGAGCTGGGCCCTATATCTAATCCAATCATGTGTGGTACAGTCTGCTGAGCCACTGTATCTAATCCGATCATGTGTGATACTATCTGCTGGGCCCTATATCTAATCCAATCATGTGTGATACTGTCTGCTCAGCTACTGTATCTAATCCTATCATGTGTGATACTGTCTGCTGAGCCACTGTATCTAATCCTATCATGTGTGATACTGTCTGCTGGGCCCTATATCTAATCCAATCATGTGTGATACTGTCTGCTGGGCCCTATCTCTAATCCTATCATGTGTGATACTGTCTGCTGGGCCCTATCTCTAATCCTATCATGTGTGATACTGTCTGCTGAGCCGCTGTATCTAATCCTATCATGTGTGATACTGCCTTCCGAGCCACTGTATCTAATCTGATCATGTGTGATACTCTCTGCTGAGCAACTGTATCTAATCCTATCATGTGTAATACTGCCTTCTGAGCCACTGTATCTAATCCTATCATGTGTGGTACTGTCTGCTGAGCCACTGTATCTAATCCTATCCCGTGTGATACTGTCTGCTGAGTCATTGTATCTAATCCTATCATGTGTGATATTGTCTGCTGGGCCACTGCATCTAATCCTATCATGTGTGATACTGTCTGCTCAGCCACTGTATCTAATCCTATCATGTGTGATACTGTCTGCTCAGCCACTGTATCTAATCCTATCATGTGTGATACTGTCTGCTGAGCCAATGTATCTAATCCTATCCATAGTTTATAGGGTCGTAGTGCAAGGGGCGTAGCTAAAGGCTCATGGGCCCCGATGCAAGAATTCTTACTGGGCCCCCCCCCCCCCGCAAACTTCTCATGGCCGACGGTCCGCAGCTTTCAGCTGCATCGCTGGGTCTCCTAAGTGACCCAACAATGCAGCACTAGCAGCCGGGGGCGTCACTAAGGCTGGGTTCACACACCCTATTTACGGACGTAATTCGGGCGTTTTAGCATTGAATTACGTCCGAAAATGCGGCTCAAAAGCGTTGGCAAACATCTGCCCATTCATTTGAATGGGTCTTACAATGTTCTGTGCCGACGGTCATTTTTTTTTACGCGCCGCTGTCAAAAGGCGGCGCGTAAAAAAGACGCCCGCGTCAAAGAAGTGCCTGTCACTTCTTCAGACATAAATGGAGCGGTTTTCCATGGACTCCATGGAAAAACAGCTCCAATTACGTCCGTAATGGACGCAGCGAAAGACGCCTGCACATGCCATTACGGCTGAAATTACGGTGCTGTTTTCTCCTGAAAACAGCACCGTAATTTCAGCCGTAACGGACGCTGCCGTGTGAACATACCCTCAGGGCTTAAAATGTCAGGGAAATAGCCCCAATACATATGTGTCCGCCCAAAAAAAAGTGTGTATATGAGACAGCATAGCATATCTATAGCACTACGACCCTATACACTATGGATAGGATTAGATACATTGGCTCAGCAGACAGTATCACACATGATAGAATTAGATACAGTGGCTAAGCAGACAGTATCACACATGATAGGATTAGATACAGTGGCTCAGCAGACAGTATCACACATGATAGGATTAGATACAGTGGCTCAGATGGCAGTATCACACATGATAGTATTAGATACAGTGGCCCAGCAGACAGTATCACACATGATAGGATTAGATACAGTGGCTGAGCAGATAGTATCACACATGATAGGATTAGATACACAGCTCAGCAGACAGTATCACACATGATAGGATTAGATACAGTGGCTCAGCAGACAGTACCACACATGATAGGATTAGATACAGTGGCTCAGAAGGCAGTATCACACATGATAGGATTAGATACACAGCTCAGCAGACAGTATCACACAAGATACGATTAGATACAGGGCCCAGCAGACAGTATCACACAGTATCACACATGATTGGATTAGATACACAGCTCAGCAGACAGTATCACCCATCTCAATCTGTGCCAGAGCTGCGGCCACCGTCTGGACTATCCAGGTACCCTTGTGCGGGACATTGTATTTCTGGGGTGTCCTGTTGTTTGGCCAGCTGCCTCCCCGCTACGGCAGTACGGCCTAGTGGGTCCACTACCCGCTTCGTGACACAGTCATTGACACAAGGCCTCAATCTAACACCAGGATTTATGAGCCACTACATGGACACACGTCACATACCCCATCAGACTGACTCCAGATGCCTTAACTCCTAAGTCATCACCCCTATAACCTCCGTTTTATTGCCCCGTCTTATCTCAATGATGTATCACCTCATCTACTAATTGTCTTTGTGTAACATCTAAGGCTGGGTTCACACGACCATGTTACGTCCGTAATGTACGGAACGTATTTCGGCCGGAAGACCCGGACCGAACACAGTGCAGGGAGCCGGGCTCCTAGCATCATAGTGATGTACGACGCTAGGAGTCCCTGCCTCGCTGCAGGACAGCTGTCCCGTACTGTAATCATGAAACTGCCTGAAGAAGGAGCCTCTGTGCTCTGAAAGCTTGCATATAGAACTTTTATGGTTAGCCAATAAAGGTATCATACCTTCTATACTTTTGTCTTTTTTGACACAAAGGTATTTGCAAAAAAAAATGAAATTTGCAAATTTCCCTTCCACATTGCTTTAATTCCTGTGAAACGCATAAAGAGTTAAGAAACTTTCTAAGTGCTGTTTTGAATACTTTAAGGGGTGCCGTTTTTAAAATGGGGTAATTTGTGGGGGTTCCTAATATATAAGGCCCTCAAAACTACTTCAGATCTGAACTGTTCCCTAAAAAAATAGCCTTTTTAAATTTTCTTGAAAATGTGAGAAATTGCTGCTAAATTTATAAGCCTTGTAACGTCGTAGAAAAATAAAAGGATGTTCAAAAAATTATGCAAACATAAAGTAGACATATGGGAAATGTTAACTAGTCGCTATTTTGTGTGGTATAACTGTTATCTGTCTTACAAGCAGATACATTTGAATTTAGAAAAATGGTAATTTTTGCAAATTTTCTAAATTTTTTGTTGTTTTTCACAAAAAATATTGATATTATCGACCAAATTTTTTAAATAAGATAAAGTACAATATGTCACGAGAAACAATCTCAGAATCGCTTGGATAGGTAAAAGTATTCCGGAGTTATTACCACATAAATTGACACGTCAGATTTATAAAATGAGGCTGTGTCATTTGGTACTACTCCCTCCCTTCAGAGGACAGCACAAACAGGCTCTAAACAGAGTAGAAAGAGAAGTGGGAGGCCCCGCTGCACAACTGAGCAACAAGACAAGTACATTAGAGTCTCTAGTTTGAGAAATAGACGCCTCACAGGTCCTCAACTGGCAGCTTCATTAAATAGTACCCGCAAAACGCCAGTGTCAATGTCTACAGTGAAGAGGCGACTCTTGGGATGCTGGCCTTCAGGGCAGAGTGGCAAAGAAAAAGCCATATCTGAGACTGGCTAATAAAAGGAAAAGATTAATATGGACAAAAGCACACAGACATTGGACAGAGGAAGATTGGAAAAAAGTGTTATGGACAGACGAATCGAAGTTTGAGGTGTTTGGATCACACAGAAGAACATTTGTGAGACGCAGAACAACTGAAAAGATGCCGGAAGAGTGCCTGACGGTGCTGGTAAAGTGGGAGATTTGTACAAGGTAAGAGGGATTTTGAATAAGGAAGGCTATCACTCCATTTTGCAACGCCATGCCATACCCTGTGGACAGCGCTTGATTGGAGCCAATTTCATCCTACAACAGGACAATGACCCAAAGCACACCTCCAAATTATGCAAGAACTATTTAGGCAAGAAGCAGGCAGCTGGTATTCTATCTGTAATGGAGTGGCCAGCGCAGTCACCAGATCTCAACCCCATAGAGCTGTTGTGGGAGCAGCTTGACCGTATGGTACGCAAGAAGTGCCCATCAAGCCAATCCAACTTGTGGGAGGGGCTTCCGGAAGCATGGGGTGAAATTTCTCACGATTACCTCAGCAAATTAACAGCTAGAATGACAAAGGTCTGCAATGCTGTAATTGCTGCAAATGGAGCATTCTTTGACGAAAGCAAAAGTTTGAAGGAGAAAATTATTATTTCAAATAAAAATCATTATTTCTAACCTTCTCAATGTCTTGACTATATTTTCTAGTCATTTTGCAACTCATTTGATAAATATAAGTGTGAGTTTTCATGGAAAACACAAAATTGTCTGGGTGACCCCAAACTTCTGAACGGTAGTGTGTGTGTGTGTGTGTGTGTGTGTGTGTGTGTGTGTGTGTGCGTGTGTGTGTGTGCGTGTGTGTGTGTGTGTGTGTGTGTGTGTGTGTGTATGTATATATAATGTGCTGTTCAATTTTTGTTGTGTTTATGGTATCCATACATGTGGGGTTAGTGACTGCCTCCACTTGTTGTTCTTGCACTCCTCCCATTCTGCCCTGGGTGATTTTAATCAGTTCAATGCTGGATCCTACCATCCCCAGATATATATGTAGGCTTAGTCCCAGTTCTGGGTGTATGTGCAGAGTAGGTCCCCACCTTACAGAGGTCGCCTTGTCGTGGCAGGTGGGCTAACACTTTTTGATCAAAATGTGCACTAAGAACCTCCCTATTTGTAAGTAGATTTAGCTTTAGTGCATATTTATTTATATTTAGTGGTTTAGGTGGCATTAGTGTCGCAGGGTGCTGTCGCCATTTTATGTCTGCTATATATATATATATAGATATATAGATATATATATACATATATATATATATACACACACACACACACACATATGTGTGGATTTAGTGTTTTTGGACTTTGCATAGGCATTTGACAATGTCCCTCATTGAGGTCTATTGGCTAAATTAAGGTCTATAGGTTTAGAAAGTATAGGTTGTAATTGGATTGAGAATTGGTTCTGAATGGTCCCTGGTTATAAGTGGTTTACCCCAGTGGTCTGTGCTGGGACCGCTGTTATTCAACTTATTTATTAATTATATAGAGGATGGGATTAATAGTACTATTCCTATTTTTAGTATACTATGTAGTATAGTTCAGTCTATGGAAGAGGTTTATAAATTGCAAGCTGATTTTGACACACTAAGTGTTTGGGCATCCACTTGGCAAATGAGGTTTAACCCGTTAGTGACCGCCAATACGCCTTTTAACGGCGGCCACTAACGGGCTTTATTCTGATGCATATGCCTTTTTACGGCACTGCATCAGTATGAGTAAACAGAGCAGGGAGCCGTCAAATCTCCCTGCTCCCGGCTGCCAGAGGCAGCTGAGGGCTGGGGGCGTCCCTGCTCTGCTGTGTGAGATCGATATTAGTATCGATCTCACATGTTTAACCCCTCAGATGCGGTGCGCAATAGCGAGCACCGCATAGGAGTGGTTTTGGAGAGGGGGAGGGAGCTCCCTCTCTCTCCCACCGACATCCGGCGATACGATCGCCGAGTGTCAGTGTCTTCTATGGCAGCCGGGGGCCTAATAAAGGCCCCCAGGTCTGCCTGTCATGAATGCCTGCTAGATCATGCCTCTGGCATGACCTAGCAGATGCCTGTCCGTTTTAAACGGACAGGCAGTAATACACTGCAATACAGAAGTATTGCAGTGTATTATAATAGCGATCGGAGAATCGCATAGTGAAGTCCCCTAGTGGGACTAGTAAAAAAGTAAAAAAAAAGTTTAATAAAGTTAATTTAAAAAAAAAATTGAAAAAAAATGAAAAACACAGCTTTTCCCCTTACAAAATGCTTTACTATTAAAAAACCAAAATAAATTTAAAAAGTTACGCATATTTGGTATCGCCGCGTCCGTAACGACCCCGACTATAAATCTATTACATTATTTAACCCGCACGGTGAACGCCGTAAAAATGCAATAAAAAAATATAGAAAAATTGCTGTTTTCTGTGAATCCTGACTTAAAAAAAATGTTATAAAAAGTGATCAAAAAGTCGCATCTACTCCAAAATGGTACCAATGAAAACGACAAGTCTTCCCGCAAAAAAAAGCCCTCATACAACTGCATCGGCGAAAAAATAAAAACGTTACGGCTCTTCAAACATGGAGACACAAAAACAAATAATTTTGAAAAAAATGCGTTTTTACTGTGTAAAAGTAGTAAAACATACAAAAACTATACAAATTTGGTATCGTTGCAATCGTAACAACCCGCTGAATAAAGTTATTGTGTTATTTATATGACACGGTAAACGGCGTAGATTTAAGACGCAAAAAAGCGTGGCGAAATTTCAGGGTTTTTTCTATTCCCCCCCAAAAAAAAGTTAATAAAAGTTAATCAATAAATAATATGTACCTCAAAATGGTGCTATTAAAAAATACAACTTGTCCTGCAAAAAACAAAACCTTATACAGCTATGTCGACGTAAAAATAAGAGTTATAGCTCTTGGAATGCGACGATGGAAAAACGTAAAAAATGGCTTGGTCATTAAGGTTTAAAATAGGCTGGTCATTAAGGGGTTAATGTAGATAAATGTAAAGTTATGCATCTGGGTACCAACAATCTGCATGCATCATATGTCCTAGGGGGGGGCTGCACTGGGGGAGTCACTTGTTGAGAAGGATCTGGGTGTACTTGTAAATCATAAACTAAATAACAGCATGCAATGTCAATCAGCTGCTTCTAAGGCCAGCAAGATATTGTCGTGTATTAAAAGAGGCATGGACTCGCAGGACAGGGATGTAATATTACCACTTTACAAAGCATTAGTGAGGCCTCATCTAGAATGTGCAGTTCAGTACTGGGCTCCAGTTCATAGAAAGGATGCCCTGGAGTTGGAAAAAAATCGAAGAAGAGCAACTAAGCTAATAAGGGGCATGGAGAATCTAAGTTATGACAAAAGATTAAAAGAACAAAACCTATTTAGCCTTGAAAAGAGACGACTAAGGGGGACATGTTTAATTTGTATAAATATATGAATGGCACATACAAAAAAAATTGTGAAATCCTGTTTCATGTAATACCCCATTAAAAAACAAGGGGGCACTCCCTCTGTCTGGAGAAAAAAAGGTTCAATCTGCAGAGGCGACAAGCGTTCTTTACTGTGAGAACTGTGAATCTATGGGATAGTATACCGCAGGAGCTGGTCACAGCAGGGACAGTAGGTGGCTTTAAAAAAGGATTAGATAATTTTCTAGAACAAAAAAATATTAACTCCTATGTGTAGACATTTTTGCCTTCCCTTTTCCCATCCCTTGGTTGAACTTGATGGACATGTGCCTTTATTCAACCGTATTAACCATGTAACTTTGTAACTATGTAAGAAGGTGGAGCCGAGTAACTATCGTCCAGTAAGTTTGACATCTGTGGTATGTAAAATATTTGAGGGTATTCTAAGAGATGAACTGCAAAAGTATATAGTGAAGAAAAGTCTAATAACTGATAACCACCATGGATTCATAAAAAACAGGTCTTGCCTAAGGGCTTATTCAGTTAAACACCGACGCATTTGTTTTTCAATGGGGCCGTTCACACGGCCGTTGTTTCAACGGACTGTGTGAAGGGTCCGTTGAAAAATAGAACATGTACTATTTTCTTCCGTTTTCAAGGATCCCTACATGAACTTAAGTTTATGGGGATCTGTGAAAACAGGACCCACAAGTGGGCAAAGTGAACGTGAAAAATTGCAGTTTTTCACGTCCGAGTTTCTCCACGTTCGTCTGAATAAGAAGTTAACTAAAATACTCGGTTTTAATGAGGAGGTAAGTGCTAGTCTGGATGTTAGTCATGCGGCTGATGTGATTTATTTGGATTTTGCAAAAGCATTTGACACTGTTCCACACAACAGTCCTGTTCTGACGAATTGTTTAAGGGACAGAAAGAGTAGTTATAAATGGTACTTACTCAAAATTCGCTGAAGTCAGCAGAGGGGTACCACAAGGATCGGTATTAGGCCCAATTCTTTTTCATCTCTTTTATAATGACCATGTGGATTTGATTGATAGCAAGGTGTCAGTTTTTGCTGATGATACAAAACTTTACAGGATACTTAAAACTCAGATTGACTATAAAATATTAAAGAAATACCTAGATAAGTTGGCAGTATGGGCAAATACATGGCAAATGAAATTGAATGTTGGTAAATGTAAAGTAGTGCACCTAGGGCACAATAATAGTATTAATGCATATACATTAAACTGAATAAAACTAGGGGTTAGCGGAACAAGAGAAGGACCTGGGTATTCTGGTAACAAATAAGCTAAGCAGCAGTACCCAATGTCAAGCAGCAGCTGCAAAAGCAAACAGGATCTTGGGGTGTATAAAAAGAAAGATAAAAACCAGTGATTCAAGTGTCATATTACCCCTGTTTAAATCCCTTGTAAGGCCACATCTTGAATATGGAATTCAGTTTTGTGCTCCACATTGTAAAAAGGATATAGGAGAACTGGAGGGGTTTCAAAGGCAGGCAACTAGATAATTAACCCCTTAAGGACGCAGCCTAGTTTTGGCCTTAAGGCTCAGAGCCCATTTTTCAAATCTGACATATTTCACTTTATGTGGTAATAACGTCGGAATGCTTAAACCTACCCAAGCGATTCTGAGATTGTTTTCTCGTGACACATTGGGCTTCATGTTCGTGGTAAAATTTGGTCGATATATTCAGTGTTTATTGGTGAAAAATTGCAAAATGTAGAGAAAATTTTGAAAAAATTGCATTTTTCAGAATTTAAATGCATCTGCTTGTAAAACAGACGGTTATACCACCCAAAATAGTTACTAGTTCACATTTCCCATATGTCTACTTTAGATTGGCATCGTTTTTTGAACATTTTTTTATTTTTCTTGGACGTTACAAGGCTTAGAACATAAACAGCAATTTCTCATATTTTTAAGAAAATTTCAAAAGCCTTTTTTTTAAGGTACCTCTTGAGTTCTGAAGTGGCTTTGTGGGGCCTATGTATTAGAAACCCTGATAAAACACCCCATTTTAAAAACTAGACCCCTCAAAGTATTCAAAACAGCAGTTAGAAAGTTTTTTAACCCTTCAGGCATTTCACAGGAATTAAAGCAAAGTGGAGGTGAAATTTGCAAATTTCATTTTTCTTGCTGAATTTCAATTTTATTCATTTTTTTTTCTGTAACACAGAAGGTTTTACCAGAGAAACACTACTAAATATGTATTGTCCAGATTCTGCAGTTTTTAGAAATGTCCCACATGTGGCCCTACTGCGCTCGTGGACTAAAACACAAGCCCTAGAAGCAAAGAAGCACCTAGTGGATTTTGAGTCCTCTTTTTTATTAGAATATATTTTAGGCAGCATGCCAGGTTTGAAGAGGTGTTGAGGTGTCAAAACAGTAGGAATCCCCCAATAGTGACCCCATTTTGGAAACTACACCCCTCAAGGAATTCATTTAGGGTTGTTGTTACCATTTTGACCGCACAGTTTTTTCACAGCACGTATTTGAATTGGGCTCTGAAATGAAAAAAATGTCATTTTTTCCAATAAAATGTCATTTGTGATCAAAATTTCTTATTTTCACAAGGAACAAAATACCCCATTTTGTTGCCCAATTTGTCCTTAGTGTGGCAATACCCCATTTGTGGTGATAAACTGCCGTTTGGGCCCATGGGAGGGCTCAGAAGGAAAGGAGCGCTATATGTTTGTTGGAGTCCAGATTTTGTTGGATTGGTTTTCGGGTGCCATGTCGCATTTGCAGAGCCTCAGAGGTATCAAAGCAATGGAAACCCACCAAAAGTGACCCCATTTTGGAAACTACACCCCTCAAGGAATTCATTTATGGTTGTTGTTAGCATTTTGACCACACAGTTTTTTCACAGCACCTATTTCAATTGGGCTGTGACATTAAAAAAATGACATTTTTTCCAATAAGATGTAATTTTTTACCAAAATTTCTTATTTTCACAGGGAACAAAATACTCAATTTTGTTGCCCAATTTCTCCTGAGTGCATCAATACCCCATTTGTGGCAATAAACTGCCGTTTGGGCCCATGGGAGGCCTCAGAAGGGAAGGAGCGCTGTGTGTTCTTTGGAGTACAGATTTTGCTGGTTTGGTTTTCGGGTGCCATGTCGCATTTGCAGAGCCCCAGAGGTATCAAAGCAATGGAAACCCACCAGAAGTGACCCCATTTTGGAAACTACACCCCTCAAGGAATTCATTTATGGGTAATGTGACCATTTAGACTCCATAGTTTCTTCACAGAACTAATTTGAATTGGGCTGGGAATTAAAAAAATATATATTTTTTCCAATAATATGTCATTTTAGCTCAAAAATTCTTATTTTCACAAAAAATAAAATACTCCATTCTGTTGCCCAATTTGTCCTGAGTGCGGCAATACCCCATTTGTGGTGATAAACTGCCGTTTGGGCCCATGGGAGGGCTCAGAAGGAAAGGAGCGCTGTGTGTTCTTTGGAGTCCAGATTTTGCTGGATTGGTTTTCGGGTGCCATGTCGCATTTGCAGAGCCCCAGAGGTATCAAAGCAATAGAAACCAACCACAAATGACCCCATTTTGGAAACTACACCCCTCAAGGACTTCATTTATGGGTGTTGTGACCATTTTGACCCCATAGTTTTTTCACAGAACTTATTTGAATTGGGCTGGGAATGAAAACAAAATTATTTTTTTCAAATAATATGTCGTTTTGGCTGAAAATTTCTTATTTTCACAAGAAACAAAATACCCCATTCTGTTGCGCAATTTGTTCTGAGGGCCGCAATACCCCATTTGTTGTGATAAACTGCCATTTGGGCCCATGGGAGGGCTCAGAAGGAAAGGACCACCATTTGGCCTACTGGGGATTTTCTAGTGCGAAGTCATGTATGCAGAAGCCCCTGAGGTACCAGAACAGTTGAAACCCCCAAGAAGTGACCCCGTTTTAAAAACTACACCCTTAAGGCATTCATCTACATGTGTAGTGAGCATTTTGACCGGAGACCTACACCCCATAAACTGTAATGTGGGTTCTCCCGGATATTCAATACCCTACATGTGGCTGTTATCAGCTGCCTGGACACACAGCAGGGCCCAGAGGGGAAAGACGAGGGGGGATAAGCTGTGTGGAGTGCATCAGGGTAAGTAAAATTGGGGTAAATTATAAACCAAGGGATGTATGATAAATTTTAAAACACTTTCATACAGAGCTCTGGTTATTCGGGACACGTGTCACATTGATATATTGTGTCCTCCCTTACCCACTCTTATAGCAGACTTTGCACCTCTTTTGACTTTTTCCCTTCTTGCCAGTTTGGGGAACTTCTCCTGGAAAGTGTTGCCCTGGTACGATGCGTGTGGGCTCGCTTCCAGAAGTACTGGGTGCCCCCCCTTCTTGGTCCCTAAAGATTAGGTTCTTGATAATCACCTCTTGAAATTCCAGGAAAGTTCCCGTCTGGCCTGCACATCGACGTAGCATGTACGCATTGTACAATGCCATCTGTATGATGTGCCCGGCCAGCTTCTTATACCACACCGCATGGCGCTGTAGGGCTTCAGGGCTTGATCTTACAAGTCCATCCCTCCCATGTACCTATTGTAGTCCAGGATGCAGTCTGGTTTGGGGGTGGCCTTTCTTTCATATATCCTAAACCTGTAGGTATACCCTGATGCACTCTCACAGCTTATACATCTTCACGCCATACCTTGCCCTCTTACCCGGCAGGTACTGGCGGAATTGAACCCTCCCTTTAAAATGTACCAGGGACTCATCAATAGAAATACACTTCTCAGGGGTGTATGCTGGGGAAAACCGGGCACTGGAACGGTCTAATAGGGGTCTCCGTTTATACAAACGGTCAAAACTGGGGTCATCTCGGGGTGGGCACGGCTCATTATCAGTATAATGTAAGAAGCGAAGTATTGCCTCATTTATTTATTTTTTTAGGTTCCAGTTCAGTTCTGAAGTTGCTTTGAGGGGCCCATATATTAGAAACCCCTATCAAACACCCCATTTTAGAAACTAGACCCCTCAAAGTATCCACAACAGCATTTAGAAAGTTTATGAACCCTTTAGGTGTTTCACGGGAATTTAGAGCAAAGTAGAGGTGAAATTTACATTTTTTTTTTGTCAGAAAATCCTCTTTATACCATTTTTTTTATAACACAAAAGGATTTATCAGAGAAACGCAACTTAATACGTATTGCCCAGATTCTGCAGTTTTGAGAAATATCCCACATGTGGCCCTAGTGCGGTAATGGACTGAAGCACCGGCCTCCGAAGCAAAGGAGCACCTAGTGGATTTTGAAGCATCTTTTTTATTAGGCACCATGTCCGGTTTGAAGAGGTCTTGTGGTGCCAAAACATTGGGAACCCCCCAAAAGTGACCCCAATTTGGAAACTAGACCCCTTGAGGAATCCATTGTAGTTTTCTTGGGGTGCATGCGGCTTTTTGATCAGTTTTTATTCTATTTTTAGGTGGCGTGGTGACTAAAAAACAGCAATTGTACGATTGTTTTTTTTTTCGTTTTTTTTTACAGCGTTCACCGTGCGCTATAAATGACATATTCACTTTATTCTGCGGGGCGATACGATTACGGCGATACCAGATGTTTATAGTTTTTTTTTATGTCTTATGGCGTTTGCACAATAAAATACGTTTTGTAAAAAATCATTCACTTTTTGTGTTACCTTATTCTAAGAGCCATAACGTTTTTATTTTTCAATCAATAAAGCCGTGCGAGGACTTATTTTTTGCGTAACGAACTGTAGTTTCGATCAGTACCATTTTTCGGTACATGCGACTTTTTGATCTCTTTTTAGTCCATTTTTTGGGAGGTGAAGTGACCAAAGAATTGTGATTGTGGTTCGGTTTATTATTATTTTTTTTTACGGCGTTCACCGTGCGGGATAAATAATGAAATAATTTTGTAGTTCAGGCCGCTACGGACGCGGCGATACCAATTATGTATAGTTTATTTGTTTGTTTATATATTTTTATTAATAATAAAGGACTGATAAGGGAAAAAGGGGGATTTTTACTTTTAATACTTTTAAATCTTTTATTTTCTTATTTTTACACAACTTTTTTTAACTTTTTTTTTACTTTATTACTTTGTCCCACTAGGGGACATGAGGGCAGGAGGCCCTGATCGCTATTCTAATACACTGCACTACATGCGTAGTGCAGTGTATTAGAACTGTCAGCTACTCACTGACAGCAAGCATAGTGGGTCCTGACGTTGTCAGGACCCACTAGGCTTCCGTCTATGGCATCGCCGGACGCCATTGTTTGGTGTCCGGTTGCCATAGTCACCATCGCCGGCCGCTATCGCGTAGCAGGCCGGCGATGGCAGCTTAACCCCTAAAAAGCCGCGATCTCTATAGAACGCGGCTTTTAAGGGGTTAATCAGCGGGGACACAGCGATCGGTCCCCGCTGTAGGAGCTGTGACAGCTGCTGAACAAGACAGCAGCGTCACAGCTCCTGTATGTGTCGGGAGGACGGCCGAAACGGCCGTTACTCCCGAGACGTACTATTACGGCATGGAGCGCGAACGATACAGCTGCCATGACGTAATAGTACGTCAAGGAGCGGGAAGGGGTTAAATGGGATGGGAGGTGTCGCTTACAAATTGGGCTTGTTCAGCTTGGAAAAAAGACGTCTTAGATGTGATCTTATTAACATGTATAAGTATACTATATGTGTGGTCAATACAGAGAATTAGCACATGATCTGTTCCTTCCAAGGACTCTACAAAGGACCAGAGGACATTCATTGCGGAAGAAAGACATTTCAGACATCAATATAGGAAAGGGTTCTTTACAGTTAGAGTAGTCAAACTATGAAATGCCCTTCCCCAAGAGGTAGTAATAGCAGATACTATGGCAACATTAAAAAAAAGGCTAGATGAATATTTACTGACAAATGGCATAGAGGGTTATAATTAATCAAACAATAAATTACGTGTAATTTATTGAGAAACGTTAAACTTGATGGACATGTGTCTTTTTTTAAACCTATATAACTATGTAAGTGTGTAGTATGAGCAGTAAAAATGAAGGGGAAAGCAGTGCTTGTACGAGCAATGCGGCCTCTTCAAAACAGCTGATTGGCGGGGGTGCCGGGAGTTGGACCTCGACTAATCAGATATTGATGGCCTATTCTGAGGATAGGCCATCAATTTTATGGGACTGGAAAACCCCTTTAACAAAACAAAAACGATGTAAACAAACAGCAAATCTGAAACAAACTATAAATCCAGAGGCACAACAAAATTATCTAGCCCCATGGATATTGTCCTGCTGCCAGGGAACAGCTCCCTTAGGGCTCAATAAATAATCTTCCTAAGATCTTCCTACATCCCCGTCATAGGCAGGATTGTGAAAGATCACACAGACTTGTATTACAAAGAGCACATTTTACGACACCACCTGGATAGTGGACATGAAGACCCTCCATTAAAGGGATACAATACTGATGGCATGCTTAACAAACCTTGTTGGCTTTGTTAGCCTACCTTGTGTGCTACGCCTCTGCAGCTTGAGAAAGAGGAGACTAAATAAACTGAAGTTGACTGAATAATAATCTGTGAAGTCCTGCTTCAATTCATCTAAGGTCTGTGCCTATAGAGTGTCCATCTTTTTTCCTTGCCTTTCTATGATCTTCCAAGTGCCCTGTAACACCCACACCTGAGTGAGCAGCCAAATTTAGCATGAGGACACCAGCAGCGACTTTACTATATGCCTAAAATTAGTGTTGTGCCTACTTTGCATCACTATGGGGCTGGTGGTCCAGAAGATCTGTGCCGTAGGCAAGTTCAGTGAGGGTAAGCTGGTTGTTAAGAAGCCGCTGACCCATTAAGGAAGCCCTAAAGTTGCGAGCATGAGCAGTGCTTCCATAGGACTTAATGTTCAGAGTTACAAACCAGAATCAGCCAAGGCCAACCGCACTATAGAGAAATACTGCTTGTAATTATAGAATCGGGACTGAAAATGTGGCTTCTTGGCACGAATGTTTTTTCCGTCCAGCGTCCAAGTGCAACTGGAATGCTGTGCAGTTTTTACGAACTAAACAGCAATACACAGCCACTGTTCCGCTGTTGGGCTGAGGCATCACACGTGTTGGTGCACACTGTGTTATTGGGTATATTATTTGCTGTAATACAGTTGACTGACATCACTCAAGAGCTGGCTTGTAATGATGTACCACGGTCTGTGGGATGTCAATTAAGACCAGACAAGGCGTGTTTAAAGATGCTCTGTCACCAGATTATAAAATCCCTATCTCCTATTGAATGTGATTGGCGCTGCAATGTAGATAACATCAAAATTGTTTTGTTTTTTTTAAAACGATCATTTTTGCCCAAGTTATGAGCAATTTTAGATTTATGCAAATGAGCTTTTCAATGGACAACTGGGCATGTTTTCTCGTTTTACCAACTGGGCATGTATTGTGTTATTGTGTCTTCTCTCGTCCGACGCCAAGGTTAAAGGACCTGTGGGTGACCTCATCGTTCCCACCCAGCTTCTTTCACTGCAGACACACAGTGTGACGTCACCCACAGGTCCTTCAACCTTGGCGTCGGACGAGAGAAGACACATCAGCTCTAGGCGTCCGAGAGGGTACAGTTGAATCTGCAGCATCATCACCGTGTGCAGGTAAGCATAGTAAACTCCCTAGAGACGAACATATTACCCTCTCGGACGCCTGGAGCCGATGTATCTTCTCTCGTCCGACGCCAAGGTTGAAGGACCTCTGGGTAACGTCACGTTGTGTGTCTGCAGTGAAAGAAGCTGGGTGGGAGCGATGAGAAGTGCATGACGCTGATTTGTCAGCGTCATACACTTCTATTAACAACGCCCAGTTGGTAAAAACACAATACACGCCCAGTTGGTAAAACGAGAAAACACGCCCAGTTGTCCATTGAAAAGCTCTTTTGCATAAATCTAAAATTGCTCATAACTTGGGCAAAAATGATCGTTTTTAAAAAAAACAAAAAACTTTGCGTTATCTACATTGCAGCGCCGATCACATTCAATAGGAGATAGGGATTTTATAATCTGGTGACAGAGCCTCTTTAAGCACTGGACTGCATGATTTCTTCAGGATAGCGGCACCACCCAAATGAGTCTTGCACTATGTTATAACTTCATTTTCTACATAATAGGGCAACAGAAAGATTATACATGTGCATCTTTATAATACTATTACAGTCCAGAATAATGCCATAGTAGCAGTTTAGGGACCAGAAAAACTCATGACAGGTTCTCTTTAAATCAAGTTGTTTTAAAATGTTTTTTTTGGGTGGCATATTTTCCTATGTTACTATCAATATTAAAATAAATTAATGAATTATTGCAGTATTCACACTGGCCATTGAACCTCATCATAGACTGACACTTCCTGTTCTATAGAGATCACTTCTCAGCGGTCATGTTATTATCATCACAGGTAAGCATACAATGTAAGGTAACACTTCTATTATAATGTTGGTGGCAAATAACACAGGATCACACCATTGACAACAGGGGACAGCTCACCTCCTCTCCCTACCTGCACAGTGATCTCTGCACATGTCACAGAGTATGCCCACAACACCCTCCCATAGAAGTCAAAAGGTAATTTTCTCACTGCCTACTGTAAAGCAAATCTCTGAACTGCTGTAGGCAAGACAACCGCCCAAAAATCATCTATCGAAAATAGAATTTTAAAAAAATATATAAACTGAAATTAAAAAAATATTAGAAAAAAAAGAATATGTATCAGTCTACAGTTTAAAAAAAACAAAAAACGGTGCAATTTCATATGGATGTTTAGTGGGGAATTACGTCTTCAATGTCTATAGATCTCTGTCATATCAATATCTATACATACATATCTATGCCAAGTTCTAGTTAACATATGAATACAGCTCTTGGCTGTCCATATAGAAGGTGGGATGGGGGGTTCGGAGCAGACACATATTGTGGGCCCGGAGGTCAATTTCACAGACCACTACCAATATGATCGGGCAGAATTAAATAGTTGTCTCACTCCCATCTGGATCACCAATTGTCTAGCCTCTATGACCTCCCCCCCCCCCCCCAGGAAATCCACTGTTATCGTGAATGGAAGCGGTGTGCAGCCGCTCTATTTCTACTCATTACTATCTACTCATTACTATCTATTTCTACTCTTCACTAATTCAAACGAATGGGATACCATGTTACACATGGTCACATTGAGTCTGCGAAAACGGGAGCCACTCTTTGCAGGGGCTCTTCACTCTGGTTCATAGAGGAGGGACAGGGCATGGAAAGGGTTTTTCTCATTAAACAACCACTTTAAATGACATCCACACTATCCTCTCCTGCAGGATCAATCTAAGGCTGGGTTCCCAAGACAGGGTCCCGCCCGAGCCCGAGTGTCGGCCGGTAAAATCGGCCATTTTGCCCGGCCGGTTTGCATAAAGTTTTGCATCCGTTGCGGGCCGGGCAGATCTGGACAGTGACATCAGCAGCAACTCCTGAAGGGGAATCCCCATGTGTTTGCGGATTCCGCTTCAGGAGTTTCCCCTGATGTCACTGCCCAGATATGGACAGAGACATCAAGCGCTCTGTCCAGGAGCGGAATCCCAGAAAAAACGGGGATTCCGCTCCTTCAAGGAGCTAAAGTGGGGCTAGCACATAGCAGAGCGGGGAGATACCTCCCTGCTCTGCTATAGTGGCGTCACTACAGTAGTAGCAGCTGCTAGCGGCGCTATGGAAGGTGTCGCCGGGCCAAGGCGCTTTTAAAGCAAGCAGGGGAAGGGAGCCAGCGCAGCGCTCCCTCCACCTGCTGTACACCCCGGCCCTGCCACACAGTGTACAGCGTACAGCCATTCGTCCGAATGGCATCAACTCCTCCTCACATGCACTCTGCGCTGTGAGGAGGAGGAGATAGAGCGCAAGTGACGGAAAACCCGGCCATCACTCGGGACACATTCCGGTGATGGCCGTGTATTACCCGGCCCCATAGACTTATATGGGAGCCGGGCGGCCGGGTACCCGGCCGAAAATAGAGCATGTCCCATTTTTTGACGGCCGGTTTTCCCGGTCTTCAAAAAATCGGTCGTGTGAATAGCCCCATTAGGGGTCTATTATTCCTAATGCAGCCGGGTGCCGGCCGATTTATGAATGGCCGGCACCCGGCCGGGAAACCCTGTCGTGTGAATGAGGCCTAAGGGTATGTTCAGACCACCTATTTTCAGACATAATTCAGGCGTTTTACACCTCGAATTACGCCTAAAAAACTTCCCCAATACGTCTGCAAACATCTGCCCATTGTTTTCAATGGGTTTTATGATGTTCTGTTCAGACGAGGTGTAATTTTACGTGTCGCTGTCAAAAGACGGCGCGTAAAAAGATGCCCCCATCAAAGAAGTGCAGGTCACTTCTTGGGACGTAATTGGAGCCGTTTTTCATTGACTCCATTGAAAAACAGCTCCAATTACGTCCGTAATGGATGCCGCGAAAAACGTGTGCACTTGCAAAAACGTCTGAAATTCAGGAGCTGTTTTCGCCTGAAAACAGCTCCGTAATTTCAGACGTATTATGTTAAGATGTGTGAACATGCCCTAAGCGGGGTTGAAAACAATCCACTCCATGCCACAGCAGCACTAGAGTCACAAAAGACCACTATTATCAGCTGGGTACCCACACCGGGCAGATTTGTGTCCGATATATCCGCAGCAAAATCTGCACGTGTTAGGGTATGTTCACACGTCTTAACAAATTACGTCTGAAATTACGGAGCTGTTTTCAGGCGAAAACCGCTCCTGAATGTCAGACTTTTTTGCAAGTACCCGAGTTTTTCGCAGCGTCCATTACGGACGTAATTGGAGCTGTTTTTCAATGGAGTCAATGAAAAACGGCTCCAAAAACGTCCAAAGAAGTGACATGCACTTCTTTGACGCGGGCGTTTTTTTACGCGCCGTCTTTTGACAGCGACGTGTAAAATTACACCTCGTCTGAACAGAACATCGTAAAACCCATTGAAATCAATGGGCAGATGTTTGCAGACGTATTGGGGACGTTTTTTCAGGCGTAATTCGAGGCGTAAAACGCCCGAATTACGTCTGAAAATAGGCCGTGGGAACATACCCTTACAAGCATATTTTGGTGTGGATTTCACCCCTTGTACATTGTAAAGGGTAAAATCCACTGTGAACTTTTGCAGAATGAGCTTGCTGCAGATTTGAAAATCTGATATCCATGTGGAAAAATGTTCCGCAGCATGTAGGTAGGTATGTGTTCAAAACTCATCCAAATGGCTGGTATTATAATCCGCTGCCCTTTTTCAGCGCAGAAAATATGCACCATCTGCGTCCTGTGTGCAGTATACGTCCACACCTACCCGCAAATCCAGATGGAAAATCCACAGAGTTATTGACATTAATCCGTCATCCACTAGTTTAGACAACCAGGATTCTTAACGAAGGAGGAAAATTTTGTCAAAAATTATTTAGGTTAATTTTAGATGAAGTATCCCAATGTTCATGAAGACTAAGGGTATGTTCACACGGCCTATTTTCGGCCGTAAATGTCCGAAAAAAGTCCAAAAAATCGGAAGCAGAACGCCTCCAAACATCTGCCCATTGATTTCAATGGGAAAAACGGCCGCGTAAAAAAACAGCCGCGTAAAAAAACAGCCGCGAAAAAGAAGTGCATGTCACTTCTTGGGACATTTTTGGAGCTGTTTTTCATAGACTCTATTGAAAACAGCTCCAAAAATGGCTGTAAAAAACGCAGCGAAAATCGCGAGTGGCTTAAAAAACTTCTGAAAATCAGGAGCTGTTTTACCTTGAAAACATCTCCGTATTTTCAGACGATTTTGAGTTTGTGTGTGAACATACCCTAATAATATTGTATGGTTAATATCATGATTGCAACAGAAAATACCTACAAAATGTAAAACATTAATGAAAGTGCCCTGCGGATTCTAATGAGGATGTGGTTATAGAATGAAGGTACACACCCAACTCCTCACACCTGACTGACAACCCAGTTTCCGGCTCGCCTGGTTTCCTCCAAACAGTACTGTGTACATGAAGTCTATATAAGTGGAGTAAATGTATTAACAAAAAAAAAAAAAAAGAGGTAAACCAAGCATTTGTGCTTTATGAAGTTTTGGCTGTTTCACGGATTCAATATAATAGAAATTAAAAGTAACAAATCCCATTTCATAAGGGCCAGTTCACATCTCCGTTGGAGGCTCCGTTAAGGGCCTCTGTCGCATATCCGTCCCAAAATACCAGAAACAATAGCGCATCATGCTGCACTATTTTTCCAGTAAAACCACAGACAAACCAACAAAGCCATTAAAGTCAATGGGTTTCGCCGGGCTCCGTTTGTCTCAGTTGTTCAACGGATCCGGCACTTCTGGTATTTACCTTATTCTGCTCCTTTGACATAGCAGAACAACGGAAATCTGAACGGAGATGTGAACAGGCCTTAAGGCCGTGGTAACATCAGTTTTGGAGGGTCCGTTAGAAACCTTCGTTGCAAATTCTGTCACATATCCCGGACGAAACAGAGGAGCATCAGCACAACACCAATTAAAAGTAAATGGGTTCCATTGGTGTCCGTCATGTGTTGGATCCATCACTGCCGTCATTTTCGCTGTTCTACTCCTATGACGGAGTAGAGCAACGAAGATGACAAATGCAGAGCATAAGGCCTTAGGCCTTATTCACACGACAGGGTCTGAGTGTCGGCCGATAAAAACGGCCGTTTTGGACTGTTTTTCCCGGCCGTTTTGCATCCGCTCTGATTCCGTTCCGGGCCGTGTTGCCGTTTTTAACGTCCGATTTTGCATCCGTTTTTTCCCTGTCCGTTTTAAAATCAGATGAATTTCATTTGTAAATTTCTTGCAACACACTTCCCTCTGTAGATAATGCCACACACTGTCCTCTTTAGATACTGCCACAGCCCCCCTGTAGGTAGTGCCACACAGACGCCCTTGTAGGCAGTGCCACACAGACCCCCCTGTAAGCAATGCCACACAGCCCCCCTGTAGGTAATACCATACAGCTCCCCTGTAGGTAATGCCACACAGCCCCCTGTAGGTAATGCCACACAGCCCCCTGTAGGTAATGCCACACAGCCCCCCTGTAGGTAATACCATACAGCCCCCCTGTAGGTAATGCCACACAGCCCCCTGTAGGTAATGCCACACAGACCACTTGTACATAGTCACCCCCCATAGATGGCACCCCCCTACTTTCCTGTAGGGGACGCCTCCAGGAGAAGTCCCTCACTTCACTGTCCATATATGGACAGTGAAGCGAGGGACTTCTCCTGGATTGGAATCCCCAGCCACAGCGGTGGGGATTCCGCTTCAGATGTCCCTGACGTCACTGTGTCCATATATGGACAGTCAAGACAGGGACTTCTCCTGGAGCGGAATCCCCGGCCACATCGCCGGGGATTGCGCTTCAGAAGTCCCTGACGTCACTTTGTCCATATATGGACACAGTGAAGTCAGGGACTTCTGCTGGAGCGAAATCCCCAATCCCCGGCCACAGCGTTGCCGAAGCTGTGGCCGGGGATTGGGGATTCCGCTCCTACAGGGAGCAAAGAAATACCCTCCTCCTCCTCACTGCACTTCGCACTGTAAGGAGAAGGAAAGAGAGAGCGAGCGATGGAAGACACGGCCGTCACTTGGAGCACATTCAAGTGATGGCCGTTTATTCCCCTGCCCCATAGACTTCTATAGGAGCCGGGCAGCCGGGAGAACGGCCAAAAATAGTGCATGTCCCATTTTTTGACGGACACTTCCCGGGCAGTCAAAAAAACGGTCGTGTGAATAGCCTCATTAGGGTTCTATTGTTCCTACTGCAGTTTTTTGGAACGGCCGTCAGATGGCCGGGAAACCCTGTCATGTGCAAAAGGGCTAAGCCAAATGTTTTGAACAACTACATGCATTTATTTTGTACAAATTTTTATCAAAAAACAAGACACATTATAAAATTGACAGGGCACAAAAAAAAAGTATAATTATTTGTATAATATTAGGGACCAGACAGAGACATAGAAAGCTGCATTTCAATTGGCCTAGAGAGACCACGCCTCGCTGGCTTCTCTCCCGGCATACGAAACTCTGACCTACTAACTTGGCTGCCAGGTCACTCTGAGCTTAACTGCGGATTTTTAGACACTCAGACTGCCAGATTATTGGCCTTGGTGGCTGCAAGACCTTAACCAGTGAAGAAAATGACAAATTTTTAATATAAATTTTTTTATTTGTCTTTAACCCCTTCCCTCCACAGGCAGTTTTGGCCATTCTGATACGGCAATTTTTAATTTTTATCTTTTTTGTTCATCCACACCTTCAGAGAGCTATGACTCTTATTTGGGCACATTTCTAGTGGGACAAATTGTATTTTTTATTGCCACCATTTTGGGGTACATATACTGTTTTGAAAAGCTGTTATTAGTTTTTTTAAGGGGTGAATGTTTTTTTTTTTAGGGAGGGGGTTTTATGGAGTTCACTGAGTGGTATAAATTACACGATAAGTTCATTCTGTGGTTCGTTACAGCAATACAATATTTATATTGTCTTCTTTATGGTTTTCTACTTTTTACACAATAAAAACATTTTTTTTCTTTCCAAAATAATTTGTTTTTATGTCGCCGCATTCAAATGCCCATAATATTTAGATTTTTTTAGTTGACGGTGTAGTGTTAGAGCTCATACACAAGGCTGTGTCGGTAATCTTGGTCCGTGACAACGGGCACAGCCGGCCATGAACAGCCACCCTCATTTTCGGCCCATATAAAGTATGGGAGCACGGTCTGTAAAAAAGCAAAAGATAGGACATGTCCTATCTTTTGCAGAGGCTTTCTACGGCTCGGACACCTTCCCGCAAATATACGGGAAGGTGTCCCTGGTCAACAGAAATGAATGCGTTCATAATTACGGTCCGCAATTACGGACTAAATCTACGGTCGTGTGCATGGGGCCTTAGGGTTTGTTTTGGCTGGACAACTTGTAGTTTTCATTGGTACCATTTTGGGGTACATATGACTATTTGATCACTTTTTATTCCATTTTTTGGAAGGCTGTGTTTTTATATATATAATATATATATAGTATTGACTGTGCGGGATAAATAATTGTTTATTTTATCTCACAGGTTGTTATGGATCCAGCGATACCAATTCTTTATAGTATTTTCATTTATTTACATTTTCTGCAACAACACAGGACTTTGAAAAGGGAAGAAAGTGTTTTTTCAGGGTATTTTTTACTCAGAATTGTTTTTTCTAAACTCTTTATTGAATTTTTTAAACTATTATTTTAAGTCCCATTAGGGATCATTTCATTGCTTACATAATACACTGCAATGCTTCTGTATTGCAGTGTATTATGCTTTGTCAGTGAAAAACTAACAGGCAGCCTATTAGCTGCACAAAGAAGGCAGAACTGATGTCACGATGCGGGGTGTGGACCCACTGGGTCGTACCGCGTAGTGGTATAGCAGCTGTCCAACTAGGTACAAAACAATGTCTATAGTCCAGAACTGGTACCTGAGGCAATGTAGACAGCAGCGGTTACACAACTTGACTTTAACTGTAGATGGCACAGTAGATGGAGCGGAAGACACGACTTCACTTTCACTGTAGATGGCACATAGGCACGGTAGAATGGAATACAGGGTACAGACAGCAGGAACGGGTAACACTGGGAACTGGAAAACACTTGGAGACCATTTGCAAGACAAACTTTAGATAGACAACAACGCTCAGGCAAGGATCAAGTGGGCAGAGCCCTTTTTATAGTCCAGCAGCATTCTGGGCTGATTATTGACTAATGACAGCTGGATGCGTACTGGCCCTTTAAGGCCGTGCATGATCGGGCGCGCGCCCTGCGGGAAACAGTCCCAGAACTCGGAAGTGAGTGCCGGCATTTCCCTGGAGGGAGATGTCGCTGAGAACACAGAAGTACATGGCCGGGGCCGTCAGACGGTAAGTCTGAACGACGGCCCTCGGCCATAGATGTTACAGTATCCCCCTCTTACGTCCCCTCTTCTTGGGGCCAGAGCGGGAGAGAAATCTCTTCACGAGGACAGGGGCATCGATGTTCTCCTCTGGCTCCCAAGACCTCTCCTCTGGACCAAATCCCCTCCAATCCACTAAATAAAAGTCCTTCCTCCCACTTTCTTGGTGGCCAGGATCTCCCTCACTTCGAAAGTCCCAGACAAACCGCCAGGAGCCACTGCGGAACTAGGAGTCCTGGAGTAGCGGTTCAGGACCACAGGCTTCAGCAAGGCGACATGGAAGGAGTTAGGGATCTTGAGGGTAGAAGGCAGCCGAAGCTTGTAAGACACAGGATTGATTTGTAGCAGAATCTCGAAGGGTCCGAGGAACCTGGGAGCAAACTTGCAAGACGGCAACCTCAGCCGGATATTCCTGGAAGACAGCCAGAACTTCGTACCTGGAAGAAACTGGGGAGGTTCTCGTCTTCTAGTGTCTGCCTTTCTCTTAATGTGGTCCACCGCCAGCAGAATAGAAGATTGTGTCTGTTGCCACATCTGCAGAAAGTCCCTGAGGGTAGAGTCAGCTGCAGGCACCTGAGACATAGTAGAGACAGAAAGAGGTATACGAGTATGTTGGCCGTAGACGATGAAGAACGAACTGGAGGTGGTGGACTCACTAGTATGGTTATTATAGGAGAACTCAGCAGCTGCCCCCAGTCATCATGCCATCTGGAGACAAAGTGCCGCAGATAGTTCTCCATAATCTTGTTAACCCTTTTGACTTTTCCATTGGACTGAGGATGATACGCCGAGGAGAAGTCCAACTTTACACAGAGGAGGCCACAGAGTGCTCTCCAGAACTTCGAGGTTAAATGGACCCCTCGATCCGAGACAATATGCAGAGGCAGGCCGTGCAGACGGAAGATGTGTTGAACGAAGAGGTCAGCCAGTCGAGCAGCAGAAGGCAGACCAGTCAGGGGAACAAAATGAGCCATTTTAGAAAATCGATCCACCACCACCCATATCACACTTAATCCCGCAGAGAGAGGCAGATCTGTGACAAAGTCCATGGCAAAATGGAGCAGACCGGCTGGTCTTGAGTGGGCAACTTTGTTTGCTGCGCACACAGTACAGGAGCAGACAAAGTCCCTGACGTCTTTGGGCAGCGTGGGCCACCAGAACTGATGGCCAATTAGGTCTCAGGTCTTACGGGCACCTTCATGACCTGCCAGCTTGGAACCGTGACCCCAGCGAAGGATTCTTTTTCTGCCTGCCAGACGTACAAAAGTCCTTCCCGGAGGAGTGTCTCTAACTTGCAGAGGGTTAACAGAATAGATGCAAGAAGGGTCAATAATATTCTGTGGGGACTCCACAGTGTCCTCTGTTTCAAACGACCTAGACAAGGCATCGGCCCTCACATTCTTGTCGGCAGGTCGGTAGTGGAGTTCGAACCGGAACCGAGCAAAAAACGACGACTACCTGGCTTGACGAGGATTCAGCCGTTGAGCCGTCTATAGATAGGTCAGGTTCTTGTGGTCCTTGAAGACTAGGATAGGATGAGCTGCGCCTTCCAGTAGGTGTATCCACTCCTGCAGGGCCAGCTTGATGGCCAGTAACTCCCGATCCCCAATCAAGTAGTTGCGCTCTGTGGGAGAAAACAGCTTGAAATAGTAGCCACATACCACAGTCTTGCCTTTTGAACCTCTCTGGAACAAAAGTGCAGCGGCACCAACAGAGGAAGCGTCCACCTCTAATGAAAACTATGGGGATACATCAGGGTGATGAAGAATAGAGGCTGACGTGAAGGCCTTTTTTAAGGTTTTAAATGCGACTTCTGCTTCTGGATTCCACACCTTGGCATTCATGCCCTTTTTAGTGAGGGTGGAGATGGGAGCTGTTAATGAAGATAAGTTGGGAATGAACAGCCGGTAGAAGTTGGCGAATCCCAGGAAGCGTTGTATGGCCCTTAAGCCTTGGGGGCGTGGCCATTCCAGGACAGCCTTTACCTTCTCAGGGTACATTTTGAGGCCTTGATCGGAGATGATATAGCCCAGGAAGGGTAGAGACGTCTTTTCAAACACGCACTTCTCCAGCTTGGCATAAAGATGATTCTCCCTTAATCGAAGCAACACCTGGCGGACATGACCCTGATGAGTCACAAGATCTGGGGAAAAAATCAAAATGTCATCGAGATACACCACAACACAGACATAGAGGAGATCACGAAAAATGTCATTCACAAATTCTTGAAACACCTTGGGGGCATTACACAGGCCGAAGGGCATGACTAGATATTTGTAGTGTCCATCACGTGTATTAAATGCAGTCTTCCACTCGTCACCCTGACGAATCCGGATTGGATTGCAAGCCCCCTGCAGGACTAACTTAGAAAAAAATTTGCCCCACATATGTGATCTGACAGTTCCGAAATCAAAGGCAATGGGTACCTGTTCTTCACTGTGATCTGGTTGAGGCCTCGGTAGTCAATGCAGTGTTTGAGGGATCCATCCTCCTTCTTGACAAAGAAAAACTCGGCTCCAGCCGGGGATGAGGATTTACGTATGAAGCCCCTCTCCAGATTCTCCTTAACGTAGGCAGACTTAGACTGAGTCTCAGGCAAGGAGAGAGGGTATACTCTACCGCGAGGAGGGAACGAATCAGGAACCAAGTCGATAGGGCAATCATACGCTCAATGTGGTGGCAATGTCTCTGCTTCCTTCTTTTTGAAGACATCTGAGAACAGAGAGCAACAAGGAGGCAACCCTGCTAGTGACTGATGCGGAGGAGACTGAGGCGGATGGACCTGCACCAGACAATGGTCGAGACACTTGGGACCCAACTGGAGAACCTCTCCAGAGTTCCAATCCAGGACTAGGGCGTGTAGACGGATCCAAGGCAAACCCCAGCAGCATGGGGTTAACGGCCTTGGGCAGAACAAACAGGGAGATGAGTTCAGAGTGAAGAACTCCCACTTGGAGTCTTAACGGCTTGGTTACAGACAAAACTGGGTCAGGCAAAGGCAGTCCATCTACCGAGGCAACGATCAACGGCCTTTCCAGCAGAACAGTGGGCAACTGCAGAAGATCCACAAAGTCTTGGCGGATGAAATTGGCTGCAGAGCCAGAGTTCAGGTAGGCAGAGACTAGATGGGACCTCTCGCCAGCGACGACGGTGACAGGAATGAACAGTTTGGAGGAGAATTCTCTATTAAATGCAGTATCTCCCAGTGTTGTCTCTCCAACCAATCCTAGGCGTTGGGGTTTTTTGGCTTCTGAGGCCACAGACGCACGATATGGCCAGTGAGGCCGCAATATAAACAGAGTCCAGAGGTGCGCCTGCGATGTTTCTCTTGAATGGACAGTTAAAGCCAATCCACCTGCATCGGAACCTCGGGTGGAATAGTAGAAGAAGGCAAGAGGGGTTGCTGGAAATTGGGCGCCAGTCCAGGAAGCCGTCTCTCCTGTCGAATCTCTTGAGATCTCTCTCTGAGCCTTATGTCCACTCGAGTAGCAAGTAGAATCAGGTCGTCCAAGGCAGGTGGTAGATCTTGAGCAGCAAGTTCGTCCTTGATCTCGGGCGATAGGCCATGCCAGAAAGAAGCTACCAACCCCTCATCGTCCAGGCTCCTCGAAACACGGAACAATCGCACGAACCCCTGGAAGTCTCGGGTCCCTGTCGTTCCCAGATTGGATTCGCCCACGCCAGGGCCTTGCCGGCAAGTAGAGACATAATGAAGGCGATCCTGGCTCCGTCCTAAGGAAATGCTCGAGTGTGCAGAGTGAAGTGGATATGGCACTGGTTCAGAAACCCCCTGCACGTACTTGCATCTCCATGGAACAGAGGTGGCAATGGCAGCGGGAACCGAGGATCCGAACTGGGGCTGCCAGGAGGTGTAGCAGGAGGGTCGATCGGAGGAGCTTGCATAGGAGCGGAGAAGGAAGTAGTTTGTGCCCTTAGCTGCTGTGCCATGGAGTCAACTGCCACAAGAAGTTGATCCTGTCGTGCTCGCAGATCCTGCAGGTCCACCTGCATGGCTTGCGAGGGTGACAGGCCCTTGAATTGACCAGCGGGGTCCATGGCCTGAGCTCAGGCCATGGACCCCGCTGGTCAATTCAAGGGCCTGTCACGATGCGGGGTGTGGACCCACTGGACCATACCGCGTAACAGGATAGCAGCTGGCCAACGAGGTACAAAAAAATGTCTATAGTTCAGAACGGGTACCTGAGGCAATGTACACAGCAGCGGTGACACAACTTGACTTTAACTGTAGATGGCACAGTAGATAATGCGGAAGACACGACTTGACTTTCAATGTAGATGGCACAGAGGAATGGTAGAATGGGATACAGGGTACAGGCAGGAGGAACGGGTAACACTGGGAACTGGAAAACACTGGGAGACCATTTGCAAGACAAACTTTAGGTAGACAACAACGCTCAGGCAAGGATCAAGTGGGCAGAGCACTTTTTATAGTAAAGCAGCATTCTGGGCTGATTATTGACTAATGACAGATGGACGCGTACTGGCCCTTTAAGGCCGGGCGCGTGCGCCCTGCGGGAAACAATCCCAGAACCCGGAAGTGAGTGCCAGCGTCTCCCTGGAGGGAGATGTTGCCGAGAACACAGAAGTCCATGGCCGGGGCCGTCAGAGGGTAAGTCTGAACGACGGCCCTCGGCCATAGAGGCTACACCTGGGAACCATTGTTACGCCCCCGCCTGCCATAGCAAGTCATCGGTACTCCCCGATCACATTGCGGGGGCGCCGATGGCGTGACAGAGGGAGCCCCTTCCATCTGTCTAACCACTTTGTTGCTGTGGTCAGCATTGACTGCGGCATCTAAGGGTTTAAAAGGCTGGGATCAGAGTTATCTCCAAACCCGGCCATAAAAGTGAGGTGTCGGATGTATAACGCATCCCACGCCATCACTGTGACATACTATTTCGTCAGTTCCTGGGAACGACTTGCTTAGCATGGTGTAATAGTATGTCAGATGTCGGAAAGGGTTTAAAAGTGATGAAAGCAGAATGCTAGGCTAGGTTTAGCAGAATACAAACTCCATCAGCTAAATAAATTATTAAGCAAAAGTTAAAGGGGTTTTCCAGTCTTTAAACAGTATGTGCAAATTGTTCAACTGCCGTAAGGTTAGTCACCGACTAACAAACAGTGCTGTACAGTAGCGGGTAACAATCAAAATGAAAAATAACTACTTCTGAGCTGTGGCATTACCAGGTGAGTATTCAGACACATACATGTACTTTTCTATGTTTTTCAAAAACTTAGAAAACCCCCTTTAAGATTATAGCACCTAATGTTAAAGAGTTATTATAGTGGTGCTATGAAAACCATATGAGCACAATATATCCATTTTACATTGAAGGGTTATTCTCATCTAAAAACGTGATGGCATATCGCTAGGATATGTTATGATTGGGGGGGGGGGGGTCTGACCTCTGGGAACCCTACCGATTCTGAGAATGAAGGGACCCACAGACCTGATTTAGCACTTGTTCCCATTGACTGTATTTACCTGCACAACAAAGCCCTGTCCCCCCGTCCCCGCTGTGCAGGGAACATTTCCCTCTATGATACAGCTGAAGGCAGATAACACAGGATTTACCACTGACTATAGCTGATGGGCACCGCTCCCCTCCTCACCCTCCCTGCACTGTGACTGCTACACAGGTCACACAGAGCATGCTCACAACACTATCCCATAGAAGTCAATGAGTCAACTCCTGTCTACAGTTTCCTATGGTTCATGTGGCTGCTGTAAAGCATATTTCTGAATGCTATTAACCCCTTCCCGACATTTGCCGTATGGGTACGCCATGGAAAGCATGGACTTCCCGCAAATTGCCGTACCCATACGCCAAATGTACCCATCGCTGGATCTCAGCTGTATCTTACAGCTGACATCCGACTGTAATGGCGGGGACCGAAAATTAGCTTAGATCCCCGCCATTAACCCCTTAAGTGCCGCGCTCAAACGCGAGTGCTGAATTTAAGGTGTTTGCAGCTCATCGGAACCCCAGCAATGAAATTGCCGGGGTTCCGGTGGCTGCAATGGCAACTGGTCAAGATCCGCCCGGCGGCGGAGCCTGATCGGCTTCCGTAGCCGCCGGCAAGATGGCGCCGGCTCAGGAGCTGATCCGGCGTCATCAGCGGTGCAAGTCAGCTGTATGTTACAGCTGACCTCCACCTGTAACGGCAGGAACCGGAGCTAGCGATTGCTGCATCGTAGCGGTTACTAGCAGATCGCCAGCCCTGACAGGCAATCAGGACTGGCGACTGCTGCTATGGTCTCCTGCTCTGCCATTACGGAAGCCGATTAGGCCCCGCTGGGAGGCGAAGCCTAATCGGCTTGCTGTCAGTGAATAACTGACAGATCTAATACATTACACTACGTAGGTAGTGCAATGTATTAGAAAAAAAATAATCTGACAGCTGGACCTTCAAGTCCCCTAGTGGGACTTGAGAAAAAGTGTAAAAATAAGTATAAAAAAGTGTAAAAAAAAGTGAACAAAACAAACGTTTGAAAACAATAAAAGTTTCAAGTAATACAATAAAACACAATCGCCCTTTTCCTCTTATCAAGTCCTTTATTATTGAAAAAAAATAATAAACCATACGTATTTGGTATCGCCACGACCGTAACGACCTGAGGTATCAAAATATTATATTATTTTTTGCACGCGGTGAACATCATAAAAAAAAAAACGTAAAAAACTATACCAGAGTTTCTGTTTTTTGGTCACTTTGCCCTATAAATATAGGAATAAAAAGTCGCACGTATTCCAAAAATGGTACCTATAAAAACTATAGCTCGTCTCGCAAAAAACAAACCCTCATACAGCTGCGTCGACAAAAAAATTAAAAAGTTATGGTTCTCACAACTTGGCGACAGAAAAAATACATTATTTTTACAAAAGTAGTTTTATTGTGCAAAAAGTTGTAAAACATAAAAAAAGTCCTATAAATTAAGTATCGCCGGAATCGTACTGACCCGCAGAATAACGTAAACATGTAGTTTATAACGCATGGTGAATGCTGTATAAAAAAAAAACGAAATAAAACTATGCCAAAATTGCTGTAAACGATCTGCCAGGCACAGCTTCGGGGTTAACGCCCATAGATAATCAGTCTGCACCTGCTTCTATGTCTGTGAGACTGACTCCATCTTCCACCACTCAGGGTGGCAGGCTTAGGAGTGGGAGAACCTATCACAGCCTGGCCAGACGGAGCTACCTCCCGCCCTCTGTCTATTTATACCTGCCTTTCCTGTTCCTCCTTGCTTGTGATTTCTTCTCGTTTGGTTTCCTGGCCCTGCTGCAGCTTCTTGTACTATTTTCCTTGCTTCATATTGACCCCGGCTTGCTGACTACTCTCCTGCTCTGCGTTTGGTACCTCGTATACTCCTGGTTTGACTCGGCTTGTTCACTACTCTCCTGCTCTGCGTTTGGCACCTCGTACTCTCCTGGTTTGACTCGGCTTGTTCACTTCTCTTGTTGCTCATGGTGTTGCCGTGGGCAACTGCCCCTTTCTCCCCCTAGCTCTGTGTACCCATGTCTGTTTGTCTGTCGTGCACTTATTGAGCGTAGGGTCCGTCGCCCAGTTGTACCCCGTCGCCTAGGGCGGGTCATTGCAAGTAGGCAGGGACTGAGTGGCGGGTAGATTAGGGCTCACTTGTCTGTCTCCCCACCCCCGTCATTACAATTGCGGTTTTTTGTTTACCTGGCCTCCCAAAAAATAGGAAAAAAGGTGATCAAAAAGTCGCATGTTCCCCAAAATGGTACCAATAATAACTACAGCTTGTCCCGCAAAAAAAAGAAAAAACCCTCATACCACTACGTCTATGAAAAAATAAAATTAGTTATGGCTCCAATAAGTCAGGAAATACAAAATATGCAGTTGTGCAGCCCGAGGGGAACATTTCTTCTGTTTCAAGAGGCGATTTAGCAAGGACCTAAAATTAGGGAGTCAGGAAGGGGAGGGCCCAAACATATCCGCTGGAAGCGACGGTGCCCGTATTATACCAGGACAACACTTTCCCAGCAAAATTCCCCAAACTGCAAAGGTGCGGAGTGTGGACCAAAAGGGGGATAAGAAAGGACGCCATATATCAGTGCAACACCGGCCTGTGCAGAAAGGATTGTGTCACAGCGTAACACACATCTATGGATCATTTTATTATTTACCCCATTATTATACCACCTGACTATGCCCCTGATGTACTCTGCCCAACTTACATGTACCCCCACATTATAAACGGAAACACCAGCAATACTCAAACAAAACTACTACCAAGCAAAATCGGCTCTCCCATCTGGCATTCCCTCCCATCTGAACCCTACAGCGTGCCCAAACAGCAGTTTCCTTCCACATATATGGCATCGTCATACCCGGGAGAACCCGTTTAACAATTTTTGGGGTGTGTGTCTCCAGTGTCATAAGCTGTGCATGACATATTTGCCACTGAAATGGCATATCTAGGGAAAAATATACATTTTTAATTTGCACCATCCGCAGCGCATTCATTTATGGAAAGACCTGTGGGGTGAAATGCTCACTACACCCCTTAACAAATGCCTTGAGGGGTGTAGTTTCCAAATGGGGTCACTTCTCAGGGGTTTCTTTTTATTATTTCACATCTGAGCCTCTGCAGTTGTGAACCAATACTTTGTAAATCACCAAATTAGGCCTCAATTTCGCATGGTACTCTTTCACTCTTGAGCCTTGTCAAATGTCCAGGCAAAAGATTAGGGTCACATGTAGGGTGTTTCTAAAACCGGGAAACACCGCATAATAATTAGAGGTCTGTCTTGTTATGGTGGCACAAGCCGGGCACCACTTTTTGGCATATCTATGGAAAAAATCCCATTTTCACTCTGCAACATCGAGTGCACACTAATTTCTACAAAACACCTGCGGGGTTAACATGCTCACTACACCACTAGGTAAATGCATTGAGGGGTGTAGTTTCCAAAATGGGGTCACTTCTGGGGGGTTTCCACTGTTTTGGTCCCACAGGTGCCCTGAAACCAATCCAGCAAACTCTGCACTCCAAATTGCGCTCCTTCCCTTCTGAGCCCTGCCGTGTGCCCAAACAGTAGTTTATGACCACATATGGTATTGCCTTACTCGGGAGAAATAGCTTTACAAATTTTGCGGTGCTTTTTCTCCTTCAGTCCTTGTTGAAATGAGAAAAAAATAGCTAAACCTACATTTTCTTTGAAAAAATGTAGATTTTTATTTTCCAGGCCTAGTTCCAATAATTTCTGCAAAAAACCTGTGGGGTCAAAACGCTCACTATACCCCTAGATAATTTCCTCAATGGGTGTAGTTTCCAAAATTGGGTCACTTGTGGGGGGTTTCCACTGTTTTGTCCACTCAGGGGCTTTGTAAATGTGACATGGCCTCCGCAAACCATTCCTGCTAAATGTGAACTCCAAAAGCCAAATGGTGCTCCATCCCTTCTAAGCCCTGCCGTGTGTCCAAACAGCCGTTTATTACCACATGTGGGGTATTGTTTTACTCTGGAGAAATTGCTTTACAAATTTTGCGGTGCTTTTTCTCTTTCAGTCCTTGTGGAAATGAGAAAAAAATTAGCTAAACCTACATTTTCTTTGAAAAAATTTAGATTTTTATTTTCCGGGCCTAATTCCAATAATTTCTGCAAAAAACCTGTGGAGTCAAAACGCTCACTATACCCCTAGACAATTTCCTCAATGGGTGTAGTTTCCAAAATGGGGTAATTTGTGGGGGGTTTCCACTGTTTTGTCCCCTCAGGGGCTTTGTAAATGTGACATGGCCTCCGCAAACCATTCCTGCTAAATGTGAACTCCAAAAGCCAAATGGTGCTCCATCCCTTCTAAGCCCTGCCGTGTGTCCAAACAGCCGTTTATTACCACATGTGGGGTATAGTTTTACTCGGAAGAAATTGCTTTACAAATTTGGTGGTCCTTTTTCTCCTTTAGTCCTTGTGGAAATGAAAAAAAAAATGCTAAACCTACATTTTCTTTGAAAAAATGTAGATATTCATTTTCACGGCCTACTTCCAATAATTTCTGTAAAAAACCTGTGAGGTCACAATGCTCACTACACCACTAGATCATTTCCTTGAGGTGTGTAGTTTCCAAAATGGGGTCACTTTTGGGGGATTTCCACTGTTTTGGCACCGCAAGAGCCCTTCAAACCCGACATGGTGCCTAAAATATATTGTAATAAAAATAAGGCCCCAAAATCCACTAGGTGCTCCTTTG
The DNA here is from genome assembly GCF_050947455.1 of Rhinoderma darwinii. NCBI lineage: Eukaryota > Metazoa > Chordata > Amphibia > Anura > Rhinodermatidae > Rhinoderma > Rhinoderma darwinii. The sequence goes on from NC_134690.1 coordinate 80,365,132, forward strand.
CTTCTGAGGCCGGTGCTTCAGTCCAGTATCATGCTAGGACCACATGTGGGATATTTCCTAAAACTGCAGAACCTGGGCAATAAATATTGAGTTGCATTTCTCTCGTAAAACTTTCTGTGTTACAAAGAAAATTGGATTAAAAATTAATTTCTGCAAAAAAATATGAAATTTGTAAATTTCACCTCTACTTTGCTTTAATTCTTGTGAAAAGTCTAAAGGGTTAAGAAATTTTCTAAATGCGGTTTTGAATACTTTGAGTGGTGACGTTTTTAAAATGGGGTGACTTTTTGGGGGTTTCTAATATAAAAGGCCCTCAAATACACTTCACAACTGAACTGACCCCTGTAAAAATAGCCTTTTGACATTTTCTTGAAAATGTGAGAAATTGCTGCTAAAGTTCAAAGCCTTGTAACGTCCTAGAAAAATAAAAGGATGTTCAAACAACGATGCCAATCTAATGTAGACATATGGGGGATGTTAATGAGCAACAATTTTGTGTGTTATAACTGCCTGTCTTACAAGCAGATACATTTAAGTTGAGAAAAATTCTAATTTTTCCAAATTTTCGCAAAAGTTTGGTGTTCTTCACAATTAAATACTGAACATATCGAGCAAATTTTGCCAGTAACATAAAGTCCAGTGTGTCACGAGAAAAGAATCTCAGAATCGCTTGGATAGGTAAAAGCATTCCGACGTTATTACCACTTAAAGTGAAACATGTCAGATTTGAAAAGTGAGGCTTTGTCAGGAAGGTCAAAAGTGGCTAAAGAGGGAAGGGGTTAACAGAGCAGAGCATCTGCTCAGGCAACATAGCCATAATAATAATGTACAGAGATAATGTTTCAATATCGGGTTTTAAAAAGTAAAAAAAAAAAAAAGATTAAAAAAGTAAAGTCCCTTTAACGACCAGACCTATTATGACCAAGCATTCTTTTTTTCATCTTCGCATTCCAAGAGTTATAACTTTTTTATTTTTCCGTCGACATACAGTGAAGGAAATAAGTATTTGATCCCTTGCTGATTTTGTACTTTTGCCCACTGTCAAAGACATGAACAGTCTAGAATTTTTAGGATAGGTTAATTTTACCAGTGAGAGTTAGATTATATTAAAAAATAAAATAAAAATCACATTGTCAAAATTATATATATTTATTTGCATTGTGCACAGAGAAATAAGTATTTGATCCCTTTGGCAAACAAGACTTAATACTTGGTGGCAAAACCCTTTTTGGCAAGCACAGCTGTCAGACGTTTTTTGTAGTTGATGATGAGGTTTGCACACATGTTAGATGAAATTTTGGCCCACTCCTCTTTACAGATCATCTGTAAATCATTAAGATTTCGAGGCTGTCGTTTGACAACTCGGATCTTCAGCTCCCTCCATAAGTTTTTGATGGGATTAAGGTCTGGAGACTGGCTAGGCCACTCCATGACCTTAATGTGCTTCTTTTTGAGCCACTCCTTTGTTGCCTTGGCTGTATGTTTCGGGTTATTGTCGTGCTGGAAGACCCAGCCACGAGCCATTTTTAATGTCCTGGTGGAGGAAAGGAGGTTGTCACTCAGGATTTGACGGTACATGGCTCCATCCATTCTCCCATTGATGCGGTGAAGTAGTCTCTGTGAACTTAGCAGAGAAACACCCCCAAAACATAATGTTTCCACCTCCATGCTTGACAGTGGGGGCAGTGTTCTTTGGGTCATAGGCAGCATTCCTCTTCCTCCAAACACGGCGAGTTGAGTTAATGCCAAAGAGCTCAATTTTAGTCTCATCTGACCACAGCACCTTCTCCCAATCACTCTCAGAATCATCCAGATGTTCATTTGCAAACTTCAGACGGGCCTGTACATGTGCCTTCTTGAGCAGGGGGACCTTGCCGGCACTGCAGGATTTTAATCCATTACGGCGTAATGTGTTACCAATGGTTTTCTTGGTGACTGTGGTCCCAGCTGCCTTGAGATTATTAACAAGTTCCCCCCGTGTAGTTTTCGGCTGAGCTCTCACCTTCCTCAGGATCAAGGATACCACACGAGGTGAGATTTTGCACGGAGCCCCAGATCGATGTCGATTGACAGTCATTTTGTATGTCTTCCACTTTCTTACTATTGCACCAACAGTTGTCTCCTTCTCACCCAGCGTCTTACTTATGGTTTTGTAGCCCATTCCAGCCTTGTGCAGGTCTATGATCTTGTCCCTGACATCCTTTGGTCTTGCCCATGTTGTAGAGGTTAGAGTCAGACTGATTAATTGAGTCTGTGGACAGGAGTCTTTTATACAGGTGACCATGTAAGAGCTGTCTTTAATGCAGGCACCAAGTTGATTTGGAGCGTGTAACTGGTCTGGAGGAGGCTGAACTCTTAATGGTTGGTAGGGGATCAAATACTTATTTCTCTGTGCACAATGCAAATAAATATATATAATTTTGACAATGTGATTTTCTGTTTTTTTTTAAATATAATCTATCTCTCACTGGTAAAATTAACCTATCCTAAAAATTCTAGACTGTTCATGTCTTTGACAGTGGGCAAACTTACAAAATCAGCAAGGGATCAAATACTTATTTCCTTCACTGTAGCCGTATGAGGGCTTGTTTTTTGCGGGACGAGTTGTATTTTTCAATCGCACCATTTTTGGGTGCATATATTATATTGATTAACTTTTATTAACTTTTTTTGGGGAGGGAATTGAAAATAAAACAGCTATTCCAGCATTGATTTTTTTGCATTTTAAATTTACGCCGTTTACTATGCAGCATAAATAACATGTTACCTTTATTCTATGAGTTGGTACGATTACGGCGATACCACATATGTGTAGGTTTTTTACCTTCTACTACATTTGCACAATAAAAAACCTTTTAAACTAAAATAATACATTTTTGCGTCACCGCATTCCAACAGCAGTAACTTTATTATTTTTCTGTTGATGTCGCCATATGTGGGCTTGTTTTTGCGGGACGAGGTGTAGTTTTCATCGCTACTATTTTGGGGTACATGGGATTTATTGATTAACTTTTATTATATTTTTTATAATTAAGAGCTATTGAGAAAAAAACCTATTTTGTAGTTGGTTTTTTTCGGGGGTTTTTTGTACGACGTTCACCATGTAGTTGAATTATTGTGTTAACTTTATTTTTCGTGTCATTATGATACCATATATGTGTGTTACACTTTTATTTTATTTTTACTGTTCACTTTTTTTTTTTTTTCATAAACTTTATTTAACTGTTAATTTTAGTTTTTTTAGTCCCACTAAGGGACTTGACCATGTGATCTTCTGATCGCAAATATAATGCTTTGGTATACTTAGTATAACAAAGCATTATTGCCTGGCTGTGTGAAACGGACAGGCAATCTTATAGGCATATAGCCAGGGCAGCTCTGGCGGCTTCTGTTAGGCACCCGGCTCCCATGGCAACCCTTTGACGGTCGGCGATCGCAATTGCAGGCCGCCAATGGATGACAACGACATTTATGGGGTTAAATGGCTGAGAATGAAGGTTTCTCCAATCTCAGCATTTTCAGTGGGAGCCCGGCTGTCAGTCAAAGCCGGCTCCCACGGTGATTGTGCAGACACAGCTTCATATACATTCACGTCCGGTGACCCTTCCCATGACGTGCATGTACGTGAAAATGCGGGAAGAGGTTAAGGCATTTTGGGCTCATTTTTGTGTCGACGCAGCTGAGTGAGGCCAAGTACTTTTTATTTGTATAATTTTACATTGTTCATTGCTGACTTGTGTGTATGTATTTATGGTGGTCGCTCAAGTTACAATATTAATTGGTTCCGGGGCGATTGTAAGTTGAAAATATTGTAACTTGAGACTATAACTCTAAAAACTAAGACTAGGAATTGGTTCCAAAGTCCCCAAAATATCAACCACAGATAAGAAAAAATTATGATTAATCAGATAAATAATACAGATTGTCACGATCTAGAGGTATGTGGACCCACTAGGCGGCTCCGCCGTAGCGGAGAAGCAGCTGGCCAAGTCACAGTCTATGCAAAAGTCTATACAAGTTCGTAGCACAAGGGTACCTGAAATAGTCCAGATGGTGGCAGGGGCTCTGACACGGATTGTTATGATGGGGTAGGGAGACAGACAGGTGAGCCCTAATCTACCCGCCACTCAGTCCCTGCCTACTTGCAACGGCCCGTCCTAGGCGACGGCGTACAACTGGGCGACGGTCCCTACGCTCAATAAGTGCACGACAGACAAACAGACAAGGGTACACAGAAGCTAAGGAAAATGGGGCAGTTGACCACGGCAACACCGTGAGCAACAAGAGTAGTGAACGAGCCGAGTCAAACCAGGAGTGTACAAGGTACCAATCGCAGCGCAAGAGTGTAGTCAGTAATGCCAGGGTCAAAATGAAGCAAGGTCAATAATAATAGCAGGAGCAGCAGAGCCAGGAAACAGGAAGGAATCACAGGCAAAAGAGGAGCAGGAAATGCAGGTATAAATAGACAGAGGGTGGGAGCTAGCTCCGTCTGGCCAGGCTGTGATAGGCTCTCCCACTCCTCAGCCTCCCAGCCTGACTGGTAGAAGATCGTGTCACTCTCTCAGACTTAGGAGCAGGTGCAGACTGATTACCCACGGGCGTCGGCAGATCCTTTACAGTACCCCCCCTTTTAAGAGGGGCCACTGGACCCTCTCTAAGTGGACCTGGCTTATTGGGGAAGCGAAGATGGAACCTCCTGAGCAATACCCCAGTGTGAACATCCCGGGCGGGTAACCAAGTCCTCTCCTCAGGCCCGTATCCTCTCCAATGGACCAGGTACTGGAGAGAGCCTTGGACCATCCTGCTGTCCACAATCTTGGCCACCTCAAATTCTACCCCTTCAGGGGTGAGAACAGGGACCGGAGGTTTCCTCGAGGGAGCCAAGGACGGGGAGCAGCGTTTAAGAAGGGAGGCATGAAACACGTTGTGTACTCGAAAAAACGGGGGTAACTCCAGTCGGAAGGAGACAGGGTTAAGGACTTCAATGACCTTGTACGGCCCTATATATCGGGGAGTACATTTTTTGGACGGGACTTTAAGGCGCAAATTTTTAGAAGATAGCCACACCAGATCCCCGACAACAAACAAGGGGTTAGCAGAACGTCTTCTATCTGCCTGAGTCTTTTGTATGCTCTGGGACGCCTCTAGGTTCTTCTGAACCTGGGCCCAGACTGTGCACAGTTCCTGATGAATGACATCTACCTCGGGATTGTTGGAACTACCAGGTGAAACGGAGGAGAACCGTGGATTAAACCCAAAATTACAGAAAAAGGGGGAGACCCCTGACGTGTTACTGACCCGGTTATTAAGAGAAAATTCGGCGAGGGGAATGAAGGAGACTCAATCATATTGACAGTCAGAGATAAAACACCTTAAATATTGTTCTAGAGCCTGATTAGTCCTCTCAGTTTGGCCATTAGTTTCAGGATGGAAGGCCGAGGAGAAGGACAGATCAATCTCCAACTTTTTACAGAAGGCTCTCCAAAACAATGAAACAAATTGTACCCCTCTGTCAGAAACAATATTGACAGGAACCCCATGGAGACGCAGGATGTGTTTGACAAACAAGGTAGCTAACGTCTTAGCATTGGGTAGTTTCTTGAGGGGCACAAAGTGGCACATCTTACTGAAGCGGTCTACTACAACCCACACCACCGACTTGCCTTGAGACAGAGGCAAATCGGTGATAAAATGCATGGAGATGTGGGTCCAAGGTCTCTGGGGAATGGGCAAAGAACATAGTAAGCCCGCCGGTCGGGACCTGGGAGTCTTGGACTCTTAACGTCTTTAAGCAACCCAGGCCACCAATAGTTTCTGGCAATGAGATGCTTGGTACCCAGGATGCCTGGATGGCCAGATAGTGCAGAGTCATGATTTTCCCTGAGTACCCTTAGCCGGAATTGCAGGGGAACAAACAGCTTGCTCTCAGGAAGGTTCCCGGGAGCTGAACTTTGATCAGCCGCAAAGTCAGAATCAACAGAGGAAATGATTATACCTGGGGGCAAAACACAAGCAGGATCTTCCTCCGAAGGAGGGCTGGCCATGAAGCTACGCGACAGTGCATCAGCCTAAATATTTTTAGACCCAGCCCTATAGGTGACCAAAAAGTTGAATCTAGTAAAAAATAACGCCTATCGAGCTAGTCTCGGGTTTAGCCTGCAGGCAGATTCTAAGAAAACCAGATTCTTGTGGTCGGTAAGGACCGTTGCCTGGTGCCTAGCCCCCTCCAGGAAGTGGCGCCACTCTTCAAATGCCCATTTAATGGCTAAGAGTTCGCGGTTGCCAATATCATAGTTACTCTCAGTGGGCGAGAACTTCCTGGAGAAGTAGGTACAGGGACGGAGATGGGTGAGAGACTTGGTACCCTGGGACAAGACAGCACCCACTCCCACCTCGGAGGCGTCAACCTCCACGATGAATGGCTCCATTTGGTTAGGCTGAATCAGCACAGGGGCCGAGATAAAGCACTTCTTAAGGACCTCAAAAGCCTGGACCGCCTCTGGAGGCCAGTGGAGGAGGTCAGCACCTTTGCGAGTAAGATCCGTAAGAGGCTTAGCGATGACCGAGAAGTTAGCAATAAATCTCCTGTAATAATTATCAAACCCCAGGAAGCACTATAACGCCTTCAGGGAGGCAGGTTGGACCCATTCAGCCACAGCCTGAACCTTGGCAGGGTCCATGTGGAATTCATGAGGAGTGAGGATTTGACCAAAAAATGGTATCTCCTGCACCCCAAACACACATTTTTCAGTTTTAGCAAACAGTTTGTTTTCCCGAAGGGCCTGGAGCACCTTCCTGACATGCTCATTGTGGGAGGACCAGTCCTTGGAAAACACAAGCATGTCATCAAGGTACACTACAAGAAATACCCCCAGGTAGTCTCTTAAAATCTCATTTATGAAATTCTGGAAGAGCGCGGGAGCATTACACAACCCAAAGGGCATGACGAGGTATTCGAAATGACCTTCGGGCGTGTTAAACGCAGTCTTCCACTCATCCCCCTCTTTGATGCGGATAAGGTTATAAGCCCCCCGAAGATCAAACTTAGAGAACCATTGGGCCCCCTGAACATGATTGAAGAGATCAGGAATCAAAGGAAGGGGATACTGGTTCCTTACAGTGACCTTATTCAAGTTTCGGTAGTCAATGCACGGCCTAAGACCACCATCCTTCTTCCCTACGAAGAAGAAGCCAGCACCTACCGGAGAAGTAGAGGGGCGAATGTAACCCTTGGCCAGGCATTCCTGGATATACTCTCTCATGGCTTCACGTTCGGGACAAGAGAGATTAAATATCCCTACCCTTAGGGAGCTTAGCTCCTGGTACCAAATCGATTGCGCAATCGAATTCTCTATGAGGAGGTAACACTTCGGAGGCCTTTTTAGAAAAAACATCAGCGAATTCCTAAATAAACTCACGTAGAGTGTTCACCTCCTCAGTGAGAGAGATAAAATTAACAGAAAAACATGACGTCATGCATTCATTACCCCATTTGGTAAGATCCACAGTATTCCAGTTAAACGTGGGATTATGCATCTGCAACCAGGGAAGGCCTAAAACCAAATCGGACGATAATCCCTGCATCACCAGTACAGAGCACTGCTCCAAATGCATGGAGCCAACAAGGAGTTCAAAAACAAGGGTATGCTGTGTAAAATAACCATTAGCAAGAGGAGTGGAGTCGATACCCACTACCGGGACAGGTTTAGGCAAGTCAATCAATGGCATAGCTAGAGACATAGCAAATTCCACAGACATAATATTAGCAGAAGACCCTGAATCCACGAAGACACTGCCGGTGGCAGACCTACCCTCAAAAGAGACCTGAAAGGGAAGCAAGATCTTATTAGGTTTCATATATACGGGAAATACCTGTGCGCCCAAGTGACCTCCCCGATGGTCACTTAGGCGCGGAAGTTCTTCCGGCTGCTTATTCTTACGCCTAGGACGGTTGTTCACTTGATGCTTGTCATCCCCACAGTAGAAGCAGAGACCATTCTTCCTGCGGAACCCTCTACGTAGTTGGGGAGTCACGGAGGCCCCGAGTTGCATAGGTTCATCAGAGTTTTCCGTGGAAGAATGAAGCAACGGAACCTCGGGAGCCATCATGGGGGGGTCAGAGGGGAAGGCACAACAACGTTCCAGTCGTCGTTCCCTGAGACGTCGGTCAAGACGTACCGCTAAAGCCATAACCTGATCTAGGGAGTCAGAAGAGGGATAGCTAACTAACAGGTCTTTCAGGGCATTCGACAGACCCAATCTAAACTGGCACCTCAAGGCAGGGTCATTCCACCGAGAAGCTACACACCACTTCCTAAAGTCAGAACAGTACTCCTCAACGGGTCTCTTACCCTGACGTAAGGTCACCAGCTGACTCTCGGCAAAGGCAGTCTTGTCAGTCTCGTCATATATGAGCCCGAGAGCGGAAAAAAAAAGAACAGAGGAAAGTTCAGGGGCGTCAGGAGCCAAGGAGAAGGCCCATTCTTGGGGCCCGTCCTGGAGCTGGGACATAATTATACCCACTCGCTGGCTCTCAGAACCTGAGGAGTGGGGCTTTAAACGGAAATAGAGCCTACAACTCTCCCGAAAGGAGAAAAAAGTCTTCCAGTCCCCTGAGAACCGGTCAGGCAACTTGAGGTGGGGTTCAAGAGGTGAAGTGGGGGGCACTACCAGGGTAGCAAAGGTATATGGGCCTGTGATTATGTTATGATGGGGTAGGGAGACAGACAGGTTAGCCCTAATCTACCCGCCACTCAGTCCCTGCCTACTTGCAACGGCCCGTCCTAGGCGACGGCGTACAACCGGGCGACGGTCCCTACGCTCAATAAGTGCACGACAGACAAACAGACAAGGGTACACAGAAGCTAAGGGAAATGGGGCAGTTGACCACGGCAACACCGTGAGCAACAAGAGTAGTGAACGAGCCGAGTCAAACCAGGAGTGTACGAGGTACCAATCGCAGAGCAGGAGCGTAGTCAGTAAAGCCAGGGTCAAAATGAAGCAAGGTCAATAATAATAGCAGGAGCAGCAGAGCCAGGAAACAGGAAAGAATCACAGGCAAAGGAGGAGCAGGAAATGCAGGTATAAATAGACAGAGGGCGGGAGCTAGCTCCGTCTGGCCAGGCTGTGATAGGCTCTCCCACTCCTCAGCCTCCCAGCCTGACTGGTAGAAGATCGTGTCATTCTCTCAGACTTAGTAGCAGGTGCAGACTGATTACCCACGGGCGTCGACACAGAAGCTGTGTCTGGCAGATCCTTTACACGGATAGTAGTAGGTGCAGCAGGATGCGCCAGACGTGGCGGATGACAGCAGGTGCAGTAGGTTGCGCCAGACGTGGCGGATGACAACGGGTGCAGTAGGTTGCGCCAGACGTGGTGGATGACAACGGGTGCAGTAGGTTGCGCCAGATGTTGCGGAGGGCAACGAGTGTAGTAGGACACGACTCCAATTACTAAACAGGCTCAGGAACAATAACACAGCACGGGATACAGGTAGCAGGGCACGGGAACACTGGGAATGGAACAATGCTAAGGAACCATTTGCAAGACTAACATGGGAATTACAAACAATGCTCAGGCAAGGATCAGAAGGACAGGACCCTTTTTTGTAGTTCAGGGTAATCTGGGAATAATTATTTACAGATGCACGCGCTGGCCCTTTAAGGCTGGGAACCAGCGCGTGCCCTCTAGTGAGAACTATGGGACAGAGCAGACGCATGTGCCAGCGTCTCCGGGGAGGGATACGCCGGCAGGAAAAGGAAGATCTGCGGGAGGCAGGTAAGTGGAGGTCGCGGTCCGTGACCGTGGCCGTAACACAGATAAAGCAAATCTAAAGTCAAAAATACTGTAGCTGCTGGAGGCTGTAAATTACTTTGTATGATAAGGACAGCATCTTCTTCACAGTACCATTGTATGTTGAAATATTGTAACCTGAGGCAATTGTAACTTGAGGGACCACTGTATAGTAAGGGCTCATTCAGACAAGCGTGATTTTTGTCCGTGTGCTGTGCATTGAAACAACGTACAGCACACGGACCTGTTGATTTCAATGGGACTATTTACACATGCGTGAGTTTTCGCGCAGCGAGTATCCGTTGCATGAAACTCACTGCATGTCCTATATTGCTGTATTTCATGTACCTAGCCGCCCATTGAAGTCAATAGGTGTGTGAAATCCACGGACAGTACACAGAAGCACATCCGTGTTTCACGCATCAATTACATTGAAAAAAAAAAAAGTGCTTTGCAAGTGCGTGAAAAACACATGCCCCAAGCAAAGCACACGGATGCAAAAACGCAGTGCACATGGACAGATTTACGCACGTTTTTTATGCGAGTAAATCTGTCACACTCGTGTGAATGTAGCCTAGAGTTTGTTACATTCATGGGATAAGAAACAGGTGAGAGTCCTTTTATGTTATATGTATTTTAATCAGTTATTCTGTATAACTATGCCCTAATATGCCTTTACAAGAGACAGACCTGGGACCTTTGTTAGGTCCTGTAAAACCAAGGAAAAGAAAAATGCAGGATCCACCGGGCGCCACAAATGAGAAGGATTGGAGTGAATACTAGGATTTCAGGCATTTCAAGGTCGGTCCGACCTCTTCCTCAGGTAGAATGTATCTGAGGAAGAGGTTGGACTGACCTTGAAAGGCGTTGTATGTTCATTAACCCTTTCCCACCCCATGATGAGACTTTACATCATGGAGCAGGGGCATGAAGTTTGGAGCAGGCTCACGTGGCGAGCCCGCACCTTGTGTCAGCTGCTCTAACGGCCAGGAACTGCGATCGCTCTGTTCCTGGCCTATTAACTAGTTAAATGCTGCGGTCAAAAGAGACTTTGGCATTTAAACCATTAGAAGGAGGGGGCGGCCCCCTCAGACAGCCCATCGACCCCCCCCCCACGTAGCGATCGAGGGGCGCCGATGGTTGTCATGGCAGCCCGGGGGGTTTCTGAAAACCTTCTGTCAGCCTATGCTAAGCCAGGCCTCTGGCAGGTCTTAGCAGAAGCCTGTTAAGATGACAATATCGCTGGTTCAAGTCTATTGAAAGACTAATAAAAAGTGTAAGAAAAAGTTAAAGAAATTTTTCAGCAGTGTAAAAAAAATAAAAATAAAAATATTACAAAATAAAAAAAACCTTTTCCTATTTTTCTCCCAATCACAATTTAAAAAATAGAAAAAAATAAAATTGGTATCGCAGCATCCATAAAAGTCCGAACTATTACAATATAACATTATTTAACCTGCACAGTGAATGGCGTAGAAAATATTTTTTGGAAAAAACACCACAATCGTTGATTTTTGGTCACCTTAGCGCTAATTTTTTTTTTAATAAAAAGTGATCAAGAATTCCTATGTACCGCACGTTTTTAACCGCACCCTGAAAGCCGTAAAACGAAACGCAAAAAAACAATGAAGGAATTGAGGTTTTTCCAATTCCACCCCACAAAGATATATTTTTTTCGTTTCCCAGTACATTATATGGTACTTTAAATAGTGCTAACAAAAACTACAACTGCCCCCACAAAAAAATAAGTCCATAGTGCCCACACCACTCTATTGACGGAAAAATAAAAAAAAGTTATTGCTCTTGGAAGGCAGGGAGTAAAAATTTAAAACTTAAAAACTAAAAATGTCTGGATCTTTAAAAAGTTAAATCGTCCTTTCTAGTATTTACTTCAGTCCTCATTTTGGTGGCCCCCTTTGGATCCTGCATTATTCTTTTTCTTGGTGTTATATCGTTAAAGATCTCGGGATTGAGGTCTGCGGGATCGCGGATCAGCAACCACGCTGATGAGAGGGCAGAGAATATTCCTATTCACGCATCTCAGAGTTGTGCCTGCTGTTTTGCACAACTCTGTCTGGTAAGTGCGGCTTGGTCCGCCCAGTGGATTTTCTTAGCCTTTTTTTTTTTTACGGCACAATGGAGCGCTTTTTGTTAGGTCCCAGATTGTCTCCATGGTAATGGCAGCCCATATGATTAAAGGGATTCTTTGGGCATCTTTTATTGATGACCTATCGTTAGGGGTCTGACCCCTGAAAACCCCAGCCGATCAGCTAATTGATGGGGCCTCGGCATTGCAGCCTTTTCCCAGTTTACTGGAACAGCACCATACACATCCGTAGTGGCTGTGCCTGTGATTGCAGTTCCGTTACTATTCAAGTGAATGCGACTGAGCTGTAATCCTAGACACAGCCGTTACAGAAGTGTATGGCACTGTGTCTAATAAACAGTGAATAGGATGCATGACTAACGCCGTGGCCAGAGCCGGCCTTAGGATAGATGGCGCTCCTGTCGTCTGTATCCATTTATGGACAGTGACGACATTGACTTCTCCTGGAGTGGAATCCCCAGTCACAGCGTCTGCAACACTGTGGACGGGAATTCCGCTTCAGGAGTTTCACCTGACGTCACGGTCCATATATGGACAGAGAAATCAAGCAGAGCGCTCCAGGAGTGGAATCTCCTTCAGGGCGCTACAGTGGCGCTAGTAGATCGCAGAGCAGGGCGATAACTCCCTTCTCTGCAATAGTGCCATCGCTACCACTGTAGCAGCCGCAGCTAGTGGCGCCGCCGCCGCCCTCATGCCCGGTGCCACTATGGCTGCTACAGCGACGCCACTGAGTGAAGAAACGCCCGGGCGGAAAGGCGACTGCTAATTCGCCGGGCCCAGGCGCTTCTAAAACAAGCAGGGGAAGGGAGCCAGCGCAGCGCCCCCTTCCACCTGCTGGAGTGATGCACCCTGTGCAAAGGCACAGGTCACATACCCCTAAAGCTGGCCCTGGCCGTGGCTCCTTCAGTCAGCTGATCGGCAGGGGTGCCGGGATATTGATGGCCTATCCTAAGGATTAATGCCTGGAAATAATAAATGCCTGGAAAACTCCTGTAAGTTGCTGGAACCAGCATGCTCCTTTGTATAGTGCAGTGATTATGCTTGTGTGTGCGCGCCTAAGATGGTGTTCCGGTCCTTGCAGGTTTGTTGTGGAAGAGATGGAATGACTACAAGCTCTTGACAAGAGAAACGTTACTAGGCCGGTGTTGACAGCACATGTGAACACCGCAAACAAACAAAAACTTGGAAAGGCACAGTCTCTTGATACATCTGAGGTTCAGGCTGGCTGTCGAAGGCTGGCGCACAGAGTCGAGAGAACTCCTCCATGATGCAGGGGATGTCCGGTAGACTCAGGATTCCTAGGCCACCACAGGCTGTTTGCACTTGCTGTTTGCTGACTTGCCACACATGGGGAGGCTCCTTACTGTCATCTACTACAGCTTCCCTGTATATAGTGAGGGTAGGCTCCTGCCACTCACCCACGACATGTCCCTGAACGCTCAGACTTAGGCCCCATGCACACAAACGTGCTTTTGCGGCCGCAATTCCCCCGAAAATCCACGGGAGAATTGCAGCCCCATTCATTCCTATGAGCCCATGCACACTCCGAGGTTTCCATGGTCCGTGCATGGCCCAGGAGCCTGGACCACAGAAAGAACGGATATGTCTTATTACGGCCGTGTTCTGCGGTCCAGGCTCACAGGAAATAATGCACACGGCCATGTGCACGCCCCGCAATTTGCGGGCGGCTCGCGGGTGTCACTCCGCGGCCGGCCGACACGAAAATCACGTCCGTGCACATGGCTACGGTCGTGTGCATGAGGCCTTAGGCCCACCAAGGTCGTGCCAACCGCACAATGCAGCTTCAGCAGCTCACAGACACACCAGCAGCAGCTTGTCTCAATCGCTTGTCCACACCGCACACTCATGGTGAGAAAAAAAGTCTTTATATAAAGTGCTGTCCCCAGCATCAGGATGCGGCGCTTGTGCGGCAAAGAATTAACCCAGATGGCGTACAAACTGTTTCTCCCAGCACCAAAGCAATTTAGATCAACAGTCAGCAAACCATCATCCATCGCACTTGCCATAAACAAAATAACGTTACACTGCAAATAAACAGCAGCATTCTTTAACCACTTCCCTCTTTGGTCACTTTTGACCTTCCTAACAGAGCCTCATTTTTCATATCTGACATGTTTCACTTTATGTGGTAATAACTTCGGAATGCTTTTACCTAACCAAGCGATTCTGAGACTGGTTTCTCCTGACACACTGGAATATATTTTACTGGCAAAATTTGCTCGACACATTCAGTATTTAATTATGAAAAAGACCAAAATTTGGCGAAAAACTGCAAAAATCTGCATTTTTCTAAATTTAAATGTATCTGCTTGTAAGACAGGCAGTTATACCACCTAAAATAGTTGCTAATTAACATCCCCCATATGTCTACTTTTGGCATTGTTGATTGAACATCCTTTTATTTTTCTTGGACATTACAAGGCTTAGAACTTTAGCAGCAAATTCTCAAATTTTCAAGAAAATTTAAAAAGGGTATTTTTTCAGGGACCAGTTCAGTTGTGAAGCGGCTTAGAGGGCCTTATATATTAGAAGCCCCCAATAAGTCACCCCATTTTAAAAACTGCACCCCTCAAGGTATACAAAACAGCATTTAGAAAGTTTCTTAACACTTTAGGCGTTTCACAAGAATTAAAGCAAAAAAAAAGGAGGTAACATTTACAAATTTCATATTTTTTTGCAGAAATTCATTTTTCATATTTTTTTTTTTGTAACACAGCAGGTTTTACCAGAGAAACGCAACTCAATATTTATTGCACAGATTTTGCAGTTTTAGGAAATATCCCACATGTGGCCCTAGTGTGCTACTGGACTGAAACACAGGACTTAGAATCAAAGGAGCACCCAGTGGATTTTGGGGCCACCTTTTTTTTTTTATCAGGATACATTTTAGGCACGATGTCAGGTTTGAAGAGCTCTTGCGGTGCCAAAACATTGGAAATCCCCCAAAAGTGACCCCATGTGGGAAACTACCCCCCCCCCTCAAAAAATGTATCTAGGGGTTTAGTGAACATTTTGACCCCACAGGTTTTTTGCAGAAATTATTGGATGTAGGCCGTGAAAATTAATATCTACATTTTTCAAAGAAAATGTAGGTTTAGCAAAATGTTTTATTTCCATAAGGACTAAGGGTATGTGCACACGATAGCAGGCATTTACGTCTGAAAAGACAGCCTGTTTTCAGGAGAAAACATCTGCCTAGTTTCAGCCGTAATTGCTCCTCCTCGCATTTTGCGAGGCTTCTCTGACAGCCGTAAATTTTGAGCTGTGCTTCATTGAGTTCAATGAAGAACGGCTCAAATTACGTCTGAAAGAAGTGTCCTGCATATAATGTATATAAGTGTCCTGCACTTCTTTTGACGAGGCTGTATTTTTACGCGTCGTCGTTTGACAGCTGTCAAACGACGACGTGTAAATGACAGGTTGTGTGCACAGTACGTCGGCAAACCCATTCAAATGGGCAGATGTTTGCAGACGTATTGTAGCCCTATTTTAAGACGTAAAACGAGGCATAATACGCCTCGTTTACGTCTGAAAATAGGTCGTGTGAACCCAGCCTTAAGGAGAAAAAGCACCACATTTGTAAAGCAATTTCTCCAGAGTAAAATATGTGGTCATAAACGGCTGTTTGGACACAGGGCAGGGCTCAGAAGGCAAAGAGTGCCATTAGGCTTTTGGTGCTCAAATTTAGCAGGAATGGTTTGCGGAGGCATTTTCGAAGCCCCTGAAGGGACGAAACAATGGAAACTCCCCAAAAGTGACCCCATTTTGGAAAATAGATCCCTTGAGGAAATTAAGGGTATAGTTAGCATTTTGACCCCACAGATGTTTTGCAGAAATTTTTGGAATTAGGCCGTGAAAATGAATATCTATGAATACATTTTTGTTAATTTCCACACGGACTAAAGGAGAAAAAGCATCCCAACATTTGTAAAGCAGTTTCTCCCAAGTAAAGCAATACCCCATATGTGGTCATAAACTGCTGTTTGGACACACGGTAGGGCTCAGAAGGGAAGGAGCACCATTTGGATTTTGGAATAGTTTCTGGGTGCCATGTCACATTTGCTGAGCCCCTGTAGTACTAGTTTAGTGGAAAACCCCCAAAAGTGACTACACCCCTTGAGGAATCATCTATGGGTACAGTGAGAGTTTTGACCCCAAGGATTTTTGCTGACTTAATTAGAATTAAGCCGTGAAAGTGAAAAATTAATTTTTTTTCCAATAAGATGTAGTTTTAGATCAACATTTTTAAATTTTCACAAGGAATAAAGAAGAAAAAGCCCCCCAACATTTGTAAAGAAATTTCTCCCGAGTATGGGGACACCCTATTTGTGGTTATAAACTGCTGTTTACATATATGGGAGGGTTCAGACACAAAGGAGTAGTAGTATTTGACTTTTTGAGTGTAGATTTTTGCTGGAATGGTTTGGGACGCCATGTTGCATTCGCAAAACCCCTGATGTACCAAAAAAAAAGTGACCCCATTTTAGAAACTGCAACCCTTAAGGCATTTATCAAGGGATGTAGTGAGAATTTAGACCCCATAGGTGTCTAGGCACACTCTGGGCACACTGTAGGACTAGGAAGGGAAGGAGCGCCATTTGGCGCATGGATTTTGCTTGGTAGTATTTTTTTGGGGGAGTTTTGCTGGTATTTCAGTTTATAATGTGGGGTCATATGTAAGCTGTGCGAAGTACATCAGGGGCATAATAAGAGGGTATAATAATGGGATAAATAATACAATTATCCATAGACGTGTGATACGCTGTGAAGCAATCCGTTATGTACAGGCCAGTGTCGCACTGAAACTGTATTCATTCTTATCCCCCTTTTGTAATTTTTAGTTTGGGAAATTTTGCTGGGAAAGTGTTGCGCTGGTATAACACGGGTGCCCTCGCTTCCAGCGGATGTGCTATGTCCCTTCCCTTCCTAAATACTATGGCCCTGAAACTGAAGGAATGCTCCCCGGCCTGCACATCGGTTTTTTCATCACTGCATTACTAGTGCTATAACTTTTTTATTTTTCGGGTGATGGAGCTGTGTGTGGGCTCGTTTTTTGCGATACAAGCTGTAGATTTTATTGGTATCATTTTGGGACACATACAACTTTTTGTTCACTCTTTATTTCATTTTTTGGAATAGGAAATTACCAAAAACAAGCAATTGTGAAATTGTTTTTTGTGTGTTTTTTTCGGCATTCAATTTTAACTTTATTCTGCGGGTCGATACGATTACGGCGATACCAAATTTATAATTATTTTTTATGTATTGCTGCTTTTGCACAATAAAATCACATTTTTTTTTTTTAAATAATTTGTTTTCAGTTTTGCCATATTCTAAGACCCATAACTTTTTTATTTTTGCATGGACAAAGCCGTGTCAGTGATTGGTCAGCATCATACACTTCTCTTTACAACTACCACTTAGTAAAAAGTTAAAAAACGCCCAGTTGGTCATTAAGAACTAATTAGTATAAATCTAAAATTGTTCATAATTTGCTCAAAAATTATTGTTTTTCAAAATAAAAACCACGGTTATCTACATTACAGCGCCGATCAGATTATGTAGGAGATAGCGCACTTATAATCTGGTGACAGAGCCGCTTTAAATAAAACAGTGTATCTGGTGGAACTTTCTAATTACTTTTTATTAAAAATAATTTTTACTTTTTCAGATATATTGTGCGCTCAAACCTGTAATCTGTCAGGTCTGCGGGACTGATGGGTTCAGTGTCAAGCGGGTCCTGCTTGTGTCTGTCACGCAGGATCGAGCGGTTTTCGATCTCATCTAAGTTCATAACTTAGATGTGATCGCTAACGTGGATCCTGCGTGGAACCCGTTGGCACTGAACCAGTAAGTCCCACGGACCTGATGGATTCAGGTCTCAGCGCAAGATACAGCTGCTCTGTATACAGGATACAAAGCAGCTGTATCTGAAAAAGTAAAAATCATTTAAAAAAATAATTACAGGGTTGCACCAAACAGACTGATAGACATTTTTATATATATACAGTGAAGGAAATAAGTATTTGATCCCTTGCTGATTTTGTAAGTTTGCCCACTGTCAAAGACATGAACAGACTAGAATTTTTAGGCTAGGTTAATTTTACCAGTGAGAGATAGATTATATTTTTAAAAAAAAAACAGAAAATCTCATAGTCAAAATGATATATAATTATTTGCATTGTGCACAGAGAAATAAGTATTTGATCCCCTACCAACCATTAAGAGTTCAGCCTCCTCCAGATCAGTTACACGCTCCAAATCAACTTGGTGCCTGCATTAAAGACAGCTGTCTTACATGGTCACCTGTATAAAAGAGTCCTGTCCACAGACTCAATTAATCAGTCTGACTCTAACCTCTACAACATGGGCAAGACCAAAGAGCTTTCTAAGGATGTCAGGGACAAGGTCATAGACCTGCACAAGGCTGGAATGGGCTACAAAACCATAAGTATGACGCTGGGTGAGAAGGAGACAACTGTTGGTGCAATAGTAAGAAAATGGAAGACATACAAAATGACTGTTAATCGACATCAATCTGGGGCTCCATGCAAAATCTCACCTCGTGGGTTATCCTTGATCCTGAGGAAGGTGAGAGCTTAGCCGAAAACTACACAGGGGGAACTTGTTAATAATCTCAAGGCAGCTGGGACCACAGTCACCAAGAAAACCATTGTTAACACATTACGCCGTAATGGATTAAAATCCTGCTGTGCCCGCAAGGTCCCCCTGCTCAAGAAGGCACATGTACAGGCCCATCTGAAGTTTGCAAATGAACATCTGGATGATTCTGAGAGTGATTGGGAGAAGGTGCTGTGGTCAGATGAGACTAAAATTGAGCTCTTTGGCATTAACTCAACTCGCCGTGTTTGGAGGAAGAGAAATGCTGCCTATGACCCAAAGAACACCGTCCCCACTGTCAAGCATGGAGGTGGAAACATTATGTTTTGGGGGTGTTTCTCTGCTAAGGGCACAGTACTACTTCACCGCATCAATGGGAGAATGGATTGAGCCATGTACCGTCAAATCCTGAGTGACAACCTCCTTCCCTCCACCAGGACATTAAAAATGGCTCGTGGCTGGGTCTTCCAGCACGACAATAACCCGAAAACATACAGCCAAGGCAACAAAGGAGTGGCTCAAAAAGAAGCACATTAAGGTCATGGAGTGGCCTAGCCAGTCTCCAGACCTTAATCCCATCGAAAACGTATGGAGGGAGCTGAAGATCCGAGTTGCCAAGCGACAGCCTCGAAATCGTAATGATTTACAGATGATCTGCAAAGAGGAGTGGGCCAAAATTCCATCTAACATGTGTGCAAACCTCATCATCAACTACAAAAAACATCTGACAGCTGTAGTTGCCAACAAGGGTTTTGCCACCAAGTATTAAGTCTTGTTTGCCAAAGGGATCAAATACTTATTTCTCTGTGCAAAATGCAAATAAATATATATAATTTTGACAATGTGATTTTCTGTTTTTTTTTTTAAATATAATCTATCTCTCACTGGTAAAATTAACCTAGCCTAAAAATTCTAGACTGTTCATGTCTTTGACAGTGGGCAAACTTACAAAATCAGCAAGGGATCAAATACTTATTTCCTTCGCTGTACATGTATTTAAAAAAATATAGCTTTCAAAAGGTGTACATAGCCTTTAAGCCGCTATTGAGTATGAGGTGGTAGACACACAAGCTCATAACAGTCATGTCTAACCCGAACAGCACAAGATATGGAGGGGTTGTTTGCGGTGTACTAATGCATAGAGGCCTTGATAGTATTTAATCTATCATATTGAAGTTTTTTTTACAGGGGCATTAAAAAACAGACTTTACTTTTTGGCGTGATCTTAGCCTGAAAGAAAAACCCAAACAAAACTGATCACAGTTGTATTGTCAGTTAACTTCAAGCATTAAATACATTTGGAAATTTTGGTAAACAAATTGCATTTTATTTTGTATTCTTAATCATGTTGGCATACATTTGACTCACACAAATATCAAGTAATGCAAATTTAATTTTCGGCACAATATTACTAAACTTTAAGGCACCTTATATTGACCTAGACTGTGAACTCCTGATGTGTTAGGCTAGATTCACATGAGCGTATTTTACGTCACACAGCGCGTCCACTGCATAAACTTACTGCAGGTCCTATTTTTGTGCGTTTTTGAGCACCTCGCAGCCCATTGAAGTCAATGGGTGCGTGAAAACAATGGACAGCACACGGACGCCATCCGTGTGCTGTCTGTGTTTCTCACGCACCAGTTGCTAAAGAAATGATAAGGAAAGAGAACGACCTTCTTAGTTTTTTTTGCGGACGTAAAAAACGAATGACATACGCGTGTAAAAACTGCAGACGCGCACCGTACACGGATGCCAGACAGAACTGCAACGCAAGAAAACTGAATCGCTTGTGTGAATCTAGCCTTAGGGTAAGTTCACACGCAGCAGAATTATTGCAAACTTTTCTGAATGGGGTTTCTGCTGCATGTGCATGGATTCAATGGGACTCGCAAAAACATATATAGTGTCATAGACACGAACAGAGCAAGCAAAAAAATTAAGTAGTGAACATTTACAGGCAAAGTAAACATTAAGTAAAAAAAGCTAGGAAATTAAATGTATCAAAACTATAAATCATTTAGCCATAGAAGCAATTATTTTAAAGTATTTTTTTCCCAGAAACTTTCAGCATAAATTATTTAAAATGTTTTCCTAATGTTTTCTGATAAGGGTACAGTACAGTTTTTTTTTGCCTGGGGTAGGGAGAGAGGGGGGGTCAAAGGAATGACGCGCTGTACTAAAAAAGCAAAGCATCGTAGACTTATCAAGTATATTTGGAAAGACACTCACTTATGCTGCTGGTTTCTTAGGTAACTAAACCTTGAACCGGAGGGCTGTGTTACTCTGCAGTAGCAGGATATAGGAATTGATGTATAAAGTCAACGGCATTGGGGACACAGTAGATAGACTGAGTTTATTCAGCTGCTTAGATCATGACTTTTTGTAACTAGAAAACAGTCTATAAATGAAAGAATGGAAGACGATCTTATCAGGAACATGTGAGGCCTCTATCACATCTGCGTTGAAGGCTCAGTTAGTGGCCTCTGTTGCAGATCTAGCCGAAACCACGGACACCCTGATGGAAACCCAACGGAACCCATTAAAGTCAATGGGTTCCGTCGACCGCTCGTGGTGTCCGTGGTGCAACAGTGGGTCTGGTATTTTCGTTGCTCTGCTCCTATGATGGAGCAGAGCAATGGAAATACAGAGCGCAGATGTGAACATAGCCTGACTTCTTGATGTCTGTAGTAATCATTCTCCAAGTCAAAAGGCGCATCCTGTTAGTCCAAGAACATATCCGGACTCTCCTGTCTCTTCCTCCGTCTGCAGAGCTGGAGCTGAAGTTGCAGTTTGTTGGTGAAGAAGAACTGCTTCCAACCTAGGTCCTGTGCAAGAGACCTCATCTCTGGAGTAACCCGATCACAAGACCTCTCAACAATGTGTTCCCACAGCTTGTTCGAATTGGATATCTATTAAAAGGACAAATAGTTAGATGGTAAAATTCACATAGTACATAAGCTTCCTCCGTCACATAAACATACTGATAGGTTCATTTGCTTTCTATGAAATTGGCTTTTAGTATATGTGTATGCCGGAGATTGTGACATTCGATTGTGAGCTCCACCGGGGATATATGTGAGTCGATGTCAGTTGTGCAGGAGATGTTAGCGCTCTATAAATAAATAATGGGAACTATATAAACAAAACAAACGTGCCAGAAAAGTAGCGGGACATGCATTAGAAAAATGACGCAAGTAGCGTGCACCATATTAAAAGAAGTGCATGTCTTCCATAAATAGTTTGTGACACAATCCATGAAATACTTTATTCTAGTAATAGAAAACCAACATTAAACGCAAAAAAAGTACAATCACAGCCTAAAGAAAAGCATCTAAAAATGCAAAGTGTTTCAGCTGTAAGTCTATAACCAATAAATTCCAAATAACATTACAGCCGAAACATTTAAAAAAACAACGTTTTTCAGATGCGTTTCTGTAGGCTGCGTTTGAGAGCACAACAAAAACTCACAATGTGAACCCAGCCTAAGGCTCTGTTCACATATTTGCTAAGAGCCTCCATCAAGGGTTTGGTCAAGGTTTCGGTCACATTTTAATCATAAGAATAAAACAGCATGTAGACCAATTCTTGCTGTCAAAACATCGGAAACCTGGACGGAACCTCGACAGATCCCATGCGGTCCATTGGTCACGATTTGGATCACTGATACGATAAACCGAAGCAATGACGCTAGTGTGAACAGAGCCTAAAGGCCCTTTTACACCGGTCACACGGAGCTATGTATGGAGACGAGCGGTCTTTACTGCGATCGCTTCTCTCCATCCATTATTATCATGTCGGCAGCACGTCTTGTATGGGGCTTGTGGTTATGCTAAGCAGCCAAACTGAACAAGCAGATTTAAAGTGTTAGGGCGGATTCACACGAACGTGAATTGCGTCCCTGCAGGCTGCGTGGTTTTCACGCGGCACGCATGGACCAATAGAAGTCTATGGGGCAGTACAGACAGTCCGTGCTTTTTGTGCAGCGTTTGTCCGCTGCGTAAAAAGCACGACACGTTCAATATCTCGGCGTATTTCGCGCATCACGCACCCATTGAAGTCAATGGGTGCGTGAAAACCACGCAGGTCGCACGGAAGCACTTCCGTGCGAACTGCCTGTTTCGCGCACCAGCTGTCAAAAGGATGAATGTAAACAGAAATGTAAACACCACGTGCTTTTCTGTTTACAAACATCCAAATGGCGTGTCATAATCACGCAGCCGCGCATCATATGATGCTGCCTCACGGAACAGGTAAGTGGCTTTTGCGCAGGCAAAACGCAGCGTGTTTTGCGTGCGCAAAAACGCCACGTTCGTCTGAATCAGCCCTTAGGCTGGGTTCACACGACCTATTTTCAGGCGTAATGGAGGCGTTTTATGCCTCGATTTACGCCTGAAAACACGGCTCCAATACGTCGGCAAACATCTGCCCATTCATTTCAATGGGTTTGCCAAAGTACTGTGCCGACGACCTGTAATTTTACGCGTCGCTGTCAAAAGACGGCGCATAAAATAACAGCCTCGTCAAAGAGGTGCAGGACACTTCTTGGGACGTAACTGGAGCCGTTTTTCATTGAAGCCGTAATGGACGTCCCGCAAAACGAAAATGCAGTTATTGTGTGCACATACCCTAAGGGTATGTTCACACGCAATAGCAAAATACATCTGAAATTACGGAGCTGATTTCGCCTGAAAACAGCTCCTGATATTCAGATGTTTTTGTAACTACTCGCATTTTTCGTGGCGTAATTTACGGACGTTATTGGAGCTGTTTTTCAATGGAGTCAATCAAAAACGGCTCCAAAAACGTCCCAAGAAGTGATATGCACTTCTTTGACGTGGGCGTCTTTTTACACGCCGTCTTTTGACAGCGACGCGTAAAATTACACCTCGTGGGAACAGAACATCGTAGAACCCATTGAAAGCAATGGGCAGATGTTTTTAGGTGTATTGGGGGCGTTTTTTCAGGCGTAATTCGAGGCGTAAAATGCCCGAATTACGTCTGAAAACAGTGCGTGTGAACATACCCTAAAGCATGGGGGACAGAGCAGCAGCCTTATCCTCTGAGACAGGAGGTGAACTTCACAAATCTTCACACCTATAAACAATGCAGCCAAGGTGCAGTTACTTCTCAAAGCCGACATACAGCCAAAACAAGTATTCACGATCACGACTGAACCTTTAATTCTGGCCAGGGTTATAAGGAGATTTTATTAAATGTGTCTGCTTTAAATTTTGCCAAGTAAGTATAAAAAATGACTGCAGCAATGGTACAAACAGGCAGATGTTTGGAGGGAAAAACATCCAATATTTCAAGAATAACATGCACATAGGATTTGTGTTGTACACTGAATGTCAAGGTCAGAGGTTTCATATGACATGAGCAAAAGACTGTCTAGAGAAGAGGTACTCAATTATTTTTAGTGAAGGTCCATTTACCTGGGTCTGCCGTCAGGTGGCAGTTGGAACTGAACACCAACAGTGAGGACGGATTTACACGAGCGTGTGCGTTTTGCGCGCGCAAAAGGCACTTAACAGCTCTGTGTGTCATCACATAGGATGTGCGGCTGAGTGATTTTCGCGCAGCCGCCATCATGACACTCTGTTTGGATGTTTGTAAACAGAATAGCACATGGTGCTTTTCTGTTTCCAAACATACTTTTGACTGCTGTTGCGCGAATCACGCGCGTCCTACTGAAGTGCTTCTGTGTGGTGCGCGTGATTTTCAGGCACCCATTGACTTCAATAGGTGCGTGATGCGCAAAAAACGCAGAAATATAGGACCTGTTGTGAGTTTTACGCAGCGGACTCACGCTGCGCAAAAATCACCGACAGTCTGCACTGCCCCATAGACTAGCAGGTCCGTGCGACGCGCGTGAAAAATATGCGCGTTGCACGGACGTATTACACGTTCGTGTAAATCCGCTCTAAAGCTGAGTTTACAGCCGTGTAAACTAGCGTTGATGAACAAGACAGCTCGTTGATCGGCGCTCGTTTGCTCCTGTCACAATGAGCTAGTATGGAGACGAGCGCTCGTTATTCCGATTGCTCGTCCCCATACATTTCTATCATCTTGGCAGCGCCTCGCCCGGATTACACAGGGAGATGCGCTGCCGACAAAGATAATAGTTTGGCCACTTAAAACTATGCAATCAGCCGATCATCGGTTGATGGTTGCCTGGTTTACACAGGGCAATTATCAGGAACGAGCGTTCTGTGAATAATTGGCCAGTGTAAAAGAGTGCTATATTCATACAGATTGGATTAGCCGTAGGCCATTCCAGCCAGTGAATCTGAGAACGCAGATACAATTGAATGTGGCAGTTGCCAGGCAACGCCACTGCTCCGGACAACTGGCGTCAGCGGTCTGGCAATTGGGAACCCCTTGTATAGAGCCTGACATTACCTCCATTCATCAGAGAAATCATGCTACGGACTCCTTCCATGTGTTAGAATGTGCTGTGTTCATCCTTTGAATGCCAACACCATGAAACATTTGGTGGAATACCAGCAGTAAAGAAAAGCCTAAAGATGGTGATTTCCTCTAATAAATGCATTTAGTGGGGTTACCACCATCATAGCAGCCATAAGTCTGTGTGGGCCTGGGCCGCCCAGGACCGCATTCTACAATTGAATACAATTGTGGAGCAGTGAGCAGGGAGCAGTCAGCTCCCTGCGACACCATTCTGTCAGTTTACCCTTAACATTGTCGCAGGCTGGCGCGATGCAGTGATGACGTCGCACCTGCCTGTGCCGAGCCATTATTTTGGGGGGCATTGCACTGTATTCACAGCATGATTATATTTCAGAAGAAAGATCATGTCACCTCAAGATCCAGACTTTATTATATATTCCAATATAAAAGGTATCGATAATAGCTAAATGTAATTACCATAGTTCAACTATGTATTAACATGCTAATCATATACCGTAATAACCAGGTTACATACCCACATTATGGCGTTGTACAGAGCTGTCAATGTGATGCATTTTGGAATATAGGGGCTTCTGAGAGACTTGTTAAAGAATGTAAATCTAGTATCTTTATGTGGTTCTCTGTAAATTATACTTGTACAGTAGAAATAAAATACACAAAAATGATTGACTAATTTGTAACTAAAACTCAGAATAACTTTCTGTTGAATGTCTGCCCTTGAACACCCTTTTGGTTTTTAAAGGTCGGATTAAGCATGGACTGAAATAATAAACATCTGGCTACCTATGGCCTCCACTAGAGGGAGACTATGAGCTTACTGCACAATGTTATATTATGGAGTGTAATGTAAAAACAAACTGTAAACAGTCATCTCCCTCTAGTGTTGGCTGCAGGTAACCAGATGTTTCTTATTTCAAGGCTATGTACACTTTTTTTTTTTTATTAAACCAATGTTTTATTGGATTCTAAAAGTGGTTTCGTTTTTCCAACACAGCTTCTATGTATCCTCTATAGATATAAGCTACATTGTTCGCTATCATCTGAATCAGTTAGGGTTTGTTCACACGCCCTATTTACGGACGTAATTCAGGCGTTTTACGCCTCGAATTAGGCCCGAAAAAATGGCTCCAAACATCTGCCCATTAAACATCTGCCCATTGAATTCAATGGGTCTTACGGTGTTCTGTGCAGACTGACTTTTTTTTTTACGCGCCGCTTTCAAAAGAAGTCCGCCTCAAAGAAGTGCATGTCACTTCTTGGGACGTAATTGGAGCAGTTTTTCATTGACTCCAATGAAAACCAGCTCCAATTACGTACGTAAAAGACGCCGCAAAAAAAGCGTGCACTTGTCAAAACGTCTGAAATTCAGGAGCTGTTTTCGCCTGAAAACAGCTCCGTAATTTCAGACGTCATTGGCGTTGCCGTGTGAACATACCCTTAGTGAAGTGAACTGACGGCTCGGCGAAGAGCAGGTCCTGTGTGTCCCATACATAGGCTCTCCATAATATCGATCATCTAAGTTGACAAACTTAGATATGATCGATATTGCTGTGATCCTATGTATTAGGGCTTATTCAGACGAACGTATAATATGTCCGTGCTACGCGTGTGATTTTCACGCGCGTCGCACGGACCTATGTTAGTCAATGGGGCCGTTCAGACTGTCAGTGATTTTCACGCAGCGTATGTCCGCTGCGTAAAACTCACGACATGTCCTATATTTGCCCTTTTTTCGCTCATCACGCTCCCATTGAAGTTAATGGGTGCGTGAAAACCGCGCACGGCACACTGACGCACTTCTGTGTGCCGCGCGCTACAGTAGTCAAAACTATGAATGAAAACAGAAAAGCACCTCGTGCTTTTCGGTTTACAAACATAAAAACAGTGTCATCATGCCGGCTGCGCGAAAATCACGCAGCCAAGCATCATATGCTGATGACTCACAGAGCTTTTGCGCGCACAAAACGCACACGCTCGTGTGAATCCAGCCTTAGACACACACACACGACGCGCTCTCTGCCGAGCCGTCAGTTCTGTACACTGACAAAATAGGCTCATAGCGAGTGATACAGAGTATAGAGGATACATAGAAACTGTATCGGAAGAACTAAACAAAATTTTAATAAAAGTCAATTCAAAACAAGTTTAGAATCACATAAAAGGTTGAATAAAAAAACGCTTTAAAAAAGGTGTACATAGGCTGGGTCTATGCAGGGGATGTGGATCAGAAAAACAGATTTCTGACCGCTGTAAAGATATATTAAGAGATCAATGAAAACACAATTATAGACTTTCTCCCTAATCTCCCAAATAGTCAGAAACAGAGAACTCACCAGCCAATTCTACATATCCAGGTTGTTGTTTTTTTGGGCTGGCGTGTGTTTCACTCATTTGTTCGAGCATGTTAAAACTGGTACTAGGTGTGAGAGGTGCATGTTGGGAAATTGCTAAAGAAAAAGTTCCCCAGTCGTCTGGAAACCGGATTTCACATTTCATAACTCAAAGCTGCCGATTAATAGAACGGTCAGTAGAAAGCTTATTTTAGTTATTTCACCTCTAAAGCCTCTTCAGTGTGTGACTAAACCCTGTGATTTCATAGATTTCTAAGCTACCCTCTTCTGAGCCAAAAACTGTTGCCAGCTTGTGTGTTGCTTATGTGTGTTTGCTGCTACCTGCTGATGTAAAGAGAAAAGTTTCAGCTAATACAACAGAGGGCAAAGCACCAACCCAGTCATCACATTACCCAGAATAACCTGCAATCAGGAAATGTAGAAGAGAGGAAAAACTACTCAAAACAAGCACTTAGTGGAATGCTGCTCCCTCTGCTGGCCAAGAGAAAGAACTGCCTTTTTTTCAACAAGTTGTAGAGCGGGCCACTTTCACATTTTGGTCAGTATTATAGTATTTGTAGGCCAAAACCAGGAGTGAAATCTACACAGAGGAAAGGTATAATGCAAAGATTTACACCTCTTCTGTGTAAGGCCTCATGCACACGTCAATTGATTCTGGTCAGTATTTTGCTTCAGTATTTGGAAGCCAAAACCAGGAGTGAATCCGAAACACCGAAGAGGTGCAGATCTTTCCATTATAGGTGTTCTCTGTTTATGTTCCATGTTTATGTTCCACGTCCTAATAGATTGCCTGTCAGAGTTACACTGACAGGCAATAATGCATTGTTATACTAAGTATACCAAAGCATTATAGTAAAGTCCCCTAGTGGGGCTAAAAAAAAAAAGTAGTAAGTAATGTAAAATAAAATGTATTAATAAAAATTACGGCGACGCGTAAAATTACACCTCGTGGGAACAGAACATCATAAAACCCATTGAAAGCATTGGGCAGATGTTTGTAGGCGTAATGGAACCCCTTTTTCATGCGTAATTCGAGGCGTAAAACGCCTGAATTACGTCTGAAAACAGTGTGTGAACATACCCTAAAAGTGAGGTTTTGGCTTTCTTAGGAGAATATCTATGAGTGCATAATTATTGGGCAACTATTAGTCTGCAGAATTATTATGTAACTAATTGAAAAAGGAATTTTTTTTCCAATCACACTTGTTTATTTTCATCTGTTAACCCCTTAACCCCTTCAGGACACAGCCGATTTTTTTCAAATCAGACATGTGTTACTTTATGTGGTAATAACATCGGAATGCTTTTACCTAGCCAAGCGATTCGGAGATTGTTTTCTCGTGACATTTGTTAGTGAAAAAATTTGGGAAATAATTTAGGTATTTATTTCTGAAAAACACCAAAATGTAGCAAAAATGTGCATTTTTCTAAATTTAAAAGTATCTGCTTGTAAAACAGATAGTAATACCACGCAAAATAGTTACCTGTTAACGTTTCCCATATGTCTACTTTAGATTGGCATCGTTTTTTTAACATTCTTTTATTTTTCTAGGACGTTACAAGGCTTAGAACTTCTGAAGTTCTGAAGTGGCTTTGAGGGCCTTATATATTAGAAAATCCCCGGAAGTCACCCTATTTTGAAAACTGCACCCCTCAAGGTATTCGAATCCGCATTCACAAAGTGTTTTAACCCTTTAGGCGTTTCACAGGAATTAAAGCAAAGTAGAGGTGAAATTTACACATTTTATTTTTTTTGCTGAAATAAATTTCTAATACATTTCTTTTTGTAACACAGAAGGTTTTACCCGAGAAATGCAACTCAATAATTATTGCCCAGATTCTGCAGTTTTTAGAAATATCCCACATGTGGCCCTAGCGTGCTAATGGACTGAAGCACCGGCCTCAGAAGCAAAGGCGCACCCAGTGGATTTTGGGCTTCCTTTTTTTTAGAATATATTTTAGGCACCTTGTCAGGTTTGAAGAGGTCGTGTGGTGTCAAAACAGTGGAAACACCCCAAAAGTGACCCCATTTTGGAAACTACACCTCAAAGGGTATGTTCACACGAGGGCGTCCGTTACGGCTGAAATTACGGGGATGTTTCAGCCTGAAAACATCCCCGTAATTTCAGCCGTACCGGCATGTGCAGGCGCTTGAACGCCGCGTCAATTACGGGCGTAATTAGCGCTGCTATTCATTGGAGTCAATGTTTAACGGCTCTAATTACGGCCAAAGAAGTGACAGGTCACTTCTTTGACGCGGGCGTCTATTTACGCGCCGTCTTTTGACAGCGGCGCGTAAATATACGCCTCGTGTGAACAGACAAACGTCTGACCATTGCTTTCAATGGGCAGATGTTTGTCATCGCTATTGAGGCGCTATTTTCGGGCGTAATTCGGGGCAAAAACGCCCGATTTACGTCCGTAAATAGGCCGTGTGAACATACCCTAAAGGAATTTATCTAGGGGTATAGTTAGCATTTTGACCACAACGGTTTTTCGCTAAATATATTGGAATTAGTCTGTAAAAATGAAAAACTACTGTTTTTCTGAAAAAACATAGAAATTTTTAATATTTACAAGGAATAACGAAGAAAATGCACGCCAACATTTGTAAAGCAATGTCTCCGGATTACGGCAATACCCCATATGTGGTAATAAACTGCTGATTGGACCCACCGTAGGGCTCAGAAAGAAAGGAGCGCCATTTGGATTTTGGAGCACGGATTTTGCTGGATTGGTTTTTGGTGCCATGTCGCATTTGCAACGCCCTGGAGGGACCAAAACAGGGGAAACCCCCCAAAAGTGACCCCATTTTGGAAACACCCCTCAAGGAATTTATCAAGGGGTATAGTGAGCATTTAGACCCCACAGGACTTTTGCAGAATTTATTAGAATTAGGCTGCGAAAATTAATATCACAATTTTTTTCCACTAAAAAGTTGCATTTTCTCATTTTCACAAGGGATAAAGGAGAAAAAAAAACAACCAATTTTTGTAAAGCAATTTCTCCCGAGTACGGAAATACCCCACATGTGGTCATAATTAATTTTTTTTCATTAGAAATGAATTAACCCTTTCAGGACTGATCCATTTTTTGCTTTCTTATTTTCGTTTTTCACTCCCCACGTTCTTAGAGCCATAACTTTTTTCTTTTTCCGTCAGTAGAGTGATGTGAGGGCTTATTTCTTGCGGGAGGATCTGTAGTTTCTATTGACACCATTTAAAGTGCCATAAAATGTACTGGGAAACTGAAAAAAAATTCTTTGCGGACTGATATAGGAAAAAAAATCTGATTCCACTTTTTGGGGTTTTCGTTTTTACAGCTTTCGCCGTGCGGTAAAAACAAAAACTTTACTTTATTCTGCGGCTCAATACAATTACGGTGATACCAAATTTATATATTTTTTTTTTATATTATACTAATTTCACAAAGAAAAATCTAATTGTTAAAATAAAAATGGTTTTGTTTCACCACATTCTGAGAGCAGTAACTTTTTTATTTTCGGTTGATTGAGCGGTGGGAGGTCTTATTTTTTGCGGGACGAGCTGTAGTTTTTATAGGTACCATTTTTTGGTACATAAAAAGTGATCCATAAGTTGTATTTCATTTTTTTTTAGAGCTAAAGTGACAAAAAAAAAGACAGCAATTTTTGCAGTTTAAATTATTTATGTTTTTTTATGGTGTTCACCGTGCGAGTTAAATAATGGTATGATGTAATAGTCCGGCCTTTTACGGACGTATCGATACCAATTTTGTTTATTTTTTTACATTACTTTGGAAGAAAAATGGGAAAAGGGGGGTTTTTAACGTTAAACTTTTTTCTTTCTCACTACTAATAACTTTAATTCTTCTACACATTTTATTAGTCCCCTTAGAGGACGTCACCCAGCGCTCATTGGATCGCTGGTACAATATACTGCAATACTAATGTATTGCAGTATATTGTTATTTTTACAGGCTCCTGTAACAGCGCGATCGCTGTTCCTGTCCGTTAGTCCTGGGTGTCAGCTGTAATACACAGCTGACACCCGCAGCGTATGGAGCGGGCTCAGCACGTGAGCCCGCTCCATACATCACCCCCGCACCATGACGTGCTATTAAGTCATAGTGCGCAAAGGGGTTAATGCACAGCGGATGGTATGAATATTGCAATTTTCGACTGATATGCCATTTTAGTGCATAATATGTCGTGCCCAGTTTGTGCCACTGAAGACAAATACCTCATAAAACGTTAAGCTGGTTCCCTCGGGTATGGCGATGCCATATATGTGGGCGCAAATTGCTGTTTGGGCACGCTGCAGGGCTCAGAAGGGAGGGACGCCATTTTGCTTTTGGAGGGCAGATTTTGCTTGGTAGTAGTTCTGTTTGGGATTTTGCTGGAATTTCAGCTTATAATGTGGGGGAATATGTAATCTGTGCGGAGAACATCAGGGCATAATAAGAGGGTATAATAATGCGGTAAATAAATAATAATTCATAGATGTGTGGCCGGTGTCGCACTGATAAATGGTGCCCGATCTTATCCACTTTTGGGGACACTGCACATTTTGCATCGCCATATTCGGAGAGCCAGAACTTTTTAACTTTTTCACCACCAGAGCTGTGCAAGGGCTTATTTGTTGCGGGACAATCTGTACTTTTCATTGGTACCATTTTGGGGTACGTGCGATTTTTTTGATCACTTTTTATTCTATTTTTTTTGCAAGCCGGGTGACCAAAAACAAGCAATTCTGACAATGTTTTTTAGTTTATTTTTTGCAGCGTTCACCGTGTGCTATAAATGACAGTTTTACTTTATTTTGCAGGTCGGTACGATTACAGCGATACCAGATGTATATAGTTTTTTTTATGTTTTGCAGCGTTTGCGCAATAAAATCACTTTTTTATAAAATAATTTATTTTCTGTGTCACCATATTCTGAGAGCCGTAAGGGCTTGTTTTTTGCAGGACGGGTTGTAGTTTTTATCGGTACTATTTTCGGGTACATACGACTTTTTGATCACTTTTTATTCTCTATTTTGGGAGGGGTGGTGACCAAAAAATATTGATTCTGGTGTCGTTTTTTTATTGATTCTTTTGGGGTGTTCATCGTGCAGGAAAAATAACATTATAGTTTTATAGTTTGGGTCATTATGAACGCGCCGATACCAAATATGTGTACTTTTTTTAATGTGTTAATTTTTTTCCTATAATGAAAGTCTTATTATAGGAAAAAAAACATTTTTTGTTTATATAACGTATAACTTTTATTTTTACACTTTTTTTTTTAAAACATTTTTATTACTTTTTTTTACTTGTCCCACTAGGGGACATTTAGACTTGAAGCTCTGATGGCTGCTACAACACATTACACTACCTACGTAGTGTAATGTATTTTAACTGTCATTGTGACGTGCCAGTCACACTGACCGGAAGCCTCGGAGGACCGGCCGTAGGCTGCTCCTCGGAGGTCATTGTCTGGCCTCCGATTGCTACAACAAGCATCGGCAGCCCCCACAATCACTTCGTGGGGGCTGCCGATGTGCTTCAAACCACTTAAATGCGGCGAACGCAATCCGTCGCCGCATTTATGGGGTTAATTGCCTAAATCAGCGGCGATGGTCCACTGACCCGCAAGACTGGAGTGTCAGCTGTCGGGGACAGCTGACCTTCCCGGTTCCCGGACACTGTCCGTTAAGACAGTGTGCGCCGGGAACTACTCCGCAACTGTACGTCCTGATGCGGGAAGCAAGCCCTCTGCAGGATGTACAGTTGCGGCGCAGCGCGTGAAGAGGTTAAGGACACAGCCTGTTTTCACCTAATGGACCAGACCATTTTTTTCAAATCTGTCATGTCACTTTATGTGATAACTTTGGAATGCTTTTATTTTTTCAAGCGACTCTGAGATTGTTTTCTTGTAACACATTGTACTTTAGGTTAGTGGTAAAATGTGGTCGATACATTCGGTGTTTATTTGTGAAAAATACCAAAATGTAGAGAAAATTAGCATTTTTCTAGATTTTAATGTATCTACTTGTAAAACAAATAGTAATCCCACACAAAATAGTTACACGTTAACATTTCCCATAGGTCTACTTTATGTTGGCATTGTATTTTGAACATTCTTTTATTTTTCTAGGACGTTACAAGGCTTAGAACTTTAGCAGCAATTTCTCACATTTTCAAGAAAATTTCAAAAGCCTATTTCTTTCAGGGACCAGTTCAGTTGTGAAGTGGCTTTGAGGGCCTTATATATTAGAAACCCCCTCCTTTAAAACACCCCATTTTAAAAACTGCACCACTCAAAGTATTCGGAACATCATTTAGAAAGTTTCTTAACCCTTTTGGTGTATTACAGGAATTAAAGCAAAGTGGAGGTGAACCTTACAAATTATTTATTTTTTACAGAAAATTTGTTTTAAATAATTTTTTTCTCTAACACAGAATGTTTTTCCAAGAGAAACGCAACTCCAAATTTATTGCCCAGATTCTGCAGATTTTAGAAATATTCCAGATGTGGCCCTAGAGTGGTAATGGACTGAAACACAGGCCCCAGAAGCAAACACCATTTGGCAATCTACACTCCTCCAGGAATTTATCGAGGGGTTAAGTGAGCATTTTGACCCCATAGTTTTTTTTGCTGAATTTAGTGGAATTAGGCCGTGAAATTGAAAATTACTTTTCTTCTGATAAAACGTTGACATTTTCAATTTTTACAAGGAATAAAGGAGAAAAAGCACCCCAACATCTGAAAAGCAATTTCTCCGGATTACAGCAATACCTCATATGTGGTCATAAACTGCTGTTTGGACACACGGCACGGCTCAGAAAAGCAGGAGCGCTATTAGGCATGCAGATTTTGCTGGATTGGCTTTTGGGCGCCATGTTGCATTTGCAAAACCATAAGGTACCAGAGTACAGTGGTAGCCTCCAAGAATTGACCCCATTTTAGAAACTACACCCCTCAAGGCATTTATCATTTGCCTGGACATATGACAGGTCTTAGAAGTGAAGAGCAACATGAGCATTTGTGGTCTATTTTGGTGATTTTCACACCATTGGCCCACAATTGCAGTGCTCTGAGGTCAAATAGTAAAACAAACCCCCAAGTAGTGACCCCTACTTTGGAAACGACACCCCTTAAGGCATTTTAAGGGGTGTAGTGAGCATTTTGACCCCACAGCTGTTTTTTCATGAGAAATTAATGCCCAACAGATGGTGAAAATTGCAATTTTCCACTGATATGCCATTTTAGTACACAATATGTTGTGCCCGATTTGTGCCACCAAAGACAAATACCTGATAAAATTTTAAGCGGGTTCTCCAGGGTATGGCGATGACATATATGTGGACATAAGCTACTGTTTGGGCACGCTGTAGGTTTCAGAATGGAGGGAGCGCCATTTGGCTTTTGGAGCGCAGATTTTGCTTGGTAGTAGTTCTGTTTGGGGTATTGCTGATGTTTCAGTTTATAATGTGGGGACCTATGTAATCTGTGCGGAGTACATAAGGGTATAATAATGGGGTAAATAAATAATAATCCGCAGATATGTGGCCAGTGTCGCACTGATAAATGGTGCCCAATTTTATCCGCTTTTGGAACACTCTGCACATTTTCTGTCGCCATATTCTGAGAGCCAGAACTTTTTTATTTTTTCTTCACTGGAGCCGTGTGAGGGCTTATTTGTTGCGGGACAATCTGTCGTTTTCATTGGTACCATTTTGGGGTACATGTGATTTTTTTTTAGCACTTTTTATTCAATTTTTTGGCAAGCAAGGTGACCAAAAACCAGCAAATCTGAATGTTTTTTAT
The DNA here is from genome assembly GCF_050947455.1 of Rhinoderma darwinii. NCBI lineage: Eukaryota > Metazoa > Chordata > Amphibia > Anura > Rhinodermatidae > Rhinoderma > Rhinoderma darwinii. The sequence goes on from NC_134690.1 coordinate 80,400,251, forward strand.
CCTTTTTTTTTCTTTTTTTATGGCGTTCCCAGTGCGCTATAAATTACAATTTTACTTTATTCTGCGGGTCCATACGATTATGGAGATACCAAATGTATATAATTTTGTGCAATAAAATAACTTTTTTTTTAAATGTTATTTATTTTTTGTGTCACCATATTCTGAGAGCCATAACTTTTATTTTTCAGTCAAAAAAGCTGTGTAAGGACTAGTTTTTTTGCGGCACCAGTTGTAGTTTTAATTGGTACGGTTTTGGGGTACATGCAACTTTTTGATCACTTTTTATTCCATGTTTTTTTTGCGGTGTTCACTAGGGATGCATGATGCATCGAAACTTCGATACTGTTTCAATACCGTGCACCCTGAAATAGTTGGATACCGTTATTTCATGTATTTCGATACCAAGCTTAGCATTGTAACACCTGAATTTAGTTAGAGTTACCTGAATGTAGTTCCTGACAAGCGCGCGTGGTCAGCATGGTGCGTTGCGACCAGCGCTGCACTAATGATTGCCGGCACTGAAGACAGAACATGGCGGGTGCACTACAAAACACGCTTCTGTCTTCCGTGCCTGCGCCGCCGCTCATTAGTGCAGCGTGGGCTGCATCACCTCATGCTGACCGCTCGCGTGCACTTATTGTCAGGAGCAGGGCAATGGCTCTAATGGCAGAGATCAGAGAAACCGCTCATCTCTGCCGTTATTTCCCTGAATGCTGTGATCAAGGCTGACCGCAGCATTCAGGGGGTAAATGAGAAGGGGGGTTGCCCTTTGGATCACGTCACGGGGAATACCTGTGAAGCGATCAAGGAACATACCATATATGGGCAGACAGCCCAGGGTCCATTGAAGGACCTCAGGGCTGTCTAATCATATTTCCTGTTGTAAGGGCATACTGAGGTATGTCCTAACAACTGCCTGAGTACTGTCAGTATATAGATATATGCCAGTACATTAAAGTTAATACAAAGAAAAGTTTTTACAATAAACAGTCTCAATACATAAAATATACACATATTCGGTATCAAATATTAAGCACTGAGAAAAAGGGGTCAAAGTATAAGTATAAATATCAAAAAACTTGAAAAATATCAATTGTATTAAATTCATATAAAAACTACAGAGGATCTAAAAACAAAATCTGTATCTGGACCACATTCATGGTAACAATAACAGCACATTGGTTACAAAGTACTTATATTCAGAACTGTTAAGGGATAGGCATTGCCACAGCAAAAGATACGTACGTATTATCTGCACAAGACATATTCCATGTCCAAAAAAGACCACCATTGAAAATTCATAGAGGTAGATAGTCAGTATATGACACAGTTATAGTCATGGACCAGAAGAGGGTGTAACCCAAAAAGAGTTTATAGGAAGCTAAGTAACCTAAAGGCCTAGACTAGAGTATGCAAAATGTCCAATGAAAAGTTTGGAAAATAAAGATAACTTATCAATGCCTTACCCATAAATAGGAGTTGTAGTCACGTGGCCCAAATGGTGAGGTAGCGCCCCGACGCGCGTTTCTCCAGTGCAGCTTTCTATCAGTATCGTAGCGACCGTAATAACACAGTTATAGCGTCATTCATGTTTACGGTGTTATAAAATAAAAAACTGCTTTCTTTCACTTATTAATGTGAGGCATGAGGTAATATGAATTTTGAACCTCCATGTGCCTCACATTAATAGTAATTAACCCAATCATGTTCCTCACACATTAACCCAATGTTGTCCACTATGACTTTGGAACATGATGGGGTTAATTACAGTTAATGTGAGGCACATAGTGGTTCAAAATTTATCACACCACACGCCTCACATCAGAAAATGGAAGAACTTTTTTTATTATTATTATTGTTGGCAAAAGTATCGTTTTGGTATCGAGTATCGCAATACTACACAAAGTATCGGTATCGAAGTCCAGATTCTGGTATCGTGACAACCCTAGTGTTCACCGTGCGGGGAAAATAATATTATAGTTTTATAGATTGAGACGTTACGGACGCGGCGATACCTAATATGTGTACCTTTTTTAACGTGTTTATTTTTTTCCTATAATAAAAGACTTATTATAGGAAAAAAGGCAGTGTTTGTTTTTATTAACTTGAAACTTTTATTCAACTTTTTATTTTTTGTCCCACTAGGGGACTTGAGGGCCTGCACCTCTGATCTTTACTCTAATGCATTGCACTACCCACGTAGTGCAATGCATTAGAGCTGTCAGTCATTCACTGACAGCAAGCCTATTAGGTCCCGTCTCTGGACATTTGTAATTGCTTTTCAGTGAAAGTGGGAGGTACACTTTAACGCTGTAGGTGTCCTCACGCTATTATGGCGCCAAAATGCAATGCGGGTGCCATTTCCCTATTGCCTAACAATAAAGAACATGGATATGCAGAACAAATCGCGATATATATATATATGTACATAATCTCAGCTCCTCCAGACCTGTAAAAGAAACTGGCAATACACAATTAAGAGAACAGCACATCACACACGCACTTCGGGAGGAAGAACCTTGGCAAAAATACACCGCTGGAAGGGGGGACTCCATTCCAACACCTTACAGACCCATAAGGAGCAGCGGGCTAATTTATTCCTTTTATTCATTTATTTAGCACCAACATATTCCACAAGACACTATACAGAGATTGCCATTACTCACATTGGTAATAAAATGAAAGTTTTAGATGTTACTAGTCACAGTACTCTTCAAAAAAACCATGGCTAGTCTGCAGTGAGGAAACACAGCAGTGAATGAGTTGAACATAAGTTTTTTTTAACATGGTAGCCTATTGGTGACCGATGTCACTTAATGAACTTTTGAAGAGCTTTTCATGACGTATCCATTATACGGAGACCATAATAGTCCTTGGGCGATGGATGTGATAAACGGATGCCTAGCAATGGCATCCGTTGCGAATAGATTATAATAGTATCCGTTTAACGTACACATCATGAAAAGGGTCATAAAAGTTTATGAAGTTTGTTAAGCGGATATCATTAGGGCGTATGAGCAACAGATGCCACTGTTGGGCAACTGACGTATATGTCATACGTATGTCAAAAAACGTGATGGTAAGACTCTGTTCACATCTGCGTCGGAGGCTCCGTTAGGCAAATCCGGCAGGGTTTACCCGGAGACAATAGTGCAGCATGCTGCGCTATTGTATCCAGTAAAATCACTGACACCCCAACCGAAAGCCGACGGAACCTATTAAAGTCAATGGGTTCCGTCGGCAAGCGGCGGTGTCCAATGTGCAACGGAACCGCGGCTTCCGTTATTCCCTTGTCCTGCTCCTCTGATGGAGCAAAACGCAGGCGTAAACAGGACTAACATAGCCTAAAAAGGTTTCATTTGTTTTCTTGCAATTAACTAACAGACTTACCTTTTGAAATGTATGAGACACTTGGGAGAGTTGAGCAATGTCCTCTAAGTCCAGGAAAGTCAAGATATACAATATCAGCGACTCAGGAAGACGCTCCAGCAAATCGTACTGTCCATGGCAAAGGTTGGTCACATAGCTCTGGGTTTTCTTTCCAAAGACTATGCCAATCTGAGCTGAAGAGTAAAAAGCAGGATTACTAATCTAGGAGAGTTAGAGTATAAAATACAGAAATCTGATTACGAATTATTCCCACAGGCTGATATTCTGCCATTAAGCAAGCCACGATCGACAATACAGCTAATCGCTTCCCCGTTGACACAGGACAAAGATTGGAAACAAGCATTCATACGAATAATTGTTCATCCGATCATTGGCCCGTGTAAAAGGGTCTTCACAATGATCTAAAAGTTCCCCCATACATGGAGTGCCGATGCCAGTCTACAGAAATAAAAGATCAAAGATTTAGAAAATATAAAACTCACCAAAAGGAGACGTTTTACTAGAATTAGACAAGTCTGAACAGGCCCGAACAAGTCTATACTTGTCACACTCAGGTGTTTTCTAGCCAGAAAAAATCAATAGGGATAGGACAACAACAAAAGTTATATCCACCAAGGAAGATAGAAGACTGGCACAGCTTCTAACATACCCGTAGCACCACAGGTCCCATGGAGGTCTTGCAGCGCTTCATACAGGATCAGCTGCAATGGTTTACAGCGCTGCTCTGCGGTCACAGTGGCAAAACTCCAAATACATTCAAAGGAACAAAATCTGCAGCACTCACAAAACTCAGGCTAAATTTACACTTGTGTTGTATAATCCGTTACTCTGATCAGAATAAGGATAAAAACCGATCAGATAAAAATCTCATTGAAATCAAAATAACGGATGCAAACGATTACAATTTTGTTTGTATCAGTTTTACAATGACACCAATGATAAAAATAACCCATCCGTTTGACATCCATTTTTTTGAACAGAGAAAAAGTCCTGTACTCTGCACTTTGTTCTCCGTCAAAATAACAGATGACTAACATAACGGATGCAAGCAGATGCAATTAAAAATCCTACTGTTTTCAATGGGATTTTTAACTGATCCGTTTTTATACTTGATCTGATCTAATAACGGATCAGAGTAACGGATTATACATGAAAGTGTGAACTTAGCCTTACACCAAAATCTTGCTTTATACAGAATGGCCGCAGGATGAAGATAAAATACAGCCTATAGCAGTTTCACGCAGAGGAATGCGGGGGGGGGGGGGGGGGGTGTAGTGTCGCACAATATATCTAGCTACTAGTAAACGTAGATCAATGCTTTAATACATTTATGCATATGTTAAAAAAAAACTTAGGACATTCCGGGCATTAAAGGGGATACATGTGTGATCGCTGGGGTTCCGCGACCGCAGGGACCCCCAGCGATAAGGAGAGTGGGGGACCGAAAGTCCCCCGAAGTGCCCCATGACAATGGAGCGCTTGTGTGCATGCCTGACCAGAGCTTCATTCATTTCTATGAACCAGCCAGAGACAGTGGTCCTGGATGTCTCATTGAAATGAATGGAGCACTGGTCAGGCACGCGCACAAGCGCTCCATTCTCATGGAGCACTTAGGGGGACTTTTGGTCCCTTGTTCTCCTTATTGCTGGGGGTCCCAGCAGTCGGAACCCCAGCGATCACACGTTTCCCCTATCCTGTGGATAGGGTATACATGTATTTTGTGGGACAACCCCCTTAAGACCCAGCGGTCCCAGCGCTTCAGTCTTCAAAATTAGCCCATCAAGCCGTAGGCTGTATTTTATCTGCATCCTGTGATAATTCTGAATAAAGCAAGAGTTTGGTGTAAGCTTGGCGCTATGTGTGAGCTATGGTAAAAATGTATGCATTTGGCCATGTTACCAAACATTCAGCATTTGTGCTGGGATGTGCCCCCGGCGCGTATGCCGAATGGTTTCATAAACCCCACCTATGGACCCGACGGATGTTAAAAAAGAGTGCCCTTTTTTTTCATCCACCAGGCAGGTATACATATGTATACCTTATTTTAAAAATATTTTTTTATAGTAAAGGCTGGTGTCTACTGCAAAAACTGTACTTTTTTTTTCAACTTTGGTCTATAGACAACATATGCAACTGTATAACATACAGTTGCATACATTGGGGCCTTATATGCAATGAAACATATAAAAGCCAAAATGCGATGTCAACAGAGGCTTACTGTGACTTTTGTTGTGAGTTTAAAGAGGCTCTGTCACCAGATTATAAGTGCTCTATCTCCTACATAATCTGATCGGCGCTGTAATGTAGGTAACAGTGGTTTTTATTTTGAAAAACAATAATTTTTTAGCAAGTTATGCACAATTTTAGAGTTATGCGAATTGGTTTCTTTTTTTTAATCAGTTCAAGTTTATTCAACAAAACTCCACATTATTACAGGTCATTGTACGTTCTCATACAGTGTACAAGCAATTTTCAACAGACCCAATTCTTTACATTTAACCAAACATTCCCTTCCCCCCAACTCCCCCCTGTATCCCCCCCAGCCGATCTCCTCAGTACCACTTTTCCAATCCTCTCCCCTCAGTGGCCCTATACCTGCACTTGTTGCCTTAGTGTCATTAGCTCCACAGAAGCATACCCAGATTGATCAATCCACCTAGCCCATTGTTTGTCGAACTTGACCCTGGACCCCCTCTTGGAGTATATCCTATACTCCATCAGAACCTGTGAGTTAAGTGCCCCTATGATTTCTTGTTTTGATGGTGGCTCCGCATCCAGCCAGTGCTTTGCAATTCCTTTCCGAACTTGATACAGTATTTTAGCAATTGCCAACCCTGACATCCTATCTCCCCCCAAATCTCCAACATACCCTAGCAGCATTACTACCGGATCCCATGGGATCTGTACCTCAAACACTCTCCCCACTAGTTCCAATATTTCCGTCCACAGACTCCCCAGCTTCCCACATGTCCAGAACATATGAAGGATGTCTGCTTTTTCTTCCGGGCACCTAGGGCACTTTGCATCCGCTCTTAATCCCATTTGTTTCAGCACCCACGGGGTCCTGTACACCCTATGTATCAGAAACAACTGCGATCTTCGTTGTGCTACATTAATGGACAAAGTACATGTTGCTGCCAATACCGCCTCCCAGTGGTCTGTTGTAATAGGACCCACATCCCTCTCCCATATTGCTTTCACTGTTGCCATAGGATCTCCCAGATGTTCCACCAACAACCTGCGATAAACCAATGAGATTAATCCTTTTGATGATACTGCCCGAATTGGTTTCTTAATAGACAACTGGGCGTGTTTTTACTTTTTTACCAACTGGACGTTGTAAAGAGAAGTGTATGATGCTGACCAATCAGCGACATACACTTCCCTCCATTTATTTTTAGCAGTACTCGCAACACAGCGGGATCTCAGGAGAACACGTTGTGCTGTCACATACTCCCACATTAACTTTACTGAAGTGTCTTGAGAGTGAATAGACATCGCTTTCAGCCAGGATGCGATGTCTATTCACACTCCCAACACTTCGGTAACGTTTCTTGGGGACTTACTCACACAGCACAGCGTGATCTCGCAAGATCACGCTGTGCTGTCATTCACAGAAACTTTACCAAAGTGTCAGGAGTGTGAATAGACATCGCGTCCTGGCTGAAATTACTGCTAAAAATGAATGGAGAGAAGTGTATGACGCTGATTGGTCAGCATCATACACTTCTCTTTACAACGCCCAGTTGGTAAAAACTTAAAAACACGCCCAGTTGTCTATTAAAAAACTAATTAGCATAAATCTAAAATTGTTCATAACGTGCTCAAAATTGATAGGGTTTTCTGGGCAAGTGCCCGGGGCCCGAGGCTGGAAGGGTGCCCAGTTCGCCCAAACCGGTTGTTAAAATTACAGCCGGTTCAGAGAACCGGGGTGAAGCGGGACCTCTCACCCAATTGTATCCTCGTCCTTAGGACGCGAATACAATTGATTACTATTGCGCTAGCGAGACGAGAACTATCAGTTCCCACCTCACCATTTGGCACTTTAACAATGACGCGGTCGGTGTTATGACGTCATCACGCCAAATGCGCCATTACCCCCGGATGACGCTGCCTGGTTACTGATCAGTCAGTGTATGGTCGCTGGAGGAGAGCGCGGGAACGGGGACAGGTGAGAACATTTTTTTTTTCTTCTGTGGGCAGCGTTGGGGGCAATATCTACAGGGGGCACTATCTACACTGTGCAATATCTACAGGGGGCATTGTGACTGGCATTATCTACAGGGGGCAGTGTGACTGGCATTATCTACAGAGGGCAGTGTGACTGGCGCTATCTAGAGGTGGCATTGTGACTGGCACTATCTACAGGGGGCATTGTTAGTGTGTGTGGTGTTGACGTAAAAATAAAAAAAAGTTATGGCTCTAGAAAGGCGGCGAGTGAAAAATGGCTTGGACTTGGAGTTAAACAACCGAGACAGGTTCTTGAAGGTTATATTCACGCACAGCAGATTTTTTTCCCAGAGACCATAAACAATTTAAAGCTTCTGAGTCTTTAAGGTCTCAAAGTATTCTGCTTTCTCTCTGCTCTATGGTTCACTCTGCTTTTACAGCAAATTCAAAACCGTGCCAAATCTGTGGCCGCCTAAATATAAATCTGCAAATATATACGGTATAGTGTTATCAGAATCTTGTGTTCAGAGTTCGGGGCGGGGGCCCCAGACTTCAAAAAGTGCCCGGGGCCCATGGTTCCCTTAACCCCTTAAAGGAACAGTGTCGCCACAAATTTTTTTTTATATCAGTTTGATGTTAGTGTTTTATTAAAAACGTTTGAATTTATTTGTGTGTTTGTGTGTTACTTTTTTTTATTTTTACACTTTTTCTTCCCTATGGGGGCTGCCATTTTTTTTTCCATTTCTGTATGTGTCGATTAACGACACATACAGACATGGAATACGGCAGCTCCAGTCCCATAGGGACTGCGAACGGGGCCCGTTCCATCCACTATGGTGTACGCCGTCTGTGTGGGAACGGCGCATGCGCCGCTCCCACAGAGTCCAATTTGAAATGCGCGCCGTCCGGCGCCATTTTCCTGTGGACCGTAAGTCGCGGCCGGACAGTAAGATTACTACTTCCGGTCGCGGCTTCCGGACTTGTGCACATGGAGCAGCGGCAGCAGACGGAACGGACGGTCCGGTGGGAGCGGCGGCGACTGGAGCAGGTAAGTGATTTCTATGTATGTTCGTGTTTTACTGTGTGTTTACTAGTGTATGTTAACCTACTACACTGTGTGTTAGCTCAAAAAATGGCGACACACAGTGTAGGAGGTTAGATCGTTCAATCCCCTCGTTTCTCCCGGCACTAGCCAGGATAAAGGAGGGGGGGATTCTGAGAGAATTTTTTCCCAATTTTGCAGCATAAAGCAATGTGGTTGCTTTACCACATGCAATGCTGCAATTTTGGGAATTGCTCCATCTAGTGACCAGCAATGGGAAATATTATAAATTGCATCCAATTTATAATAATTCCTGACTCGTGAAAAAAATAAAAAACATTAGAACAATGTTTAATCACCCACACACTAATTGTTTAACTAAAAAAAAAAAAATATTTTTTGCTAACACATTCCCTTTAAGGACGCAGCCTAGTTTTGGCCTTAAAGGGAATGTGTTGCCAGAAAAACATGTTTTTTTAAAAAAAATTAAACATTTAGTGTGTGGGTGATTAAACATTGTTCAAATTTTTTTTATTTTTTTCAAGAGACAGGAAATATTATAAATTTTTTCTAATTTATAATACTACCCATTTTTGGTCACTAGATGGAGCTAGTTCCCAAAATTGCAGCATTGCAACATTGGGTTAAAAGCCCTCGCTCTAGTGAGCTCTCAGCATCCCCCCCTCCTTTATCCTGGCTAGTGCCGGGATAAACGAGGGGTTTGAAAGGTTTAACCTCCTACACTGTGTGTCGCCATTTTTTGAGGTAACCCACAGTGTAGTAGGTTTACATACAGTAGTAAACACACACAAACACTAACATACATTGAAATCTCTTACCTGCTCCTGCCGCCGCGGCTCCCTCCGGCCCGTCCGCTCCCTTTGCTGCCGCTGTTCCATGTGCACAAGTCCGGAAGCCGCGACCGGAAGTAGTAATATTACAGTCCGGCTGCGACTTCCGGTCCACAGGAAAATGGCGCCGGACGGCGCCAATTTCGAATAGGACTGTGTGGGAGCGGCGCATGCGCAGTTCCCACACAGACGCCGTACACGGACGTGAATGGGACGGGAGCCGTTCACAGTCCCTATGGGACTGTGGCTGCCGTACTCCATGTCTGTGTGTGTCGTTAATCGACACACACAGAAATGGAACAAAAAATGGCAGCCCCCATAGGGAAGAAAAAGTGTAAAAATAAGAAACAGTAAAACACAAACACACAAATGAATATAAACGTTTTTATTAAAGCACTAACATCTTTAACATATAAAAAATTTATTTGTGATGACACTGTTCCTCAGAGCCCATTTTTTAAATCTGACATATTTCACTTTATGTGGTAATAACGTCGGAATGCTTAAACCTACCCAAGCGATTCTGAGATTGTTTTCTCGTGACACATTGGGCTTCATGTTCGTGGTAAAATTAGGTCGATATATTCAGTGTTTATTGGTGAAAAATTGCACAATTTAGAGAAAATTTTGAAAACATAGCATTTTTCAGAATTTAAATGCATCTGCTTGTAAAACAGACGGTTATACCACCCAAAATAGTTACTAGTTCACATTTCCCATATGTCTACTTTGGATTGGCATCGTTTTTTGAACATTCTTTTATTTTTCTTGGACGTTACAAGGCTTAGAACATAAACAGCAATTTCTCATATTTTTAAGAAAATTTCAAAAGCCTTTTTTTTAAGGTACCTCTTGAGTTCTGAAGTGACTTTGAGGGGCCTATGTATTAGAAACCCTGATAAAACACCCCATTTTAAAAACTAGACCCCTCAAAGTATTCAAAACAGCATTTAGAAAGTTTTTTAACCCTTCAAGCATTTCACAGGAATTAAAGCAAAGTGGAGGTGAAATTTGCAAATTTCATGTTTCTTGCTGAATTTCAATTTTATTCATTTTTTTTCTGTAACAAAGAAGGTTTTACCAGAGAAACACTACTAAATATGTATTGTCCAGATTCTGCAGTTTTTAGAAATGTCCCTCATGTGGCTCTACTGCGCTCGTGGAATAAAACACAAGCCCTAGAAGCAAAGAAGCACCTAGTGCATTTTGAATATATTTTAGGCAGCATGCCAGGTTTGAAGAGGTGTTGAGGTGCCAAAACAGTAGGAATCCCCCAATAGTGACGCCATTTTGGAAACTACACCCCTCAAGGAATTAATTTATGGTTGTTGTTACCATTTTGACCGCACAGTTTTTTCACAGCACGTATTTGAATTGGGCTGTGAAATGAAAAAAATTTCATTTTTTCCAATAAAATGTCATTTGTGATCAAAATTTCTTATTTTCACAGGGAACAAAATACCCTATTTTGTTGCCCAATTTGTCCTTAGTGCGGCAATACCCCATTTGTGGTGATAAACTGCCGTTTGGGCTCATGGGAGGGCTCAGAAGGAAAGGAGCGCTATGTGTTTGTTGGAGTACAGATTTTGCTGGATTGGTTTTCGGGTGCCATGTCGCATTTGCAGAGGCTCAGAGGTATCAAAGCAATGGAAACCCGCCAGAAGTGACCCCATTTTGGAAACTACACCCCTCAAGGAATTCATTTATGGTTGTTGTTGTTGTTGTTGTTGTTAGTATTTTGACCGCACAGTTTTTTCACAGCACCTATTTCAATTGGGCTGTGACATTAAAAAAAATGAAATTTTTTCCAATAAGATGTAAATTTTGATCAAAATTTCTTATTTTCACAGGGAACAAAATACTCAATTTTGTTGCCCAATTTCTCCTGAGTGCAGCAATACCCCATTTGTGGTGATAAACTGCCGTTTGGGCTCATGGGAGGCCTCAGAAGGGAAGGAGCGCTGTGTGTTCTTTGGAGTGCAGATTTTGCTGGTTTGGTTTTCGGGTGCCATGTCAAATTTGCAGAGCCCCAGAGGTATCAAAGCAATGGAAACCCACCAGAAGAGACCCCATTTTGGAAACTACACCCCTCAAGGAATTCATTTATGGGTGTTGTGACCATTTTGACACCATAGTTTTTTCACAGAACTTATTTGAATTGGGCTGGGAATGAAAACAAAATTATTTTTTTCAAATAATATGTAGTTTTGGCTGAAAATTTCTTATTTTCACAAGAAACAAAATACCCCATTCTGTTGCGCAATTTGTTCTGAGTGCCGTAATACCCCATTTGTGGTGATAAACTGCCGTTTGGGCCCATGGGAGGGCTCAGAAGGAAAGGACCACCATTTGGCCTACTGAGGATTTTCTAGTGCGAAGGCATGTATGCAGAAGCCCGTGAGGTACCAGTACAGTTGAAACCCGCAAGAAGTGACCCCGTTTTAAAAACTACACCCTTAAGGCATTCAACTAGAGGTGTAGTGAGCATTTTGACCGGAGACCTACACCCCATAAACTGTAATGTGGGTTCTCCCGGGTACGGCAATACCCTACATGTGGCTGTTATCAGCTGCCTGGGCACACAGCAGGGCTCAGAGGGGAAAGACGAGGGGGGATAAGCTGTGCGGAGTGCATCAGGGTAAGTAAAATTGGGGTAAATTATAAACCAAGGGATGTATGATACATTTTAAAACACTCTTTCATACAGAGCTCTGGTTATTCGGGACACGTGTCACATTGATATATTGTGTCATCCCTTATCGCCCTCTTATAGCAGACTTTGCACCTCTTTTGACTTTTTCCCTTCTTGCCAGTTTGGGGAACTTCTCCTGGAAAGTGTTGCCGCCCTGGTACTATGCGTGTGGCCCCGCTTCCAGAAGTACTGGGTGCCCCCCCTTCTTGGTCCCTAAAGATTAGGTTCTTGATAATCACCTCTTGAAATTCCAGGAAATTTCCCCTCTGGCCTGCACAGCGACGTAGCACGTACGCATTGTACAAAGCCATCTGTATGATGTTCCCGGCCAGCTTCTTATACCACACCGCATGGCGCTGTAGGGCTTCAGGATTTGATCTGACAAGTCCATCCCTCCCATGTACCTATTGTAGTCCAGGATGCAGTCTGGTTTGGGATGGCCTTTCCTTCATATATCCTAAACCTGTAGGTATACCCTGATGCACTCTCGCACAGCTTATACATCTTCACGCCATACCTTGCCCTCTTACCCGGCAGGTACTCGCGGAATTGAACCATCCCTTTAAAATGTACCAGGGACTCATCAATAGAAATACACTTCTTGGGGGTGAAGGCTTGGGAAAACCGGGCACTGGAACGGTCTAATAGGGGTCTCCGTTTATACAAACGGTCAAAACTGGGGTCATCTCGGGGTGGGCACGGCTCATTATCAATATAATGTAACAAGCGAAGTATTGCCTATTTTTTTTTTTTTTGTAGGTTCCAGTTCAGTTCTGAAGTTGCTTTGGAGGGACCCATATACTAGAAACCCCTATCAAACACCCCATTTTAGAAACTAGACCCCTCAAAGTATTCACAACAGCATGTAGAAAGTTTATGAACCCTTTAAGTGTTTCACAGAAATTTAGAGCAAAGTAGAGGTGAAGTTTACATTTTTTTTTTTGTCAGAAAATCCTCTTTATTCAATTTTTTTTACAACACAATTGGATTTATCAGAGAAACGCAACTTATTACTTATTGCCCAGTTTCTGCAGTTTAGAGAAATATCCCACATGTGGCCCTCGGGCGGTAATGGACTGAAGCACCGGCCTCCGAAGCAAAGGAGCACCTAGTGGATTTTTAGGCCCATGTATTAGGCACCATGTCCGGTTTGAAGAGGTCTTGTGGTGCCAAAACATTGGAAACCCCCCAAAAGTGACCCCAATTTGGAAACTAGAACCCTTGAGGGATCCATTGTAGTTTTATTGGGGTGCATGCGACTTTTTGATCAGTTTTTATTCTATTTTTAGGTGGCGTGGTGACTAAAAAACAGCAATTCTACTATTGTTTTTTTATTCTATTTTTTTTACTGCGTGCACCGTGCGCTATAAATGACATTCACTTTATTCTGCGGGGCGATACGATTACGGCGATACCATATGTTTATAGGTTTTTTTTTATGTCTTATGGCGTTTGCACAATAAAATACGTTTGGTAAAAAATCATTTACTTTTTGTATTACCTTATTCTAAGAGCCATAACGTTTTTATTTTTCAATCAATAAAGCCGTGCGAGGACTTATTTTTTGCGTAACGAACTGTAGTTTCAATCAGTACCATTTTTAGGTACATGCGACTTTTTGATCTCTTTTTATTCCATTTTTTGGGAGGTAAAGTGACCAAACAATTATGATTGTGGTACGGTTTATTATTATTTTCTTTTACGGCGTTCACCGTGCGGGATAAATAACGAAATAATTTTGTAGTTCAGGCAGTTATGGACGCGGCGATACCAATTATGTATAGTTTATTTGTTTGTTTATATATTTTTATTAATAAAAAAAATTATTGATAAGGTAAAAAAGGGGGATTTTTACTTTTAATACTTTTAAAACTTTTATTTTCTTATTTTTACACATCTTTTTGTAACTTTTGTTTTACTGTATTACTTTGTCCCACTAGGAGACTTGAGGGCAGGAGGCCCTGATCGCTATTCTAATACACTGCGCTACATGCGTAGTGCAGTGTATTAGAACTGTCAGCTACTCACTGACAGCAAGCATAGTGGGTCCTGACGTTGTCAGGACCCACTAGGCTTCCGTCTATGGCATAGCCGGATGCCATTGTTTGGTGTCCGGTTGCCATAGTCACCATCGCCGGCCGCTATAGTGTAGCAGGCCGGCGATGGCAGCTTAACCCCTAAAAAGCCGCGATCTCTATAGAACGCGGCTTTTAAGGGGTTAATCAGCGGGGACACAGCGATTGGTCCCCGCTGTAGGAGCTGTGACAGCTGCTGTCCGAGACAGAAGCTGTCACAGCTCCTGTATGTGTCGGGAGGACGGCCGAAAACGGCCGTTACTCCCGAGACGTACTATTAGGTCATGGAGCGCGAACGCTATAGTTACCATGACCTAATAGTACGTCCAGGAGCGGGAAGGGGTTAATCTGCCCCTGTGTAATATATATATATATATATATATATATATATATATTTCAAATCTGACATGTGTCACTTTATGTGGTAATAACTTCGGAATGCTTTTACATATCAAAGGGATTCTGAGATTGTTTTTGGTCGATAAATTCAATATTTATTTGTAAAAAACACCAAGATTTGCAGAAAATTCGCAAAAATTAGCATTTTTCGAAATTTAAAATGTATCTGCTTGTAAAACAGATAGTAACACCACACAAAATAGTTTACTAGTTTACATTTCCCATATGTCTACTTTAGATTTGCATTGTTTTTTGAACATCCTTTTATTTTTCTAGGACGTCACAAGGCTTAGAACTTTAGCAGCAATTTCTCATATCTTCAAGAAAATGTCAAAAGGCTATGTTTTCAGGGACCAGTTCAGTTCTAAAATGGCTTTGAGGGCCTTATATATTAGAAAGTCCCCATAAATCACTCCATTTTGAAAACTGCACCCCTCAAAGTATTCAAAACAGCATTCAGAAAGTGTTTTAACCCTTTAGGCGTTTCACAGGAATTAATGCATAAGTAGAGGTCAAATTTAAACATTTCAATTTTGTTTGCCATGTTAAATACCTTTGTGTCAAAAAAGACAAAAGTATAGAAGGTATGATACCTTTATTGGCTAACCATAAAAGTTCTATATGCGGCTTTCAGAGCGCAGAGGCTCCTTCTTCAGGCTCTTTGCAAATGAATGACTTCGAAAAAAGCACAACATTTAGATGTTACACAAAGACAATTAGTACATGAGGTGACACATCATTAAGATAAGCCAGGGCAATAAAACGGAGGTTATAGGGGTGATGACTTAGGAGTTAAGGCATCTGGAGTCAGTCTGATGGGGGACGTGACGTGTGTCCATGTAGTGGCTCATAAATCCTGGTGTTAGATTGAGGCCGTGTGTCAATGACTGGAATTTTATCATCATCTTGAATTCACAAATTTTTCTTCTTTCTCTGTGGTTTTTAAAATGCCCCTTCAGAATGAGTACCTTTAAATCTGCCAAACTGTGATCAGGTCCAGAGAAGTGTTTTCCCACGGGTGTATCCACCTCCTGTTTTATTGTATGTCGGTGAAGATTCATCCTGGTTTGTAGTTTTTGTATTGTTTCTCCAATGTAGATTCCTTTATTGATGCACCTTGTACACAGAATCAGGTACACTACATTGGCAGATGTACAGGAGAACGTGCCGGTGATTTTATAGTCCTGCTGCGTGTTTGGTATCTAGATGGTGTTTGATGACAAGATGTTGGTACAGGTCTTGCATTTTCTACTGTTGCAAGGAAAAGTGCCAGTCTCTGATGGTGATGAGAGGGCACTTCTGACCAGGAGATTCCTTAGGTTTGGTGGCTGTTTGTAGGCAAGGAGAGGTAAATCCGGGCATATTTCCTTAAGTTTATTGTCTTTGTTGAATACAGGTTGGAGATCAGCAGCAATTTTCCTCAAGATGTTCATTTGGGGGTTGTATATGACCACTAGGGGCACCCTGCTGTTGTCTTCCTTCTCTTTGTACTCCAGAAGATTGCTCCTTGGAGTTCTTGTTACTCTGTAGATCTGATCATCTATAATCCGTGGATGGTATCCCTGTTGTAAGAATGTATTCCTCAGTGATATCAGGTGTTGTTTTCTGTCTTCACTGTCTGAACAGATCCGTATGTACCGCAGAGCCTGGCTGTAGATTATGGATTCCTTTATGTGTCTCGGATGGAAGCTGTTCCATCTCAGATATGCTAGACGGCCTGTAGGTTTATGGTAGATTGTTGTTTGTATGGTATTGTCTCTCATGTATATGGTCATGTCCAGAAAATGTATTTGAGATGTACTGTAGAGTAGTTGAGAGTGAGTTTGATGGTAGGATGGAACTTGTTGAAGTTTATATGGAAAGAAAGCAGTTCATGTTCAGAGCCTGTCCAGATTATCAGCAGGTCATCAATGTACCGGAAATATGCTAGAGGTTTAGTTGCGCAGGTTGATAAAAACTCTTCCTCTAGTTTGGCCATAAACAGGTTAGCATATTGTGTGCACATTTTGCTACCCATAGCGCTTCCCATACACTGCAGTTTGTTTGACAAAATTCGTTTGTAATACATTTTTTTCTGTCCCACAGAAGGTTTTACCCGAGAAATGCAACTCAATATTTATTGCCCAGATTGTGCCGTTTTTAGAAATATCCCACATGTGGCCATAGTGTGCTAATAGACTGAAACACAGGCCTCAGAAGCAAAGGAGCACCTAGAGGATTTTGGGGCCTCCTTTTTTTGAAGAGGTCTTGTGGGGCCAAAACAGAAAAGACCCCCATTTTGGAAACGACACCCCTCAAGGAATTATAATTTATCTAGGGGTATAGTTAGCATTTTGAACCCACCGTTTTTTTGCTAAATTTATTTGAATTAGTATGTGAAGATGAAAAGCTACCTTTTTTCTGAAATAACTTAAAAAAAAATTTTTTTTTTACAAGGAATAAAGGAGAAAAAACACCCCAACATATGTAAAGCAATTTCTCCCAATTATAGCAATACCCCATATGTGGTAATAAACTGCTGTTTGGACCCACAGCAGGCCTCAGAAGAGAAGGAGCACCATTTGGATTTTGGATTTCTGATTTTGCAGGAACAGTTTTCAGTGCCGTGTCGCGTGTGTAATGCACTGGAGGGACCAAAATAGTGGAAACCCCCCAAAAGTGACCCCGTTTTGGTAACTACACCCTTCAAGAAAATTTTCTAGGTGTAGTTACCATTTTTACCCCACAGGTGTATTTCTGAATTCATTGGAATTAGTCTGTAAAGGTAAAAATAAAAAAAAAATTCTGAAAAAACGTAGCCATTTTTAATTTTTACAAAGAATAAAGGAGAAAAAGCACCCCAACATTTGTAAAACAATTTCTCTCGATTACGGAAATACGCCATATGTGGTAATAAACTGCTGTTTGGACCCACAGCGGGGCTTAAAAGGGAAGGAGCGCTATTTGGCTTTTGGAGCTCAAATTTAGCTGAAATGGTTTTCGGGTGCCATGTCACATTTGTAAAGCCCCTGAGAGGCCAAAACAGTGGAAACCCTCCAAAAGTGACCCCATTTGGGAAACTACACCACTTAAGGAATCTATCTAGGGGTCTTTTGCAGAATTTATTAGAATTAGGCTGTGGAAATGAATATCAACATTATTTCCACTAAACTGTAGAATTTTTTCAATTTCACAAAGGATAAAGGAGGAAAAAGCTGCCCAACATTTGTAAAGCAATTTCTCCCAAGTACGGCAATACCCCACATGTGGTCATAAAGGTTTTGTTTATTAGAAAGTAATTAACCCTTTCCGGACTAAACCATTTTTTGCTTTCTCTTTTTCGTTTTTCCCTCCCCGCTTTCCAAGAGCCATAACTTTTTTATTTTTACTGTCAATAGAGCGTTGTGAGGGCTTATTTTTTGCGGGATGAGCTGTAATTTTTATTGGTACCATTTCTTGGTACATACAACTTTTTGAGCACTTTTATTACATTTTTTGGTAGAGCCAAGGTGACCAAAAAAATAGCGATTTTGCCGTTTTACATTCTTTATTTTTCACAGCGTTCACCGTACGAGTTAAATAATGGTATATTGTAATAGTTCTGACTTTTACGAACGCAGCGATACCAACTATGTGTATTTTTTTACATTACTTTAGAGAGAAAAAAATTTGAAAAGTATTTTTTGGGACTTTAAATATTTATTAAATTATTTTCACTAATATTAACTATTTCATTTGTTTTTACACATTTTGTTAGTCCCCCTAGGGGACTTGAACCAGCAAATCAGTAGATCGCTGGTACAATACACTGCAATACTTATGTATTGCAGTATATTGTCATTTTTACAGGCTCCTCCGCTGTTCCTGTCCGTTAGTCCTGGGTGTCAGCTCTAATACACAGCTGACACCCGCAGCATATGGTGCGGGCTCATAGCGTGAGCCCGCTTCATACATCTCCCCCACACCACGACATGCTATGTCGTAGTGCGCGAAGGGGTTAATGCGCAGCGGATGGTGCAGAGTGAAAATTACAATTTTCCACTGATATGCCATTTGAGTGCACAATATGTTGTGCCCACTTTGTGCCACTGAAGGAAAATACCTCATAAAATATTAACCGGGTTCTCCCGGGTATGGCGATGCCAGATCTGTGGGCGTAAACTGCTGTTTGGGCACGCTTCAGGGCTCAGAAGGGAGGGAGTGGCATTTGGCTTTTGGAGTGCAGATTTAGCTTGGTAGTAGCTCGGTTTGGCGTTTTGCTGGAATTTCAGCTTATAATGTGGGGGAATATGTAATCTGTGCGGAGTACATCAGGGTATAATAAGAGGGTATAATAATGGGGTAAATAAATAATAATAATAATAGTAAGTAAAAAATAATAAAAAAAGATATGTCGCCAGTGTCGCACTGATAAATGGTGCCCAATCTTATCCGCTTTTGGAACGCTGCACATTTTGCATCGCCATATTCTGAGAGCCAGAACTTCTTTCTTTTTTCTTGACCGGAGCTGTGTGAGGGCTTATTTGTTGCGGGACAATCTGTAGTTTCCATTGGTACCATTTTGGGGTATGTGCGATTTTTTGGATCAGTTTTTATTACATTTTTTGGCAAGCAAGGTGCCCAAAAACCAGCAAATCTGACAATGTTTTTTATTCTTTTTTTTTATGCCGTTCACTCTGGGCTATAAATGAACATTTTATTTTATTCTGCAGGTCGATATGATTACGGCAATAACATTTGTATAACGTTTTTTTTACGTTTTGAAGCGTTAAAATAAAATCACTTATTTATAAAATAATTTATTTTTTTGTGTCAACATATTCTGAGAGCTATAACTTTTTAATTTTTCAGTAAAAATAGCTGTGTAAGGGCTTGTTTTTTGTGGGACGGGTTGTAGTTTTTATTGGTATCATTTTGGGGTACATGCGACTTTTTGATCACTTTTTATTGTATATTTTGGGAGGGGTGGTGACCAGCGTTTTTTGCGGCGTTAACCGTGCGGAAAAAATAATATTATTTTATAGTTGGGGTCGTTACGAACGTGGGGATACCAAATATGTGTACTTTTTTTAATGTGTTCATTTTTTTCTTAGAATAAAAGACTTATTATAGGGAAAAAAATCATTTTTTGTTAATGTAACATAACTTTTATTTTTACACTTTTTTTAAAAACAGTTTTATTATCTTTTTTTTACTTGTCCCACTAGGGGACATTTAGACTTGCAGCTCTGATCGCTGCTAGAATACATTACACTACCTACGTAGTGTAATGTATTCTAACTGTCATTGTGACGTGACAGTCACTCTGACAGGAAGTCAGCCGTGGCAAGGATCGCCGGCCCCCGCAAATGCACGTGGGGGGGCTGCCGATCTGCTCTAAACCTCCTCAAAGTGGCGATCGCAATCGAAGGGGTTAATTGACGATTTCAGCAGCGACGGGCTGCTGATCGGCAACGGGGAGAGCAGGCCAGACAGACACCCTGCACAGTTAACTGCTGCTGCAGTTTAGTGCCGTGCGGCGGTTAACTGTTAAAGCAGGGACGTAACTGCACGCCCAGGTGCACGAAGTTACTGCTCACCTGGACGTGCATGTACGCCAAGGTGTTAAAGGACCAGTGTCACGAAAAAAAAATGTTTTTATATAAAATTTGCTTTTAGTGTTTTATTTAAAAAAAAAATATTTGTGTGTTTGTGTTTTACTTTTTTTTAATTTTTTCACTTTTTCTTGTCCATGGGGGCTGCCATTTTTTTTTCCATCTTTGTATGTGTCGATTAACGACACATACAGACATGGAATATGGCACATACAGTCCCATAGTGAATGCGAACGGGGCCCGTTCCATCCACTATGCTGTACGCCGTCTGTGTGGGAACGTGGTTGCTTTACCACATGCAATGCTGCAATTTTGGGAATTGCTCCATCTAGTTACCAGCGCTGGGAAATGTTATAAATTAGAATCTAATTTATAATATTTCCTGACTCGTGAAAAAAATAAAAAAAATTAGAACAATGTTTAATCACCTATACACTAACTGTTCAACTAAAAAAAGAAAAAAAAAAAAATTTTTCTAGCGACACATTCCCTTTAAAGAGGCTCTGTCACCAGATTATAAATGCCCTATCTCCTACATAATCTGATTGGCGCTGTAATGTAGATAAAAGTGGTTTTTATTTTGAAAAACGATCAACAATGAGAAGTGTATGATGCTGATTGGTCAGCGTCATACACTCCTCTGTACAACGCCCAGTTGATAAAAAGTAAAAACACGCCCAGTTGTCTATTAAAAAACTAATTTGCATAAATCTAAAATTGTTTATAACTTGCTCAAAAATCGTATTTCAAAATAAAAACCACGGTCATCTACATTACAGCGCCGATCAGATTATGTAGGAAATAGGGCATTTATAATCTCGTGACGGAGCCTCTTTAATCATTGAATTCTGGTTCATGCAGTCCCATTACCGCAGGTGTATGAAATCCAGCACCTAGTTATAGTCGCCTTTACAAACACTTGTGTAAGTATTGGTTGTTCTAAAGAGGCCACTGAATTCCAGCCTGGTACTGTAATAGGAGGCCACCGTTGCAACAAGTCAGTTTGTGAAATTTCTTCTCTCCTAGATATTCCACGATCAACCGTGAGTGATATTATTACAAAGTGGAAGTGTTTAGGAACCACAGCAACTCAGTCATGAAGTAGCAGACCACGTAAAGTTACAGAGCGGGGTCGCCGAGTGCTGAGGCTCACAGTGCATAAAAGCCGCCAACGCTCTGCTGACTCAATAACTGCAGAGCCCCAACCCTCATCTAGCATTAACCTCCGCACACAAACTGTGACGGGAGCTTCATGACATGGATTTCCAAGGCCAAGCAGCTGCATGCAAGCCTTATATCACCAAGCATCGGATGGAGTGTTGTAAAGCACGCGGCCACTGGACTCTGGAGCAGTGGAAATGTGTTCGGTGGAGTGATGAATCACGCTTCTTTATCTGGCAGTCTGATGGACGAGTGTGGGTGCAGGAATGCCAGGAGAATGATACATGCCTGACTGCATTGTGCCAACTGTAAAGTTTGGTGGAGGAGGGATACAGCTATGGGGTTGTTTTTCTGGGGTTGGTCTAGGCCCCTTAGAAATCTTAATGCTTCAGTATACCAATTAATTTTGGACAATTATGTGCTTCCAACATTGTGGGAACAGATTGGGTTTGGCCCTTTTCTGTTCCAGCATGACTTGTGCCCCAGCACACAAAGCAATGCCCATAAAGACATGGTTGGGTGACTTTGGTGTGAAAGAACTTGACTGGCCCACACAGAGCACAGATCTCAACCCCATTGAACACCTTTTGGATGAGTGAGAACAAAGATTGCTAGCCAGGCCGTCTCGTCCAACATCAGTGTCTGACCTCACAAATGCTCTTTTGGATGAATGGTCAAAAATTCCAACAGACTCACTGCAAAGTCTTGTATAAAGTCTTCTCAGAAGAGTGGAAGCTGTTTTAGATTCAAAAGGGGAAAACAACTAGATATTAATGCCTATGGATTTAGAATAGGATGTCATAAAGTCTCCTGTAGGTGTAATGTGTAGGTGTCCCATCACTTTTGTCCATATAGTGTATAATAAGTGTGTGTGTGTATATATATATATATATATATATATATACACACACACACACACACACTACCGTTCAAAAGTTTGGGGCCACCCAGACAATTTTGTGTTTTCCATGAAAACTCACACTTATATTTATCAAATGAGTTGCAAAATGACTAGAAAATATAGTAAAGACATTGACAAGGTTAGAAATAATGATTTTTATTTGAAATAATAATTTTCTCCTTCAAACTTTGCTTTCGTCAAAGAATGCTCCATTTGCAGCAATTACAGCATTGCAGACCTTTGGCATTCTACCTGTTAATTTGCTGAGGTAATCGGGAGAAATTTCACCCCATGCTTCCAGAAGCCCCTCCCATAAGTTGGATTGGCTTGATGGGCACTTCTTGCGTACCATACGGTCAAGCTGCTCCCACAACAGCTCTATGGGGTTGAGATCTGGTGACTGCGCTGGCCACTCCATTACAGATAGAATACCAGCTGCCTGCTTCTTCCCTAAATAGTTCTTGCATAATTTGGAGGTGTGCTTTGGGTGATTGTCCTGTTGTAGGATGAAATTGGCTCCAATCAAGCGCTGTCCACAGGGTATGGCATGGCGTTGCAAAATGGAGTGATGGCCTTCCTTATTCAAAATCCCTTTTACCTTGTACAAATCTCCCACTTTACCAGCACCAAAGCAACCCCAGACCATCACATTACCTTCACCATGCTTGACAGATGGCGTCAGGCACTCTTCCAGCATCTTTTCAGTTGTTCTGCGTCTCAAAAATGTTCTTCTGTGTGATCCAAACACCTCAAACTTCGATTCGTCTGTCCATAACACTTTTTTCCAATCTTCCTCTGTCCAATGTCTGTGTGCTTTTGCCCATATTAATCCTTTCCTTTTATTAGCCAGTCTCAGATATGGCTTTTTCTTTGCCACTCTGCCCTGAAGGGCAGCATCCCGGAGTCGACTCTTCACTGTAGACGTTGACACTGGCGTTTTGCGGGTACTATTTAATGAAGCTGCCAGTTGAGGACCTGTGAGGCGTCTATCTCTCAAACTAGGGACTCTAATGTACTTGTCTTGTTGCTCAGTTGTGCAGCGGGGCCTCCCACTTCTCTTTCTACTCTGGTTAGAGCCTGTTTGTGCTGTCCTCTGAAGGCAGTAGTACACACCGTTGTAGGAAATCTTCAGTTTCTTGGCAATTTCTCGCATGGAATATCCTTCATTTCTAAGAACAAGAATAGACTGTCGAGTTTCACATGAAACCTCTCTTTTTCTAGCCATTTTGAGAGTTTAATCGAACCCACAAATGTAATGCTCCAGATTCTCAACTAGCTCAAAGGAAGGTCAGTTTTATAGCTCCTCTAAACAGCTAAACTGTTTACAGCGGTGCTAACATAATTGCACAAGGGTTTTCAAGTGTTTTCTAATCATCCATTAGCCTTCTAACACAGTTAGCAAACACAATGTACCATTAGAACACTGGAGTGATGGTTGCTGGAAATGGGCCTCTATACACCTATGTAGATATTGCATTAAAAACCAGACGTTTGCAGCTAGAATAGTCATTTAGCACATTAACAATGTATAGAGTGTATTTCTGATTAATTTAAGGTTATCTTCATTGAAAAAAAACTGTGCTTTTCTTTCAAAAATAAGGGAATTTCTAAGTGATCCTAAACTTTTGAACGGTAGTGTATATATATATATATATATACACACATACACACACACACATACATATATACACACACACACACACACACACACACACACACACACACGCGCACTGGATATTTTTATGTATCTCAGACATATTACTGCAACAATTCAAACAAATAGCATTACATTAATTCCTCTGCAGCAAGTTAATAGAGTTATAATAAGGACTTCTGTTTAATTTGGAGGAAAGGAGGTATTTTTGGCAATGCTCCCATGAAAATAGGTTTTCTGCGATTTTCTGATATGAGCGTAGAGTCATGTAAGTCAAATAGACAGAGTGCTTTTCATTCTGAGTGTTAGGGTTTGTTGTTAATACAGGAGAGGTGGAGTCTAGTAAGGGAGGAACGATGGGGAGTTGTCTAAAAAAAAAAATTGAGGAAGTTGGTTTTACTACTTCCATGCAAGCGGAATATGAATCAGAAGCACAGAGCTGCACATTAATGATCTTAGGAAATAGAAGTTACAGTTTTCAAGGGAAGAAAGCATTTCACAACGTACCCTCTGGTTGTAAAAGAGGAAACTAGAAGGACCTAAACAGAATCAGAACAAGCATCGAAAATCCTGTAAAGTTTCTCCAGCAGAAGGTACGTGACTACTTGGTTACTCATTCGCTTTGTGAAGCTTGCCCACTTACCATGCAGCAGTGAGTCATCCACAAAGTCCTCATGAGATTCCTTAAGTTCCCCTGGTCTTACTTCTCGAAATTCACTTCTGAGGGATATTTTCCACCATCGCATTATAACCTTAGAACCCAGAACGAGAATGAGACATTTATAAACACACATCCTACTGTCCTTCCATGTAATATTACAATGCTCTAACTTGGTATTCTGATCTGAGGAAAAACATTGCTGTCCAAACTCATTTCTTTTTACTGAAATTGATAGAAGACTTTCTTATGGTCACTAGAACAGTCTCCTCATAAACATCATGTTTTCATCGTTTTCTAGTAGAGTTCTTACTGTGAATAAAGTTGCCCATACATGTTCCATTAATCTCAATGGAAGTCTTATTTTTCAGTTTCTCTTCATATATAGTATATTGCTGGGACCCCCACCGAATGTGAGAATGAGGGACCTGAACCCTCACATCCTCCTGCTCAATCACAGTGAGGAGGACATAGATTGGAACGGTGGTCGAGCATGGGCGCCGCCGTTCCTTTCAAAGTCTATGGAAATTACAGAAACAGCCGAGTATAGCACTCAGCTGTTTCTGTCATTCTCATAGACAGTGAATGGAGCAGCGGACGCATGCTCCACCACCACTCCATTCAAGCTCTTCCTCACTGTGGGTGGGGGGGGGGGGTACAGTGAGGAACAAGAGGTTAGGGATCCCCGTTCTCAAGATCAGTAGGAGTCACAACGGTGGGGCACATTGATCCGAAAAATTATTACCTATCCTGTAAATAAAAAAACGCTGTGCTATATATATATAAAAAAAAATTGCTCTGATTCAGGCATTGGGATTTCTAACCAGATCTGGAGGCTAAGGGCCTTCTCTATCTGCTGGAAACAAATCTTAGCATGTGAATGTATGATGGTCAACAGAAAAAGATGCAATAAATCAATACAGAAGGTAATTATACGCATTAAATGAAATTTGGTTGAACCCGCCAACTATCTAATATGTATGGCGATGCCCTGACTCTCCCCTGATGGCAGATAATGGGGGAAAGAAGGATCAGTCATGTTGAATATTCACATGCCAATCCTTGGTTTCCACGGGAGATAAGCCACTGCCAATAATATGAAGAAGTGCAGCATTGTTGTAACTACTCAATTTACATATGTCAGGACAACAGTAGGAAAGGCCAGGAGGCCGAAGAGAACCTAAAACGTCAAAAGTGAGGGCCTAGGTAACCCATGCAGTACATGCCTACTCTCCTAGAATGTTCGGGAAACTTCCAAAACAAGGAACACCTCTCGGATCCCCAAAAGAGTAGGATTCTCTCTCATTGGCGTTTCAGTGATAGATGTAAGGACCAGAATTTGCGTCTGCATAAGTGTGCCTGAGCGTGTGTGCATGGATGTGCAAGTCCAGACAGCAGGGACAAAGGCTGATTCCTGCTGCCATCGAAGAACCATTAAGGGCCTGTTCACATCAGCGTCACCCTTCCATTCATGGGTTCCTTAGACCTTTCCGTCAGAGGAACACATGAAAGGAAAGGCAAACTAAAACCATAGCTTCTGCTTGCATTACCATTGTTTTCAATAGTAATGCTTCGGTTTCAAATGGGTTCCGTTCCGTAAAGTCTCCGATTTTTTCGCGGAAACAATAGCACAGTCCTATTGTTTCCGCAAAAAAAAAAGCAACGGAAACCCTTATGGTGTCATTAACGATTTAGGTAAGAGAAGGGGCACTGTTGCTGGCACTGTTTGGAGAGTACTAGGTCACTTTTTTGGGGGCATGTGTGTGCCACTGTAATAAGGGCACTGTTTATGGCACTGTTGTGTATCAAAAAGCATTAGGTTGTGAGTGTTTTGGGGCATAATATATATTTTAAGGGAAAAAAACATAAAAGTCTGTCAAAAATTACATTATCTCCCTGAAGTACTTGTTCAGGGAAAGGCAAGTATGTAGCAAGCTAGAATTTCGTGGCAGTAATGAGAGTTTGAAAGGGCTCAGGTCACCATGAAACCTTATAATTAAAATTAACAGAAATTCTTAATTCTAAGTCTTCATGCAGGTAGGTTTTCAAACGAGAGACATACACATAGCAGTCGGCCTACGGACATTTCTGCCTTGGGATATTGCCTGAGGGACGCCAAGTGACAATAGGCCGACTGGTAAGTGTACGACCCCATTTAAAAACCGCCATCGTGACTTTGGGTCCTATTACACGGCCGTAAGAAGGCTGTGTAAACGAGCACCGATCAATGAGCCAGCTTGTTGATCGGCGCTCGTTTGCTCCTTTCACAAGGAGCTATTATCAGTAATGTATGGGGACGAGTGCTCATTACTCCGATCACTCGTCCCCATACATTCCAATCATGTTGGCAGCACAGAGAGGTGTGCTGCCGACAACGATAATATTTTAGGCTGCGTAAATGATACAATCAGCCGATGAACCAGCGTTTGCTCGTTCATCGACTGATCGTTGTCCTGTTTACACAGGGCAATTATAGGGAACGAGCGTTTTGTGAATGCTCGATTGTCCGATAATTGGCCGGTGTAAAAGGGCAATTACAAATAAACAACTGCTGCTAATCTTTAAGGGTGAGTGCCATGAACTTTCTTGCTTTGTATATGTGGATATTGAAGGGACACTTGGTTTGCACCACCCATATATGCAGCTGAAGAACCACATTACCCAGCAGTTTTGGTACTCCAGGGAAATTGCCACGTATGTTGAGTAGTGCCAGCTGATTTTTTCTTTTCTGATCGTTAAAAAAAAAAAAAAAAAAAAAAAGGTTCTAAGATCATATTGTTGCTTATAGCAAAAAAGTGGCAAATCATTATTGTGTCCAGACCACAATATTGCAAGTTAAAGGGGTTACCCACAAACTTAGCAGACATTTAGTCCCCAAAAATAGTTGAATAAAAAAAATAAAAAAAAATGATGTGAGCTATTTTGGGCCATTTACTCGCCAGTCTCTCAGCAGTGTCTGCGGGTGGGCAGCGGCTCGCCCAAATATTTCCTTTGCTGCTTGACCTCTCAGAAGAGAAATCACTCCCATGACTGCTAAGTGAGTTGCATCCAGCTCGCTGTAGCTCCGGCCCCTGGTTTCAGTGAGCAGTTCAGCGGGCATGGAGGGGAGGTAAGTAGCAACTGCACATGCGGGTCCACCTTCTGCCGCTGCAGAACAGAAACGATAGGGGGCGCTACCACGTGACACTGATGTGGGGTTACTTTTTACCACAAGCATTTTTTTTTTCTAAAAGCATATTACTTTGGAAAACTTTATATTTTACATGTGGGATACCTGAACCTTGCCTGTGACTACTAACAATGGGCCTCCCGTATAAAAACGAGATAATTCGAAAAGTAGAAATGTTTTCCATAGAAGATCACTTGTTTCATTTGCTAATCTGTACTTAAAAAATAAAAGCTGGAACATGATTGGTTACTACAAGCAACACCTCCACTTTTTGTCAGCACTAGTTTTTATACAAGAGGCCCATTGTACTACTCCATGTAAATGAATGGGCAACATCTCATGGACTAAAAATTGCACAATAGCTGCAGCCAAGCAAGGAAAAGTCATGTGCCGATTATTTATGGTGATACAAATATAAATTTTACGTAGGAAACCTCTCTGGTTGTTACTAGAAGCAGGGCATTCACCCTCCTTTCAGAAAACCTTACCCCGATGATGAGGTTATTGGTGAAGAAACAATAATCCCAAACGGTATATTTACTGTATAGGAGACCTTTTCTTTTTTGTTTTGTCTTTTTTTTTACGTGATTTTTGTAATCAGCGTGCGGTTACTATGCAGATATCTAGAAGAATTTTTTCTGCAGCTTACCAGATTGTGTGAACATACCATTAAGCCTCATGCACAAGATCGTATTACGGCTTTGTGCAAGACCCGAGTTGTACGTAGTCATAATAAGGCAACCCTAGAAGTGTATAGGACCACCCTGTACCTCGCTATGCCTCCGATTTCATAAGGAGGTCAGATTCATACAGAAGCATAATATGGGATGTTCAATCGGATGCAATATTACAAAGGCATTCTTCCCTAGATGCAAGAGTCGGCACGGGACCAGGAACACTTGGCGCGGTGTACATTTTAATAGGTGTGCATGGAACCCTATATTATGCTATTTGGAGTCTCCAGCCCGTTAAAGGTTGGAAAACCCCATTAACGATCTCACCGTAAAGTACTATAAATTATTGCCACGTTTTTGGGACTAAAACGATTAATCCAACTGATGGAAATTTGTTCCATTGGTCGAAACAGGTTTAGGGTACATTTTCACGGGGCGGTAATGGTGTGGCAGAAAACCTAAGATATCTTGCATTATGATATTTAACGGCTAGCAGCCTCCGTCAGAGCAGCAGAACAATGGAATGACTGGAAGTGCCGATTGCGTTGCATCATGAACACCACCGGCAGCTGATGGAACCCATTCACTTTAATGGGTTCCGCCAGGGTGTCCGTGATTTTACCGGAAACAATAGTGCAGCATGCTGCACTATGGTCTCCGGGATTTTCAGCGGCATCTGCGACGGAGGCCCCTAAGTCAAATGTGAACTAGGCCTTAAAGGGGTTTTCCGGTACATTTACATGGATGGTCAATACTTAGGATAGATCATCAATGTCAGATCGGTGGGGGTCAGACTCCTGCTATTGATTTGTACAGAGCTGTGCCTAGTAAACTATGATCGGTAGGGGTGCCGGAGTCGAAACCTTACCGATCTGATATTGATGACCTATCCTAAGGATAGGCCATTAACCACTTGCCTACTGCAGAACAACTATTATCGGTAGGCAGTTAACAGTTAGCCACTGCATTTGAACGGTGGTTGCATTTAGGGTATGTGCACACACACTAATTACGTCCGTAATTGACGGACGTATTTCGGCCGCAAGTAGTGGACCGAACACAGTGCAGGGAGCCGGGCTCCTAGCATCATACTTATGTACGATGCTAGGTGTCCCTGCCTCTCCGTGGAACTACTGTCCCGTACTGAAAACATGATTACAGTACGGGACAGTTGTCCTGCAGCGAGGCAGGGGACTCCTAGCATCGTACATAAGTATGATGCTAGGAGCCCGGCTCCCTGCACTGTGTTCGGTCCGGGACTTGCGGCCGAAATACGTCCGTCAATTACGGACGTAATTAGTGTGTGTGCACATACCCTAACTATCTGCTGGTGCCGAGTGGCGCTGCAGATCCCTGTGACCACGCTGTTACTATACAGTAACAGGGAAGACCCTGGCGTACTGCTACTCCATTAACCCCCTAGATGCTATGGTCAATAGCGGCCACAGAATCTAAGGGGTTTGACAGAGGGAGGGGGCATCCACTGTCATCCCATCGGCAATCATACCAATGATCTATGGTTTTATTACAAAATATAACTCATCTCGCAAAAACATGCCCACATACGGCTTTAGGCCTCATGCCCACTTCAGTTTTTTTTGTCAGGGTGCTACCCATTTTTTTAACAGATAGCACCATGACACATTAATTTCAAGGGGGCCATGCACACTTACGTTGTTTTAACGGAACCGTGCGGCCGTTCCGTCAAATGTAGTGCAGGTCCTACTCCTGCCCGTTTTTGACAGAACAGTCTCGGCCTTTGCATTGATTTGGTCTATGAAACAACGGGCTACACAGGGAAGCCATCCGTGTGCGGTCCGTGATTCACGGAACCGTCATTAGCGGCCGTTCAACGGCACACGGAACTGTGCATGAGGCCTTATTGATGGAGAAATAAAAAATGTGGCGACAAACTATTTGTTCTCCATGAAATTTGCCATTATTGTGCAGAAGTGGCACAACACAAAATGTTATTTATACAGTAAACAGGGAAAATTTAAAATGCAAAAAACAATGGCGAAATTGCTGTTTTTTTCCCTCTTGCCTCCACGAGAAAGTTAATCAATAAGTTATATGGATCCCAAATTGGTGCCATTGAAAATACAACTTGCCATGCAAAACACAAGCCCTCCTACTGATACATCAATGGAAACATTAAAAAAAAAAAAGTAATGGCTCTCTGAATGCAGCAACAAGCAAATTCTGCCAAAATAGGTCATGAAGAGGGGAGGGGGGGGGGGTAGACCCTCCGGTACTTCAATGGTTAATATAAAAATACTGGAAAACCCTGTTAGAGTAAATGTCCGTTTTTTTTTTGTTTATTTATAGAATAGGAAATCATACCATTTTCTGATATACATGTATTAGAAATTCTGCTCACATCCCTTTCTTATACCAGTGTAGTAGCCCCTGCCTCTGCCCAGTAGAATGGTATAGCCCGCAGAGCAGTCCTGTGTAATACATCCATGCACTAACTGAATAGGACTAAACGTGGCGTCAGTCATGTGATCCCCCCACACATCATGTGATCCCAATCATTCAGTTAGCAACAGGGATACATGACATGCATGTGCTGGGTAAACAGAGGCCACGTACATGGGCTAAGTGGTAGGACCAATGGTGAAATAATGATGAACAGATATCACTATGCGCATATTTACTTGTAGAACATGGCGGCCTTTCTATAGGTGATTATAAAAAAACAAAAAACACAGACAAACAAGACGGAGACAGTGGCAAACATCGTCCATAGGTTCCCATGTCAAAGAACATATTCTGTGGCGTTGCCCTAGTGACGGCTCTTTGCCCCTCAGCTGTTCTCCGTGCTGTTAGCTTACTGCGACAACACTGCGTCCCATGTGACTGCTTCAGCCAATGACAGGCTGCAGGGATCACATGGGACGCAGCGTCATCACCGATGACCAGACATAAGGAGCAGGGACACGTCGCTATCGCAACACATGAAACATAATTTTGTTTGGATTTCTCTGCGGACTTATTCACAGCGCATACGACCTGTGTTAACAAACCCTATTAGCGATCAGAGGTCATGCCTTCAAATCCCCTAGAGGGACTAAAAGACAAAAAAAGTGAAGGAGTGTTTACAAGAAATAAAAGTGTTAAAATCAAAATTTATTTTTTTCCCCACTTTTTGCGTCCTTTATCATTGGAAAAAAATTTAAAAAATGTAATTAAACTATACATAATTGGTATAACCATGTCCGGAAAGACCTGAACTATAAAAATAGAACATTATTTATCCCGTGTGGTGAATGCCGTAAAAAAAACACAATTAAAAATGCAATGCCAGAATCGCTGTTTTTTGGTCACCGAGTATTCCAAAAACTGGAATAAAAAAAAAAGTTATCAAAGTCTCAAGTACCCCAAAATGGTACCAATAAAAACTACAGCTCGTCGCGCAAAAAAACAAGCCCCCAAACAGCTCCGTCAGTGCAAAAATAAAAAAAATGTATGGCCTTTAGAATATAAAGAAAAAAAAGAGATTACTTTTGAAAGTCGTAAAACATTAATAAAAAAAAATGATATAAAATTTGATATCACCGGAATCGTACTGACCCAGAGAATAAAGCAAACATGTCATTTATGCTGCACGGTGAGCGCTGTAAAAAAAAACACAAAAAAAAAACAAAACACAAACCATGCCAGAATTGCTGTTTTTTGGTTACCTTGACTCCCAAAATAATGGAATAAAAAGTGATCAAAAAAGTTATAGCTCTCAAAATAGGACAACACAAAAACACTATTTAAATAATAAATAAAAAAAGTAGTGAAACAAAAAAATATTAATTTGGTATTGCCATAAATCACACTGACCTGCAGAATGACCTCAGTGATGTGACCCTACGGAATCGCGCGCTGTATATACCACTATAGCTATTTGACCATGCGGATCTTTGACGATGTTACTTAATAGTCGGACATCGTTGGAGCCATTTGCCGATGTGGTCACATGACAACTGGACGCAACGTTCTCATGGTAGTAAGCAACATGGCTTCATTGTGTTTACATTAATATTCCGAGCTATAGACGTAAATTATTTATAAACGTTATCATACAATTTTGGTTTGCCAATTTGTCCGAAAAAAGGAAGTGGTCAACGGAAAAAGTGTACGAATGTCCCGTACCCGCTACATATCACCCTATCGAATGAGGTCAGGCTATATAAAACAGTCATTTGTATACTGAGGGGACTTATTTTCTTGTGCCGTTAGTGCCACTATCTCTTCTATGGCTGGATTATGGGCCCTTGATGCAATTGCTTTATTTTACATAGGATCCTATCACTGAGAATAAGAGTTATAAATACACAAAATGTCTGTTTTTCTGCCAGTCTGCCACCACTTGTGTCCAATGTTTCACCAGCATATGGCTCAGTTAAAAGTTGTTTTCACCAGAATTTCATGTGTACGTGCACTTTAAGAAGCAATACTTATCTGAGGTAACATAGTCCCTCCTCCCCCTCAGGCTTTTCTATACACGCACACACTATTCCTGGCCGCGGCCCGTACAGCGCCTCCTTTCTGCCTCCCTCACACAGATCGCTCCCACTACCGCACTTGCCTCGCTGCGGCTGACAATCAGCTGATAGAAATCCTTGCTCGGGGCTGGTGCCTGCCCGTTACACTCGAATAGAATCTCTGGTAACAGAGCCGCCATTTTGAGACGCTCGAGAGGTTGCTATGGAAACCATGGCGGATTACTTCTGCCTATCCACAGGGATCCCTGCGCTGAAAGGCGGAGAACATTTCGACAGATCCCTCCGCCTCGCATACATCCCCGAACAATAAGCAGTGGACACATAACACTTCGTCTTGGGAACTCACAGAGCGACACATCGTGTGTTGTAACCGCCCGCTCGACAGGGTGACCCTGGCGGAAATAAACCGATTTCACCTAGCGGAGGGGGTTCAGTGAGGCAACCAACTCTGCCCGAAATCCCTTTTTATCAGAGAAATCGACGGAAATAAAGATCTATAAAAGAAATCAAAAAAGCCCGTCAGCAGCGAGCGGACGTCAGGGTATTTATCACAACACCCTGAGAGTGAGCGCCATTATTATTATTCTTATTATATCACTCACGAAACACGGTAGACCTTTCTGGGATCTGCGTTTTCCCCCTTCCCCCTTTTTGTAAAGTAGTTCGCGGAGGGATACCGGCTAGGCCCGTGCTATGGGTTTTCTGAAGCAGTGCTGATGCGGAAGGATCCAGCGCTGTAAAGTAGTGCGCGGAGGGATCTGGGCCTCGCGTCCTCAGCTGATCGGTGAGAAGGTGCCGGAGAGAAGCGGAGACATCGGGGGGGAGTGCGGCGTAGACAGAGGTACACGGGCCGGGCCTTAGAAGGCTCTCCTTGGTCACTAGCGTAAAATGACACTTATGTGTTAGCAATAATCGTAAAATACAGTCGAGTAATGGTGTTGGTGCGTGTCAGGGGCGCCAGTGTGCTCAGGGAGATAACACATGTAGGCATTGTACACAGGGCTATACAATAGCAGAGTGCTGCCAGGACATGGCACCTCCACCACTGGGGCCTTGTGTTCCTGTGCTCTGTGTTATCAGGAGGTCATTGCTGGGCCTAATAACTGTGTGATCCCGTAATCTAAAACTGTCTGTATAGGCCTGCGCACTGTATATTCCACATAACCCCCAGTGTACGCACAGCACGATGTCTCTAGGAGGGGGAGAATTCTAGCAATCCTATTAGCACGACATACACGTATTATTGTAGAAATAATCTTTATCATTAATCTGTTTTATTGACGTATTTTCCTATTCACAGGACTGCAGTGCTGGAGACTCATGACTTTGTTCATTATGGTGGTAGTTGATGCCAGCTCACCTCCTTATATTGTTGTTTTATGATTCGGGCTCATGTATTGTATGCCACTAATGTAGATCTCTCTGCTTGCATCATCACCCCCATTGTTATTGATGATAAAGGTCCCCCATGTCTATACAGTCTCCCCCTATCCTGGCCCTGTTCCCCCTTCCTATGCTTGTAGATTGGGGTCTTTTGTCACCTATGTAGATATCACCTAGCCTATATGTAGCATTGATTAATACATTGATGGAAAATATAAATAAACCTAAGTGGTATGTCCATAGGAGCCTGGTTCTTCTTTGTCACATACAGCTTCCTGTTATTGTTCTTCTAGGAGGATTTGGCCTAGTGACGTTGTAGGTTCTCTACCTGATGAAATCCCTCTTTTCGATCTGGTCACGGTGCCGGCTTGTAATATGGGCCAGTGTTTATGGGGGGGCAGTGCTTGGCATGTCACACGGGTCACTGCAATGGTTTCCATGTCCCTGACATCAGCTTGTTGACTGATTTATGGAAATGATTAGGCATTGAAGCTGTGAGGATGGTGGCCTGGAGGAGGAGGCAGGACGGCTGCAGTCCAGAAGAGTGACAGCTTAGGATCTATAGAAGGGTCGTAGTTCTGTATGTTCCGGTGTGGGGGCTATGGAGTTACTGAGGGGTCAGGGTCTGTTTTCTGCGTCTATACAGTACAATGAGGGTCCAAGATGACTAGAATAATATATTACTGATAGAGCACTATTGCATTAGCAGCTGAGGAAGCATTGACCTCACCGTGTACCTCAATGCAGATGATACTGTAGGTCACGTATGTAAATGTAGTTTAGCTCAAAATTCATGTATATATTTATAGCGTACGTGTAATGATGATCATGTTTCATGTAATTCTGGTACAGTGTAAAGTAACACATGTATTAGAATATAAATGATTAGATTACATTTAATACAGCATCTGATAGTCCAGAAATGCTGATAATATCGCCAATTGTCTCTAGCATAGAATTGTAAAATAACGTGTCATTTCTCAAAGCTACAAGCACTGACTAAACCAATAGTGTGTGTGTGTGTGTATATATATATATCACATTTTTTATTTGAGGATTCTTTGGCTTTTTCACTAGGTCCGATTTATTCAGAATTTTTCGTAATCTAGTAAGTGTAAGGTCCAGTATATGTTATGTTGTGTTTTTAGTGCCTGTTGTATCTGCTGCATGGCCTGATGTATAAAAACTGGCTCAGACAGAGTGCAGGAGATTTTGCTCATAAAAAAAGTCAGAATTTTCCAGTGAAGGTTGGAAAATGAAAGCAATAATCTAATTGGCTTCTGTGGCCATTTTAGCTTCACTAGTTTGAAAGTGAACGCACAGGATAAAGATTTGTATAAAAAAAAAAAAAAGGACAAGCAAACAATTTTTTGCAGCCACCATCTTAGTTGCTTTGGACATATGAGGTACAGTATAGTCGTTCACACTACACCTCATGTATGGAAACCGCCTCAGAGAAACAGTGGAACTAATCGGGTTCAGTTAAGGTTTCATTTTTTCAGCAGCAGTTTATAACATTGAAGCTGCACTCTGGTTGCTATGGGCAGCGTAGGCCATTGTACGCCAGTAGAGATCTGGTTTGAGGTAAAAATTTGCCTAAATTTTACGAAACAAACGTTCTTCCACCCTATTGTAACATTAGGGTTTTCTGTAACCTTGTTAAATAATGCAGGTAAATGTGAATGATCTGAACAGAGGTAAGTCAGGATATTTTACCTCAGGTAAGCCTTAGTGGTTTTTTTTTTTTTTATTTGGATGTAAAATAAGCCTACACACTTGAGGGGGAGGGGAGGCAGACTTGTGGTCGAATAAAGAAACAAATTTTAGCACGTCTTATTTGCGCAAAAAATTAAGACTTTTTCTGCAACTCGCCGTTTTTAAATAAATTGGGAAGAGGTAGTGCACTGACAAATTGTCTATAGTTTACTTCAGAATTGTAAATTGAAGCGGAAATCGCCACAGATGCTCCAAATAAATTTAGACATGTGCGCCACTTACTCCAGCACACTTTAGATAGACTGGAGAATAAAATTCCAGTTTTAATTCCTCCCGTTGTTTTTGAAGTGTTTCTGCAGTGGACTTGTTTTTTTATGAATAGAATTTTTCTTCTGACATTTAGGCCCCATTCACACGAGCGTGAATCACGTCCGTGCGTTGAAACAACGCACAGCACACGGACCCATTGATTTCATTGGGGCCGTTCACACGAGTGATTTTTCACACAGCGAGAGTCCGTTGCGTGAAACATACTGCATATCCTATATTGGTGCGTTATCACGCCCCTACGCGCCCATTGAAGTCAATGGGTGCGTGAAGACCGCACATGCGTGTTTGGTGCGTAATTTACACCAATTCAGTTGAAAATAAGTAAAAAAAAAGATGTACTTTGCGAGTGCGTGAATAACGCATGCCACTCTCAAAGCACACTGATGCATAACGACACACACACACACACACACACACACACACACACACACACACACACACACACACACCCGCCCCCCCCCCCCCCAAGATTCATGCGCGTTTTTCACGGACGGGAATCGGACACGCTCGTGTGCATGATGCCTTGGGGTATGTTAACTGTGCGG
Organism: Rhinoderma darwinii; assembly: GCF_050947455.1. Classification (NCBI taxonomy): domain Eukaryota; kingdom Metazoa; phylum Chordata; class Amphibia; order Anura; family Rhinodermatidae; genus Rhinoderma; species Rhinoderma darwinii. The sequence goes on from NC_134690.1 coordinate 80,437,133, forward strand.
TGGATTTTCTACAACTGATTTAATTGCGGAAAGTGCGCAGTGTATTACAGTAGCCGCGAAGTGAATGACGTTAGAACAAAACTAGTCCCATCTGCACACTGTGGAAAAAAATCTGCTGAGAAAACGTACATAAATTGACCCGTAGTGCGTTTTTTAAAAATTCAGCTACATGTCTATTTGTGCTGTGGAATTGTTGCTCTTTTGTTGTTTTTTTTCCTCCTTTAGACCCAGTTCACACAGTTTTTTGACGCGGAAACCGCGTTGGAATCAACGGCACAAAACGTCCAAAACCGCTTCCCATTGATTCCAATTGGAGGCTGAGGCATATTTTTTTTGTTTTTTTATGTACATGTGGTAAAAAAAAAAAAGCGGCATGCTCATGCTTGCCGTGGTTCTGCCTCTGACCTCCCATCGAAATCAGTGGGAAGCAGAAAGTGTTTTTGCGGAGCTCAATGGCCGCGGGTGAAAAAATGCAGCTAAAAACGTCGCGAAAATATCGGCAAGAATTTGAAGGCAGATTTTCCTGCCTGCAAAAAAGCGGTGTTAACAGGGCCTTAAGGATATGTTCACACGCAAGATCAAAAACAGATGAAAATGACAGAGCTGTTTTCAAGGGAAAACAGCCCCCAATTTTCAGCCGTTTTTGAAGCTGGAAACGTTTTTCCCTAGACTTTTTTTGGAGCGGTCTTTCCATTAACACAATGAAAAACCGCTCCAAAAACGGCTCAAGAAATGACATGCTTCTTTTTACGGGGCATTTTTCCATACAGTTTTATTAAAACTGCGGCGTAAAAAAACGCCCCGTCTGAACAAAACTGCCTTTTTACCATTGAGTTCAATGGGCAGATGTTTGTAGGTGTTCATCTACTGTTTTTTCAGGCATATTTTGGAGCGTTTACGCTCCGAAACATGCCTGACAACACAGCGTGTGAACATACCCTCAGTTCTATGGGAGAGGTATAAGCCGCAACAAACAGTAAATGGTTTTTTTTTTTCGGCGGTGGAAAACTGGGAAGCCTTTTCACGTTAAAATGTAAAAATTTTTTTTTATACTTGCCACCTTGGCGTTGTTATGGTGATGACTCTTTGTTCCCCCGGCTGCAGCCTGTGACTGCTGCAGCCAATCACAGGCTGTACCGGTGACATGGGCTGCAGCATCATCATCCCTGGGGGCTGGGCTGCAGATAGGCCAGAGGGATGCATTGCTATGGCAATGTCAATAAAGGTAAGTACAGGCAGGTTTTGTTTTTTTTTAACTGTTATCCACAGGGGCGATTCTGGGCAAAAATCTGCACCACAATTTGGTGTGGTTCTTCGGCCGGAATTCCCTGTGGGTTCTAGGTAGGTTAAGCTGTGTTTCTTTATGCAGCCTAATCGACCTGTGAGAATATTCCCCCTAGTCTTTCGGTTGAGGGGTTCCATCGGGGGAACCCCCTCAACGGAAAGGCAAACGGAAACCTTAGATTCCGTTTGCATCACCATTGATCTAAATGGTGACGGAAACATTGCTAATGGTTTCCGTTTGTCACCGTTGTGACGGTTCCGTTGTTTTCGACTGAATCAATAGCGCAGTCGACTGTGGTGACAAACTGAAACCATTAGCAATGTTTCTGTCATCATTGAGATCAATGGTGATGATGCAAACGGAAGCTAAGGTTTTTGTTTGCCTTTCCGTTGAGGGGTTCCGACGGAACCCCTTAACCAAAAGACAATGCTGATATGAACATAGCCTTACAGGAAAAGCAAGAAAAAAAAATTAAGTGAATAAATACAGCAAAAATCTGCAGCCACTTGTGAACATATTCTTAACACCAGTTCACGGTTTGCTTTATTTAAGCTGATTTTGATGCGAAATCCGTGGCAAAACAAACCGTCCAAAACCGCCTACTGTTTATTTCAATGGGAGGCAGAGGCGGTTTTTCCGTGCGGCGGTTTTTATCTGCTCGCTGTAAAAAAAAAACTCCATGCTCTTTCTTGCCACAGTTCCGCTTGCGGTGCTCAATGGGCGCAAGCGAAAATCGCGGCAAGAATTTGCAGGCAGATATGAGGCAGATTTTTCTGCTTGCAAAAAATAATCCGTGTGAACAGGGTCTTGACTACTTTCACACGTCAGTATTTTGGTCAACATATTGTATCAGCATTTGAAAGCCATAACCAGAAGAGTAAAATAAACAGTGAAAAAGTACAATGAAGAGATTTGTACCGATTACGTTTTTTTTGTCTTACCCTTTGACTTGGCTTACAAATACCGATGCAAAGAACTGACCAAAATACTGCTGTGTAAGGGTATGTTCACACACACTAATTATGGACGTAAATCGGGCTTATTAACCCCCGAATTACGTCCGAAATTACGGCTTGAATGCGATGACAAACATCTGCCCATTGAAAGCAATGGGCTGACGTTTGTCTGTTCACACGAGGAGTATATTTACAAGCCACTGTCAAAAGACGGCGCGTAAATAGACGCCCGCGTCAAAGAAGTGACTTGTCACTTCTTGGGGCGTAATTAGAGCCGTTATTCATTGACAATTACGTCCGTAATGGACGCGGCGTTCAAGCGCCTGCACATGCCGTTACGGCTGAAATGACGGGGCTATTTTCTCCTGAAAACAGCCCCGTAATTTCAGCCGTTATGGACGCTGCCGTGTGAACATACCCTAAAAGTGGTATTTGGCAATGTACAGGAACATCAAAGAAAAAAAGTTACGCTGCAAATTTTGCTGATAAACTGCAGCAAAATCCATCTTTTAATATGTGTATTTGGAAATAATTGGCCATTCTGTGGATTTGAAATTCCACAGCAGGCTCTGCAATGGTGTTTTACAAAACTGAATCCCAGTTAGCAGATCAATGTACTGTCAATTTGTTGCGGATTTTTGGTGCAAAGTCCAATACAAAAATTTTCCACAAATTTGCCACGTCTATACTTGGCCTTGGACTGGATTCACAGTTTTGGATGTATTTTATTATCTTTTTAAGAAAAAAAAAATCTAGTAGAGGAGACATATATGGCAAATATAAACCCTGTACGTGTGATTTCCGACCATGAAGAAGAAACCCGCGTAGAGTTTCCGTAGCTCCCATAGTAGTGAATGGCAGTTACGTAAACAACGCAGCATGCAAGCTACGCTGTATACGTAACTACCATTCAGTTCTTTGGGACTTACAGAAACCGCATAGCTTAGCGAGCTGTTTTCTTCTTCATGATCGGTAATCATACTAGTCAGCCGGCGCACAGAGCGGTAGAACGGGGTTTAGTGGTCCCCGTTCTAGAGATAGGTTGGACCTGCATGTATCTGACATTTATGGCATATATTATGGCATAAATGTCCCTGATGGGAAAACCCCTTTAACTTAAAGTGAGCCTGTCAGATGATTTATTCTACCCTATCTGAGAGCAGCAAAGGTTAGAGAGAAGCAGAGCTCTGTGATATACTAGTCTTTAAAAAAGTTAATTTATTTCAGTAATTCAATTAAAAAAGTGAAACTCCTATATTCTATAGATTCATTCCAGACAGTGATCTATTTCCAGCATGTTTTTCTTCTAATGTTGATGATTATGGTGAACAGTTAATGAAAACCCAAAATTTTGTCTTACAAAATTAGAATGTTATGAAAAGTATGTAAAGTATATGCCCTCAATACTTGGTCGTGGCTCCTTTTGCATGAATTACTGCATCAATGTGGCATGCCATGGAGGCGATCAGCCTGTGGCACTGCTGAGGTGTTATGGAAGCCCAGGTTGCTTTGATAGCTCCTTCAGCTCGTCTGCATTGTTGGGTCTGGTGTCTCTCATCTTCCTCTTGACAATACCCTATAGATTCTCTATGGGGTTTAGGTCAGGTGAGTTTGCTGGCCAATCAAGCGCAGTGATACTGTGGTTATTAAACCAGGTATTGGTACTTTTGTCAGTGTGGGCAGGTGCCAAGTCCTGCTGGAAAATGAAATCAGCATCTCCATAAAGCTTGTCAGCAGAGGGAAGCATGAAGTGTTCTAAAATTTCCGGGTGGACATCTGCGTTTACTCTGGACTTGATTTAACGTTGTGATTCTGCTGCAAACATCGCTAATCAAATATAAAATACCTTTTTTTTTTTTTTAATATGAAAAGTTCATATTGCCCGGGGACTCCAGCACTGCTCCCGATGTCACTGTTCATATTATGGACAGTGACGTTGGCAGCAGTTCTGGAGTCCCCAGGCAGAGCATCAGCTGATGCTCTGTTCGGGAACTCCAGCGATAGGAAAACCCTGAAGTCATTGAGCAAATATGGGGAGCTGTGCTGGAGTCCTGAGCAAAGTTCTAGCTGATGCACGGGGACTCCAGCAATAGGTCATGTGGCTGATAACGCCGCCACGAACCGCACAGGAAGCAAGCCCTCAGTAACGTGGGGCCGTGTCCTCTACATTAGAAAACTTACTGGACTTTCAGGAACAATTCACCGGGTTTGAACTGTACCATTTAGTACTGAATTTTAAATTAAAGTGACTTCTTTTTGCATAAAATTTTAATGCAATGCAAGTTTTGGTCCTCGGATAACCACTTCAATCCCTTCCCACATCTTGACGTAACTGCACATCAAGGTGAGCAGTAACTTCGCGCAACCTTGACGTGCAGTTACGTCTGTACTTTGGCAGTTAACCGGCGTGCGGCGCTACATCGCAGCGGTGGTTAACTGGGCAGGGTTCTTTTTTCGGCAGTTAACCCCTTCGATGCAGTGGTCGAAGCCGGAGGCTGGCTCTCATAGGCTTCCTGTCAGTGACTGTCAAGTCACAATGACAGTTAGAACACCTTACACTACGTAGGTAGTGTAATGTGTTCTAGCAGCCATCAGAGCTGCAAGTCTAAATATCCCCTAGTGGGACACGTAAAAAAAGATAATAAAAATGTTTTATTAAAGTTTGAAAATAAAAGTTATACGTTACATAAACAAGAACTGCTTTTTTTCCTATAAGTCTTTTATTAAAGGGAAAAAATGAACACGTTAAAGTACACATATCTGGTATCCCCGCGTTCGTAACGACCCCAACTATGCGCCGCTCCCAAACAGACCCCGTACGCTATAGTGGATGGCACGGCTCCCGTTCGCATTCTCTATGGGGATGTGTGCCGTATTCCATCACTGTATGTGTCGTTAATCGACACATACAGAGATGGCAAAAAAAATGGCAGCCCCCATAGAGAAGAAAAAGTAAAAAAATATAAAAAAGTAAAACACAAACACACACATAAATAAAAGATTTTATAATAAAACACTAAATGCAAATTAATATCCAAAAAATTTTTCACGTGACACTCGTCCTTTAAACGATAATATCTTTGACGATCACTTACTATATTTTTTTTTTACTTTGACTTATGAGACTTTCATTTTCTAGATTAGTTCAATTCCATGTCTTTTAATTTTTATTACGAGCAGACAAATCACTAAATAAATGAAACTTTTTTTGTTACATTTATATTTATCCATTAAATACATACATACTGTTGCAGCTCTGTAATAATAAGGCTATATTCACACATTGTGATAAAAAGGCCGTTCAAAGCGGGTCAACTGTCAGTTTTGCATCCGTGTCTCAAAATTTGAATCCATATCCCGGCTGTCTGACAGTTTTTAACCGTCCAAGCCTCTGACATTACTGTATTTATGTGGACAGACGGGCTCCCAAGCCCCTGACGTCAGGAGCGCTCTGACCGGGGAGTCCGCTTCTAGAGGGAGCTTAGGGGGCGCTATCTACAGGTGGGTGGGTGTGGCGCGCTATCTACGGGGGGGGGGGGGGTGGCGCTATCTTACGGCAGTTTTTGTGTGTGGCTGGTGCTATCTACAGGGGCGTGTGTGTGGTGCGCATGCGCTATCTACGTACGGCGCGCTGCGTACGTACGTACCTGGCGCTGTCTACAGGGGGGGGGGTGTATTCCGGCATTGGCCCCTGATATTTAAATAACCCCGTGAACTGTCAGTGGGGCATATAGTTGGCAAAGGGGTGTGTAACATCGCTGTGACTGTCCAATCAGCTACGGACAGTCACAGCAAGAGCTGGAGAGCGTGTGCTCGCGCACTTTCACTCTTCAGACGAGAGATCATAGTCTTGTCTGCCGCGAGTGAGTGAGCATGCGCGCCAGCACTCACGCATGTGCGCACAACTACGCTGCCGAAGATACTCCTGCCGCCATGGATCAGAAGAAGAATTATTCACCTTCTGTTCCGTGGTGGCGTAGGAGCTGCGTATGTGCACACGCTCTCTCTCCCCTCCAGCTCTTGCTGTGACACTGTCCTTAGCTGATTGGACAGTGTCACAGCAATTTTACACGTCCCTTGCCAATTAAACTCCTGACAGTTCAGGGAGTTATTTAAATATCGGGCGCCAAATATAACTGCACCGATATCTAAGTAACGTAGAAAAATAGGAGACCTGTTTTTACAGTGAGACAGGGTTTGTACAGCTCTGCCTATTACATGCTGCACATGTATGGGCAGGTGAAAGTTCTCTAAGGTTAAAAAACCCTAATTTGGAGTTATCTACTCTGGGGTACGCTTTATAATATTGTCTTACAGCTATTCTAAAGATTTCCTGGGTATTCTTCAGGTATAAGTCTATGTTCACACGCTGAGTCAAAAACGTCTGAAAATATGGAGCTGGTTTCAAGGGAAAACAGCTCCTGATTTTCAGAAGTTTTTTACGGCCGTTTTTGGAGCGGTTTTCAATAGTCTATGAAAAAACGTCCCAAGAAGTGACCTGCACCGCGTAAAAAAACGACCCATTGGAACAGAACGCCGTTTTTTCCATTGCGGTCAATGGGCAGATGTTTGGAGGTGCTCTGCTTTCGATTATTCGGGCGTTTACGGCCCGAAAAACGGCCGACAGTAGGCCGTGTGAACATACCCTCAGGGTATCCACAAACGTAGCACATTTGTCCACAGCGAGATTTCCATGTGTTGCTGGAGAGATTTCACCCATTCTACATTGAAAAGGGTGAAATCCGCTGTGATCATCCGCAACAGAATGCGAATGCTGGTGACTTTAAAAAATTCTGCTAAATGCTCTGATTTTCATGCAGAAAATTTTCCACGGCACGTGGATGACATTTGTTCAAAATAATCCGCTGCCAGAAATCTGCATCATTTTCATGTGAACCCAGCCTTTGGCAGATTGGAAAATGACAGAAGTGATGTGGTTGGAGATGATAGTTACTGCTCGTCTTTACTATTCTTATGTTTATTACCCAATGTCTGAAATTTGTAACAAAAACAAAACAGTTGCTCATGGTGGATGTTTCTATTTTCCTTTCTACCCCAGAAAAATAACAGCTGCTACCTGATTATTTGCTGCTCTGTTTTTCCTTTGCATAAGAAATAACCAATCAGATTCCAGCTGTCATTTTTCACAGGCACTCTGGAAAATGAAGACTCCTTATTGGACAGCTCCTACACTTTTTTCTTTTGGACTAGTTTTGATGTTTTTGGATCGATCAAAGAGTTGTTTTTTTATTTAACAATACAATATCACAACTGTGCATGTAGCATTGCTTTGTTTTCCTCATATTGTTGTTTTGTCTTTTTTGTTCTTTATAAGGCCCAGTTCAGAGTTTTTTGACGCGGAAACCTCATCGGTGCCAAGAAACGTCCGAAATTGCCTTCCATTGATTTCAATTGAAGGCTGAGGTGTATTTTTGCTCCTTGGCGAATTTAGCCACTTGCGGGGAAAAAAAGTGGCATGTCCTTTCAGTTCCGCCTCTGACCTAATTTTTCGCAGTGTTTTTTGCCTGCGGTCCTCAATGGCCACAGGCGAAAGACTGCCAAGGCAGGTCAAAATTTGCCTAAAATTTTCGGAAGGAATTTTGAGGCAGACTTTTTTTTTTTTTTTTTTTACCTGCAAAATACTGTGAACTAGGCCTAATACATGAAACAAACCTATTTGGGATTGCTTGATAGTTAGACGCATAGTCATATGGCAGCCCGTCCGCCACATGCAACAATATTTTTTCAATGGTGTTTTGACTTCTAGTAGAGCAAACCTGTCCTCCATACTTTTCTGTCCTTAAACAAGGCAGCATAGTATGGTGACCGATTCGCTCTCCGTCCTATAGAGTAAAATTGAAGACAATGTTTTAGTTTCTATTCCTATATGTGAAATTCTTCACATATATGTGAGGTTCTTCCCAATGGCTTGTTTTACTGTCGCACGCTTTATTCCGTATTAATGGCAGGAAAGCATGGAGCAAACTGAAAATTGGTATTCCCCTAAGGTTATGTTCACACGCAGCGTAAACACTGGAGTATTTCCGTCCGGATTTTCTGTGTGGAAATTCGACAGCGTTTTCACGACCTAAATTGACATACTGCTGATTAAAAATCCATATAAGTCCATATCTGCACGTCTTTTGTGCTTTTTTTTGTTTTTTTAAATTTATTTTTTGTTGGGTGAGAGTTGTTAAAATCTGAACCACCTTCTACTGTCATACGCTGGGGAATTTCCATACAGAAAACTCGGACGAAAGTTCTGCAGTGTTTACGGAATGTGTGAACCTACCCTGAGGCTGCGTTCACACGAGCATGTTACCTCCGTAAAGGACGGAACGTATTTTGGCCGCAAGTCCCGGACCGATCACACTGCAGGGAGCCAGGCTCCTAGCATCATAGTTATGTGCGACGCTAGGAGTCCCTGCCTCGCTGCAGGACAACTGTCCCATACTGTAATCATGTTTTGTGCAGTTCCACGCAGAGGCAGGGACTCCTAGCGTCGTACATAACTATGATGCTAGGAGCCCGGCTCCCTGCACTGTGTTCGTTCTGAGACATGCGGCCGAAATACGTTCTGTCCTTGACGGACGGAACATGCTCGTGTGAACCCAGCCTTATAGTTGACCACAGCACAGTGTCATTGTGCAGTGAAAGAAGCTGGGCTGGAACAATGAGAAGTGTATGACGCTGATTGGTCACTGATTGGTCAGCCTCATACACGCCTCTGTACACCGCCCAGTTGGTAAAAAGTAAAAGCACGCCCAGTTGGTCATTAAGAAACTAAATAGCATAAATATAAAATTGCTCATAACTTGCTCAAAAATGATTGTTTTTCAAAATAAAAACCACTGTTATCTACATTACAGCGCCGATCACATTATGTAGGAGATAGGGCATTTATAATCTGGTGACAGTCTCTTTAAGCACCCCATTGAATTAAATGGGGGAAAACCTGCAACATAAAAGCATCGATTCCGCTGCATTAATTGACATGCTGCGGCTGATAGAAAAAACCGTACCGCAATTCAATTTATGTGCATTTTTTTTCGCTGTCTGGATGAGATTTGTTGCAATCTCACCCACACTGCTGTTAATGTAATACACTGCGGAAGATCCGCAGTGCTTACGCCTAGTGTATTCCTACCCTAAAGAGGATCTGTCTACTCTTCTGACATTTCTGTTTTTAGGAAATACTTGAATTCCCCATGAAATATTAATTTTGTAGTATTTTTGGTTAGGACTAGGGATGCACGATGCATCGAAACTTCGATACTGTTTCGATACTGTGCATCCCCAAACGGTTCGATACCATTATTTCATGTATTTCGATACTAAGCTGTGAGGCCGCACAGCTCAGTATTGTAACACATGAATGTATGAGAGTGGGGCTGCAGCTGTGTAATACAACCATTTCCTTGCTCCTGAGTCCTGGCAAGTGTGCGGGGTCAGGATGATGCGATGCGGCCAGCGCTGCACTAATGAGCGGCGGCACTGAAGGCAGAACATGGCGGGCGCACTGCAAAACACCCCCATGTTATGTCTTCAGTGCCGCCGCTCATTAGTGCAGCGCTGGCTGCACTTTTATGTCAGGTGCGTTGCAATGGCTGTATTACAGAGCCACAGCCCCGCTCTAGAACGGCGGAGATCAGAGAAACCTTGTGTCACAGGGAATTCCTGTGACGCGATCGAGGGCCATACCATATATGGCCAGACAGCCCAGGGTCTATTGAAGGACCCCAGGGTGTCTTACCATATTTCCTGTTAGGACAGACCTAAGTATGCCCTAGCAACTGCCTGTGTACGATACGTACACAGGCTAATGTACTGGCAAATATCTGATATATGCCAGTACATTAAAGTTTAAAAATAAAGTAAGAACATAAAGTAATATTAAATGTAAAAAAATACACATACACCTCTTTTTACAATAAACATTAAAATAAGTCTCAATACATAAAACCATACACATGTTCAGTATTGGCTCGGCCGTAATAACCTGCACAACAATTTTTTTGCGTAATTTATGAGGTGTACGCTGTAAAAAAAAAAAAACTTCTTTCACTTATTAATGTAAGGCACGAGGTGTGATGAATTTAACCTCCATGTTCCTCAAATTAATAGTAATGAACCCCATCATGTACCTCACACATTAACCCATTTTGACTGAGAAACAGGATGGGGTTAATTACTATGAATGTGAGGCAGATGGAGGTTAAATTCATCATCACACCACGCGCCTCACATCAGAAAATAGAAGAACTTTTTTTTTTTTATTTTTTTTTTTATTACTGTTGGCAAAGTATCGTTTTGGTATCGAAATCGCAATACTGCACAAAGTATCGGTATCGAAGTCCAAATTCTGGTATCGTGACGTCCCTAGTTAGGACATGGTAGAACTATAGGTTTGCATTGACTTTTTTTTTTCCTCCCACCTTATGGCACTATGCACACTATGCATATTACGTGCGGATTTGCTGTACTGGTTTTCCTGCGGCAAATCCGCAGATTAAAGGGGTTGTCCAGTTCGAAAAAATTGATGGCTTATCCTCATGATAGGCCATCAATAGCTGATCAGTCGGGGTCTGACTCCCAGCACCCCTGCCACAGCTGATTTGAAGGGTCCGCAGCGCTCGAATGAGCACGGCTTTCCCTTCATTCCTTATCTGCTTGTACTGTGAATTGCAGACGCACTTGTGGTGGTTCACAGTATTACAGCCTTCTCCCATGCACTTCAATTAATAGGCCGTCAATTTTTTTAGGACTGGACAACCCCTTTAATACAGTACTAGCAAAGCAAATGAGATTTCAAGTAATGAAAGAATTTTTCTTCACGTAAATTGACCTGTGGTGTGAATTTTAAAATCTGCAGCATGTTTTACCTGCGGAATTCCCTTTTTATCTGGTTTTTGATGCAGGTTTTCCCCATTAAATTACACAATGTGTGCATGTATCTCATAAAACTTAACTCGGCAATGTGCTGTTTCTCTGTTATTCCTCCTGGAAATGTGTGAATGAATTGACAACTGGGTGTAACCATTCCCTTAAAGTTTTAAGGTGAAACGTGTCAAATGTTTCACCTGTAAAAACAGCGTGGCCAAAAACCACACTGTAAGGCCAAATTCAAACGAATGTAGAGTATGTCCGTACGACCGCCATTGAAACAATGGCCGTCACACGGACAAATGTATTTCAATGGGGCCGTTGTTTCAACAGGCCGTGTGATGGGGACGTTGAAAAATAGAACATGTCCGATTTTGTTCTGTTTTCACGGATCCCTCCATAGACTCAAGTCTATGGGGATCTGTGAAAACAGAACCCACATGGGGGCACCTCAGACGTGTGAGAGTCACGTTTTTCGCTTCAGAGTTTCCCCACACTTGTGTGCATCTGGCCAATGGTTTAGTTCACATGTAGCATAAGTACTGTGGATTTTCTGCAATGGATTTTGTTGAGCAAAAAAAATCTGCAGCTTAATACAGTAGCAGCAGAAAGAATGAGATTTGAACAAACCTCATCCACACACTCCGTAAATAAGCAGAAAAAAACACTCAAATTGACCTGCGGTGCCGGCTATTTAATCTGCAGCATGTTAATTGTGTTTGCATAACTGCTGCCCTTCTTTTTGCGGGTTTTATGCCATTGGATTCAATAGGGAGGTAAAACCCGCAACAAATAGCGGATGTTGCCTTTTTTTTCTGCAGCTGGAAAGCTGCAATTCCGCAGCAAAAATTGCAACTCAGAAAAAAAATTAAATCTTATACTTACCCAGAATTCTGTGCTTTTGTCCAGGCTGGCCTCCTGGGATGACGTTTCATCCAATGTGCCCGCTGCAGCCAATCACAGGCTGAAGCGGTCACATTGGATAAAACGTCATCCCAGGAGGCCGGACTACAGGATGTCAGAGGGTAAGTATGCACGTTTTTGTTTTTTTTTTCTCCTGTTTTTCCGCAGCGGACATTCCAGACAGAAAGCTGCACAACAATTTGATGCAGTTTTCGTCCAGAATTCCCTGCAGATGCCAGGGCGGAGAGGCCGTGTATCTTATGCAGTTTATCCGCCCTGTATCATTGTATCAGGTGTGGAGGAATTCAGCCATGTATTTCTTATCCTGGAAACACCTTTTAGGTTCTGTTCACATCAAGTCGGTAGTATTGGCCGTTCTATACCTCTGATGGGGGACTCTGATGTGGGCCATTGTTTAGGGAATATACTGGTGTATGTCACCCATAGGTTCCCATGTTAAATAACCGTATGCTGCCTGGTATACTTCTTTTGCATAGTGCGTGCCGCAAAAATAAAAGGTGTACTGACATATACCCACACGACCGAGGCCACAAGTACAGTCTTTTGACCACCGTCAGTTGAGAGGAGCCCCATACATTTGACGAAGGGCTCAAAGACTGTCAACAGAGCCTAAAATATACAAATACTGCGCTGACAATGTACAGTAATAATGCACTGTGACACCCATATGTTGTAATTGTACTGGTTTGTAAGTGTACCGGCTTGCCATTGACATTAGCACTGTTATTTCTCTGCATAAGCCCCTTTGCACATGACCGTAAAAAAATCTCTAATTGCTGACCGTAATACGGTCCGCAATTACGGACCTGCCTGGTTCTATTGGCCTCAGACACCTTTCTGTATCGCTACGGATAGGTGTCCGTGCCGTAGAACTGTGGCGGAAATTGAGCATGTCCCAGTTTTCGTTTTTTACGGGCCATGCTCCCATACTTTGTATGGGAGCACGGCCCGAAAATGCGGCCGGCCATGCCCGCAATCGTGGGCCGTGATTACGAGCAAGATTACGAGCACGGCCGTGTGCATGACGCCTAACAGATGGCTTTATTATTGGTCTGTGTAGGACATGCCGGGACAAATCTCAGCAAGCTCCTAAAAAAAATTCTCAGACCCCTGCCGTTCTCTACAACAAGGTGGCAGTGGGGCTAGGAAAGATATCACGTCATCTCCTGTCTGCTCCCTGAGGCAGCATGGTATGTCCTTTTATAGCGAAGATGACTCTGAAGAAGGCGTTACACTGGGTTAACACAACCTGATTAAATATCTTTTGGATTTCGTAATGTTTGATGTGTTCCCCAAGGGGTGAGAGAATTTTTGCAACAAGATCTGCTTTGACTACACCCTTAGGCCTTATTCACACGAGCGTATTTCACGTCCGTGTTACGCGTGTTGAAATAACGGACGTCTTTTCTCGCAGCTTGTGTCCACTGCGTGAAACTCGCTGCATGTCCTATACTTGTGTGTTTTTTGCACATCACGCACTTAGGCCTTATTCACATGAGCATATTTCACGTCCATGTTACGCGCATTAAAACAACGGACGTCACACGGACCTATGCAATTCAATGGGGTCATTCAGACATTCAGTGTTTTTCGCGTAGCGTGTGTCCCCTGTGTGAATCTCACTGCATGTCCTATACTTTTGCGTTTTTTGCGCATCACGCACCCATTGATGTCAATGGGTGTGTGACAATCACGGACAGCACACGGACGCACATCCACTAGCCATGCGTTTTTCACGCAACAGTTGTTAAGGAAATGATGAGGGAAAAAAAAACACCTTCAGATTATTTTGCTGACCTAAAAAACGTGTGTCATACGGATGACATACGCATGTAAAAAACGCAGATGCGCACTGTACACGGAACTGCAACACAAGAAAACACTTATTGTAGTCAATGGGTGTGTGAAAATCACGGACGCACATCCGTGTGCTGTCTGTGATTCACGCAACAGTTGCTAAAGAAATAAGAAAATGCCTCCTTTAGATTATTTTGCTGACGTAAAAAAATGCGTGACATACGCACGTAAAAAACGCACACGCCCGTACACGGATGTCAGACGGAACTGCAACGTGTAAAAACGCAAAACTGATACGTTCGTGTGAATAAGGCCTAACTAAGACTGACGCCCGCAGAAATAAGATTCAACACTTTTTTTTTTTTTAGAGGTGCACACATCTTAATAAATTGGTCGCATCTTGTGCCACAAAGTGAAATATTCTCTCTCTCTCTCTCTCTCTCTCTCTCTGTCTCTCTGTCTCTCGAAGATTTAGGCCTCATGCACACGACCGTGTTTTTGCGTCCGCAAATCCACGGGTTAATTGCGGACCCATTCATTTCTATGTGGCCATACCCACTATCCGTGTTTTCACGGCTCTCCGCACATCCGTGCCGCAGAAACTCCGGACATGTCTTATTACGGGCCGCAAATGCACTGCGGACATGCCAATAGAAGTCAATGGGCCCGTGGAAATTGCGGATACACCGCCGTGTGTCATCCGCAGTTTGCGGATTTGCGGTAGTGTTGCTAGGCGACGACCGGGAATGAGTTATGTCGTCATCCTGTTTTACCTAGGCTTTTTTTTTTTTTCATCCGCATTTTGCGGATTACATACGGATGAACTGCGGATTACATAGGTATGAACTGCGGATGACATTCCACGGAACACGGTCCTGGAATTTGCGGACCAGAAAAACACCACGGTCGTGTGCATGAGGCCTTAGTGTGCATTCTGCAACAAAGTACAGTACAATGCGTGTCAATAGGGTTTTGAAAAGCCATTCACAGGGATTTGTCTGCCGTGGATTTGAGTGCAGTGTAGACTTTCCTATTACGTTGTGTATTTGTCACAGATTTTCACTGCGCATTTCACCCTTTGCTATGTGAGATATGTAGATTTTACTGCAGAATCGCCATTACAGTATTGTTTTTTTCTTTATACATATGGAACTCTGTTTATAATTTTAAAACCTATATTTTTATTTTTTTCCCCTCTGTTTAGAAATCCATTTGCCCATCAGTCTTGTTCCTGCATCTCCCTCACGAAAGCACCTTCGTCCTGGCTCGAAGAATGTAAGCATATAACCATACCAGCTAATTACTGCTAAACCATCCATATTTGTTGTGTTTGCTTTTTGGGTCTTGCAACGTACAGATGACG
The DNA here is from genome assembly GCF_050947455.1 of Rhinoderma darwinii. Lineage (NCBI taxonomy): Eukaryota > Metazoa > Chordata > Amphibia > Anura > Rhinodermatidae > Rhinoderma > Rhinoderma darwinii. The sequence goes on from NC_134690.1 coordinate 80,452,341, forward strand.
TTACTCCATGTTTGTGGCTACCTGTTCTATTTTTAACCCCTTCCCGTCATTTTCCGTATGGGTACGCCATGGAAAGCCATGACTTCTCGCAAATTGCCGTATCCATACGCCGAATGTTTGGCACCGGCCCAGAAGCTGAGCCGGTGCCATCATCGCCCGATCTCAGCGGTATCTTACAGCTGACATACGGCTGTAATGGCGGGGACCGAAATTAGCTTCGATCCCCGTCATTAACCCCTCAAGTGCAGTGCTTAAACGCGATCGATGCACTTAAGGTGTTTGCAGCTCATCTGAACCCCAGCAATGAAATTGTCGGGGTTCCGGCCTAATACTGGCCTCCCGGTCTGCCTTGCACGGAAGCTGGTCAGGACCTGCCCTGCTGCGGAGCCTGATCGGCTTCCGTAGCCACCGGCAAGATGGCGCCGGCTCAGGAGCTGATCCGGCGTCATCAGCGGTGGAAGTCAGCTGTATGTTACAGCTGGCATCCACCTGTAACCGCAGGAACCGGAGCTAGCTCAGATCCCTGCCATTAACCCCTTCGATGCAGCAATCGAAAGCGATCGCTGCATCTTTAGCGGTTGCTAGCAGATCGCCAGCCCTGACAGGCAATCGGGACTGGCGACTGCTGCTATGGCAACAGGAGACACAATGGCCTCCTGCTCTGCCAATACGGGGGCCTACGGGAGGCGAAGCCTAATCGGCTTGCTGTCAGTGAATAACTGACAGATCTGATACATTGCACTATGTAGGTAGTGCAATGTATTAGAAAAAAAACATCAGACAGTTGGACCTTCAAGCCCACTAGTGGGACTTGAAAAAAAAAAGTGTAAAAAAAGTGAAAACAAAAGTTTCAAGTAATAAAATAAAACACAATCGCCTTTTTTCTCTTATTAAGTCCTTTATTAAGAAATAATATAATAATAATAATCTTTATTTAGATAGCGCCAACATATTACGCAGCACTTTACAATTTAGAGGGGACATGAAACAAACAATATCAGACATTACATAGTGACAAAGATCATTTACAGTTCAAACATGGAGAGTGAGGACCCTGCTCGCAAGAGCTTACAATCTATGAGGACATAAGGGAGACACAAAGTGTAATAGTGTTTGTTCTGTACAATGGTCTGGCCATTTTCATACACATGCGGTGGTAACATAAAGCTGCATGAGCCGGTCACCAGCCAGTATCCGTGTATGACGGACATGAAGAGAAGGAGTGTGAGGGAATCTTATTCTGATGACTAATCTAGAAGGAGGGCCATGGAAAGGAGTCAGATTAGGGAATGTTATAGGCCTGTCTAAATAGATGTGTTTTCAGGGCACGTTTAAAACTGTGGATATTGGGAATTAATCTGATTGTCTGGGGTAGCGCATTCCAGAGGACGGATGCAGCATGAGAGAAATCTTGGAGACGGGAGTGGGAGGTGCGGATTATGGAGGATTTTAATCTAAGGTCGTTGGCATAACGTAGAGCCCGAGTAGGGTGGTAGACGGATGAGGGAGGAGATGTAAGGAGGTGCAGCACTGTGGAAAGCTTTGTGGGTGAGAGTAATAAGTTTGAATTTTATTCTGAAGGGGATGGGCAACCAGTGCAGTGACTGGCACAGATTAGAGGCGTTGGTGTAGCGGTTGGTCATAAAGATGAGCCTGGCTGCTGCATTGAGGATAGATTGGAGAGGGGAGAGTTTAGTGAGGGGAAGACCGACTAGTAATGAGTTACAGTAGTCAAGACTAGAGTGAATCAGAGCAACAATGAGAGTTTTGGCGGTTTCCTCCGTAAGAAAAGGGCGGATTCTGGAGATGTTTTTGAGGTGAAAATGACAGGAGCGTGAAAGTGATTGTATGTGAGGAGTAAAGGAAAGATCTGAGTCAAAAATAACCCCGAGACAGAAATAATAATAAACCATACGTATTTGGTATCGCCGCGACCGTAACGACCTGAGGTATGTTATATTATTTATTGCACGCGGTGAACAGCGTAAAAAAACAAACCTTAAAAAACGACCAGAGTTTCTGTTTTTTGGTCACTTTGCCCCACAAATATTGGAATAAAAAGTGATCAAAAAGTCGCACATATCCAAAAATGATACCAATAAAAACTATAGCTCGTCTCGCAAAAAACAAGCCCTCATACAACTCCGTCAACTAAAAAGTTATGGTTCTCACAACTTGGCGACAGAAAAAATACATTCTTTTTACAAATGTAATTTTATTGTGCAAAAAGTTGTAAAATGTAAAAAAGTGCTATAAATTAGGTATCGCCGGAATCGTACTGACCCGCAGAATAACGTGAACATGTAATTTATAACGCATGGTGAACGCTGTATAAAAAAACTAAACTATGCCAGAATTGCGTTTTTGTTGTTTACCTGGCCTCCTAAAAAATAGGATAAAAGGTAATCAAAAAGTCACACGTACCCCAAAATGGTACCAATAATTACAGCTCATCCAGCAAAATAAAAGCCCTCATACCGCTACGTCTATGAAAAAATAAAATTAGTTATGGCTCCAATAAGTCAGGAAATAAAAATATGCAGTTGTGCCGACCCGAGGGGGAATATTTCTTCTGTTTCAAGAGGCGATTTATCAAGGACCTAAAATTAGGGGACCAGGAAGGGGAGGGCCCAAACATATCCGCTGGAAGCGACGGTGCCCGTATTATACCAGGACAACACTTCCTAGCAAAATTCCCCAAACTGCAAAGGTGCGGAGCGTGGACCAAAAGGAGCATAAGAGGACGCCATATATCAGTGCGACACTGGCCTGTGCGGATAGGATTGTGTCACAGCGTAATGCACATCTATGGATCACTTTATTGTTTTTTTACCCCATTATTATACCACCTGACTATTCCCCTGATGTCCTCTGCCCAGCTTACATGTACCCCCACATTACAAATGGAAACATCACCAATACTCAAACAAAACTACTACCAAGCAAAATCCGCTCTCCAAATGACGCTCTCTCCGCTCTGAACGCTACAGTGTGCCCAAACTGTTTCCTTCCACATATATGGCATCGTCATACCCGGGAGAACCCTTTTAACAATTTTTGGGGTGTGTGTCTCCAGCGTCATAATGGCATATCTACGGAAAAATATACATTTTTAATTTGCACCATCCGCAGCGCATTCATTTATGGAAAAGACCTGTGGGGTGAAAATGCTCACTACACCCCTTAATAAATGCCTTGAGGGGTGTAGTTTCCAAATGGGGTCACTTCTCAGGGGTTTATTTTATTATTTCACATCGGAGCCTCTGCAATTGTGAACCAATACTTTGTAAATTTCCAAATTAGGCCTCAATTTTACATGATACGCTTTCACTCCTGAGCCTGGTCAAATGTCAAAAGGATTGGTAGATAAATTTCATACTGTTTACCCAATGTATTTATACTATACTGTGTATTTTATCTTGATATTCTAATTGCTAGCAAACCCATGATGTGATCAGGTTTCCGAAAAATACGTTTTAGTGATCTATTTATATGTTTATTATTGTCTATCGACTATACCATGCATTGATATGGCCAATTGATTTGACTTAATTTTTTATGAATAAATTTGTACCTTTTATATCGAAATTCCATCTGGAGTTTGCTGGTTTATGTCCAATATTTGTTTTGTTTTTTGAAAATGCTCACTATACCCCTAGATAATTTCCTTGAGGTGTGTAGTTTCCCCAAATGAGGTCACTTTTGGGGGATTTCCACTGTTTTGGCACCGCAAGAGCCCTTCAAACCTGACATGGTGCCTAAAATATATTGTAATAAAGAGGTTGCTCAAAATTCACTAGGTGCTCCTTTGCTTCGGAGGCCGGTGCTTCAGTCCAGTAGCACGCTACGGCCACATGCGGGATATTTCCTAAAACTGCAGAACCTGGGCAATAAATATTGAGTTTCATTTCTCTGGTAAAACTTTGTGTTATAAAGAGAATTAGATTAAAATTTTATTTCTGCAAAAAAATATGAAATTTGTAAATTTCACCTCTACTTTGCTTTAATTCCTGTGCAAAGGGTTAAAAAAAAAATCTAAATGCTGTTTTGAATACTTTGAGGGGTGAAGTTTTTAAAATAGTGACTTTTTGTAGGTTTCTAATATATAAGGCCCTCAAAACCACTTCACATCTGAACTGCCCTGTAAAAATAGCCTTTTGAAATTTTCTAGAAGATGTGAGAAATTGCTGCTAAAGTTCTAAGCCTTGTAACGTCCTAAAAAAATAAAAGGATGTTCAAAAAACGATGCAAACATAAAGTAGACATATGGGGGATGTTAGTTAGGAACATTTGTGTGTGTTATAACTGCCTGTATTACAAGCAGATACATTTAAGTTGAGGAAAATGCTATTTTTTGCAATTTTTCGCTAAATTTTGGTGTTTTTCACAATTAAATACTGAACATATTGAGCGCAAAGTCTAATGTGTCACGAGAAAACAATCTCCGAATCGCTTGGATAGGTAAAAGCATTCCGGAGTTATTACCACATAAAGTGACACATGTCATTTGAAAAATGAGGCTCTGTCAGGAAGGTCAAAAGTGGCTAAAGAGGGAAGGGGTTAATGTTGCAACCTGCATTTACCCTTTAATGTGTGAACATGACTAGGTGCATTGGATAGGATTGGCCATGCTGTTGTGAATTAACGTGTGCCCTTCCTGGGCAGATGAAGTAATTTGAGATTTTCTGCTGGTGGCGTCCTTACTGGTGGTGTACACAAGAACTACATGAACAGTCATTTATACTGGACCTCAGCCATTTTGTAACACTGTCAAGTATACTGAATTTGATTAAGGGGAAGTCAAGGTGCAAAAGATAAGGATCTTGGTTGCAATAAATAATATTTAGATTGCCAATGTGTTATAAATCATGCCAGATTTTCCTAGCACATTGTATAATCTGAACAATCTAATGCTCTGTTCACATCTGTAGTCGACTACACTATTGGTTCCGTCAAAACGACAGATCCAGTGCACAAAAGAGACAAACGGAAACCATGGGCACCGGATCTGTCACGATTGAAATCAATGGTTTTGGTAATGGAAATCTCTGGTTTCCGTTTGTGTCTGTTCAGGGTCCCGTTCTGACAGAAAACGCGGACGGAACGTCCGAATGGGACCCCAACGCAGATGTGAACACAGCCCAAATAATCTAAACTTTGATTTTTTTTTTTATTCTTCCAACTCCCATTCTGCTCTAACTCAATTTCCTGGCACTATGCTTCTGGAAATTTTTTATATTTTTATAGGTAGCTTTATACTTTTAACGGAGTATGTTCCCACATGTTGCTTATGCTTCGTAATAGAACGTGGCATATCCGACACAGAACCCGCAGGGAATTCTGGCGAAAAACCACACCAAATTGTGGTGCAGATTTTTGTCAGGAATCGCTGCTGCAGAAAGCAGAACAGAAAAAAAGCCGATGCTTTCCTTACTGGCGTTGCCACAGCAATGCTTGCCTCTGATCTCCATGCAGCACGGCCCCCTGTGATGATGCTTTAGCCCAAACGCTACAGCCTATGATTGTTTGCGACAGTCACATGAGATGAGACGTCAACCCAGGAGGCCGGACTTAGCGGATTATCTTCACAGCTGTTCTCCGTGATGACAACGCTAGAGAGGAAAGGATAGATTTTTATTTTTTTTGGCAGTTAACCCTTTCAGAACCAAGGGTCATTGATGCCTCAATGGCCGTCCCTAAATTTAAAGATTTGGCATACATTCCTTTAAACTGTCTTAACTTTTAAGCTACTTTGAATAACTTAACCATTTTTTTTTAATTTTTTTAGAACAAATCACACTTTCCAAAAATATATATTTTTACTACATATGTGACGCATTTTATGTTACAAACAATTGTTTTTATTTTATTTTTCCTGATACGTCAAATGTCTGCGTGGCACCTGACTGCAATTCATATGTCCTGTATAAACAAACTGCCATCTGAAATATAGATAGACAATTTTTTTTTATACCCACTATAAGATCTTTGCATAACTTCATATGGCTTCAAGATCTGGTCAAAGAGGTCGTACCCACCCATTTTCTTGTTGTAATCAATAATACATATGGGCTTTTGAATTTTATTGGACGACCTCTTTTCTTTAATTGGCATCAGTGTGCACAGTAGTCAACATGAACACGTCTTTCTTATCACGATAATGAAGCACTAGCATATTGCCACAACGGAGAACAGCAGGTTCCCCTTTTTTAAGCTTTTGGCTCTGTGGAGCAACTGGAAATCCCTTTCTTGTATGGCAGATAGCACCACAGGCCCCTGTATTGGCCGCTTGGAGTCTTTGGAATAGGGGGATGCCCGAATAATAGTTGTCCAGATATAATTTGTAGCCTTTGTGGAGCAATTGGCCCATTAACTCCCAGACAATCTTGCCACTTTTTCCGATTTCTGGTGGGCAACCTGGAAGATTTATTTGACTGTCCTTCCCCTGGTAGACACGAAAATCCAATGTATAGCCAGTGTTGCTTTCGCATAGCTTATACAGTCTGTTTGAAGCGTTATACTGTTTAAAATAGAGTCTGCCCTTTTTGTCACATTTTGGCTAGGTGCACAGAGATACATAAATTTTTGAGAAAAATGGTTTAGAAGAGGCTGAATCTTGTACAAACGATCATAGTCTGGGGATTCATTTGGGGGGCACTGACTATTGTCATTATAATGGAGAAATTTTAACAATCTCATAACGGATTCTTGGCATAACTTTGGCAAAACCTGGGGTCCCATGTATGGGGCTTTCTTCCCAGTACGATCTTAAAGCGTTTTTGTTTCTTTTTACAATGCCCATTACTAGTGTAAGCATCAGAAGCTTTATGAATGAATTAACTAAATAACAATTTATCAAGCTAACTAACCTATTCCTGCCTGCCTATTCTAACACTAAGGGGCACAGGGAATACAAAGTATATAGTCTCTATATACTTTGTAAGTGTGTGTGTGTATATGTGTGTATATGTGTGTATATATATACACACACACACACACACACACACACACACACACACACACACACACACGTACACGTGGTTTGAATGTTTTAATTCACTTTTCTTCTGTCTTCCCTTGATCGGTCTACGTCTCTCTGAAACACTGACAGAGTGAAGGAGGCTGAGAGGAGATGACAAGCGCGAAAAGTTTGTTTATGAACACTTTTCAGAGATCACCATGATTGGTTTGGCTGCGGAGCATGTGATCGCCATGATTAGCCAATCGTTCAGCGGTCAGTGAGCAGGTTGCCGGGGATACTAAGGGCCAGTTCACACTGAGTTTTTTTTTTTACACGGTTTTTGACGTGGCAACCGCGTTGGAAAACGCACCAAAAAACGTCCGAAAATGCCTCCCATTGATTTCATTGAAAAACCGGCTTGCGAGAAAAAGGGACATGCCCCATCCATCTTCGGGCGTTTACACCTCTGACCTCCCATTGACATCGATGGGAGGCAGAGAAAGCCTATTTAGCTGCGTTTTATGCCCGCAGCGCTCAATGGCCGCAGGCGAAAAATGACGTGAAAATCGGCGTGCCGGCAGGGGAGAAATTGGAATTTTGAGGCAGATTTTCCTCCTGCAAAAAAACTGTGTAAACCCAGCCTAACATTGACGGCGAGCGCTTTTCTCAGCGCTATGCTGGCTGCATGGGGCATATGCGGCTAGGATGTGAATCGACAGATTGAGATTGTCGGCATGAGAAGGGTTAAACGGGCTTTACCTACCTAATGAATTCAATGGGGTTAACCTGCAACAAAAGTGGAACTATTACACCGCATAATTGATATGCTGCAGATTAAAAAAATGCACTGCAGGTCAATTTTATGTACGTTTTCTCAGCATGTTTTTTTTCCGCACTGTATATCGATTTGTTGAAATTTCATCCACTTTGCTGCTACTGCGAATTCGGCATATTTTCCACACAGCATAAACACTGTAACGTCCACAATGGAATTCTATGTGGGAACCCAGCCTAAGACTGCGTTCAGAGTTTTTGGACTCGTTTTTTTACGCGGAAACCGCGCCAAAAAACGGCCGAAAATGGCTCCTACTGATTTCAATGGGAGGCGTTTTTCCCCGCGAGTGGAAAAACCAGCTCGTGAGAGAAAGGGACATGCCCTATCTTTGGGCGTTTACGCCTCTGACCTCCCATTGACATCAATGGGAGGCAGAGAAAGTGCATTTCACTGCATTTTATGCCCGCGATGCTCAACGGCCGCGGGCGAAAAACGCAGCGAAATTCCAAAACGGAAATTTTGGGGCAGATTTTCCTCCTGCAAAAAGTGTGAACCCAGCCTAAGGCTGGGTTCACACGACCATGTTACGTCCGTAATGTACGGAACGTATTTCGGCCGGAAGACCCGGACCGAACACACTGCAGGGGGCCGGGCTCCTAGCATCATAGTGATGTACGATGCTAGGAGTCCCTGCCTCTGCGTGGAACTACTGTCCCGTACTGAAAACATGATTACAGTACGGGACAGTTGTCCTGCAGAGGCAGGGACTCCTAGCATCGTACATCACTATGATGCTAGGAGCCCGGCCCCCTGCAGTGTGTTCGGTCCGGGTCTTCCGGCCGAAATACGTTCCGTCCATTACGGACGTAACATGCTCGTGTGAACCCAGCCTTATAGTCCTGCTGCTAAATACAATTTGAGATATTGATTATTATAGAATGTCTAACTGGTTACTACTTTGCAGCTTATAGTGTGTAATAAGACCGTTTGGTAAGTATGTAATCCATTTAGTTTAGTCAAATCCGCTTTTAGCAGTTACGAAAATAACACAGTACTGCTATACAATGGGACAATATATAGAGCATAAAAAAAATACATTCATATGTTATTACATTGAGTTACTGCTAGGGGGCTTTGGGGCCAAGATAGATTGTAACGTTGGAACAGAAAAAGCTACTACCATGTAAAGATATAGTATCGAATAATGGTCTCATGCACACGGCACAATGGCTCTATGGGGTACACGAAGTCCCACAAGAGAATCGGACAGCAAATACCTCCTGTATGAAAAATGCGACATACGAAGTACCACTTCTTTTTTTTTTTTTTTTTTTTTTTTAATGGAAAAGAGTAGTAACAAGCAGCATGATGAAGTACAACGATAAGGGACAACAATATCCCTGTCTGTGTTTTCACATATTGACACAAACCATTGTTATTGGCGATATATAGTCACGTCCGTAAAATGAGTTACATTAGTTAGTTTATATATGTTATGGCAGATATCAGATACAATAAAGCGTTATACATATGACATGGAGAACCATGCAAGAGTCCTGGGAGGACAGCTCAGAAGTCCTTCGGACCGAGCTAAGTGCGCCACCGCTAAGGGTAAGTATAGTTGAGCTAAGATCACGACCGGCATAATCTGTATTCGGGGAGTTACACCATGATCCCCTCACCTTGAGTAATTTGTCTAGGCAGTTTCTGTGTTTAAAGATAATTTTTTTTCGTGTGAAACTATGGTATTGACCATTTGCACCCAAGTTGAGACGAGGAGGTCTTCTATCTATCCATCTCATCGCACTGGCCTTTCTGGCTAGGAATACAGTTTCTTTCAGAAAGACTCTGTTATGATGAGGCCAAAACCCAATATCCAAAATGCCAAATAAACAAATCTCTGAAATAGGTCGGTTCGACATAGAGTTGAGGAAGTCCTACTATTTTAGACCAAAAGGAATGTATTACTGTATAAGTCCACACCATATGCCAGGAGCGTGAGTGCACTTTGGGACAGGCCGGTTCAGGAATTCCGTGCTTTCTGAAGAGTCGCAGGGAAGTTAACCCCTTAGTGACCAGCCTCTTTTAGGCCCTAATGACCAAGCTATTTTATTAGTTTTTCTATAGTCGTATTCTAAGAGCTATAACTTTTTTTTATTTTTCTGTCGACATAGCTGTATGAGGACTTGTTTTTTTGCGGCATTAGTTGTACTTTTCAATGGCACCATTTTGGGGTAGATATAATTTTTTTTATTAACTTTTTATTTTTTTTAATTTTTTTTTGGGGGGGGGGGGGATTAGAAAAAACCCCTGAAATTCCACCATTGTTCTATGCATTTTAAATTGACGTCGTTCACTGTGCAGCATAAATAACACGTTACCTTTATTCTATGCGTCGGTACAATTCCGACGATACCACATATGTATCGTTTTTTTTTTATGACTTTTGCACAATAACCCTTTTGAACTAAAATTATTTGTATTTTCATCGTTTTTCCAAGAGCCGTAATTTTTTTATTTTTCTGTCAATGTGATTTTTTTGTGCTTTTTTTTTTTTTTTTTTGCGGGACGAGACGTAGGTACTGTTTTGGGGTACATGGGACTTATCGATTGATTTTTATTATGACTTTTTTTGGGGGGCAATGGAAAAAAATAGCAATTTCACCATTGTTTTTTGCGGTTATTTTTTACGGTATTCACCTTGCGGTTTAAATTACATATTCACTTTTTATTGTTTGAGTCATTACGGTTGCGGTAATACCGTATATATGCACTTTTATTTATTTTTCACGCGCCTCGCACGGACCTATGTTAGTCAATGGGGCCGTTCAGACAGTCCGTGATTTTCACGCAGCGTGTGTCCGCTGTGTAAAACTCACGACCTGTCCTATATTTGTGCGTTTTTCGCGCATCACGCACCCATTGAAGTCAGTGGGTGCGTGAAAATCACGCGCAGCGCACTGAAGCACTTCCGCGTGACGCGCGTGATTCGCGCAACAGCAGTAAAAAGTATGAATGTAAACAGAAAAGCACCACGTGCTTTTCTGATTACAAACATACAGAGTGTCATAATGATGGCGGCTGCGCGAAAATCACGCAGCCGCGCATCGTACGAGGCTGACACACGGAGCTGTTATGGACCTTTTGCGCGTACAAAACGCACACTTGTGTGAATCCGGCCTTACTGTCATTTTTATTAACGATATTTATTTTATGTTTTTAGTCCCAGTAGGGGACCTTACCATGCGATCTTCAGATCGCTGCTATAATGCTTTGGTATACTTAGTATACCAGAGCATTATTGCCTGTCAGTGTAAATCTGTGTAAAATGTGCCTCCGTCACGTCCTAATAGGCATATGCCCAGGGAAGACCTGGGGGCCTTTATCAGAGACCCGCGATTGCATTTGAGGGCCGCTGAAGGGTGACAGAGGGAGCTCCCTCCCTCTGTAAACAAGTTAAATGCCGCGGTCGCTATTGGCGACATTTAACGGGTTAAACGGCTGCGATCGAAGTAAACTTCGCGGGCGTTGGAGCAGGAGCCCGGCTGTCATTAGACAGCAGAGCCCCGGCTCCAGCCTGTACGGGTCACCCGTGCAGGACTTGGCGTGGGCCGCCGCGAAGATGCGGCAGCCTAGCCTAAGGCCCCTTAGTGACCGCCGTGAAAAGGTGTATTGGTGGTCACTAAGGGGTTAAATAAGCTTTTTTTTGTATGAAGTACCGTTGAATAAGCTTATTGTTGATTACAGGTGAGACATGTAGGTGAGATTCGAGCAATTCTTTAGTGGTATCCTCATTCAGTGAGGGTATCAGTTGAGTCCATTTTGTGGTAGTGGTCAAGGACTTAAGATAAGCTGGCGTTGTCCCGGATACTGGGCGGCGAGCAGATGTCTGAGGTAAAGATATCTAAAGAAATGTTGTCTGGGTATCTGATATTTTGATTTCATATGTTCAAATGAGAGGAAAACGTTATCTTCATATATGTTCTCTAAAGTCTTAACCCCATAGTTGATCCAGTATGTGGCTTTCGGGAAGTCATTCAGAGAGTTCAGAGCTGTTATTCCACAGTGGGGTCTCTGCAGGAGTATCCGTTGGCACTGAGTCGCATAGCTGCTGTCCACACTCCTCTTGCGGTTTTGTGTGCAGGTAATAATGGGTGTCTAGGAATCTGCTTGAAACGAGAGGCCATGGAGAATTCTGTTCGGTGTAATCCAGTAGTATTTGCTCAGGGCCCTGAGAGGTATTGGGTGCAGTCCACGATCCTAGATACTTCAACTGTCCAGCTAAGTAGTAAAGATACATGTCCGCCAGCGCAATGCCGGCCATGTCCTTGGGTATTTTGTAATTTGTGCAAGGCCAGTTTTGATCTTGAACGTCCCCATATGAAAGAAATAATAGAGTCCATAGCTTTAACCCCTTCCCTCTTTAGCCACTTTTGACCTTCCTGACCGAGCCTCATTTTTCAAATCTGACGTGTCACTTTATGTGGTAATAACTCCGGAATGCTTTCACCTATCCAAGCGATTCTGAGATTGTTTTCTCGTGACACATTGGACTTTAAGTTACTGGCAAAATTTGCTCGATATGTTCAGTATTTAATTGTGAAAAACACCAAAATTTAGCGAAAAATTTCAAAAATTAAAATTTTTCTCAATTTAAATGTATCTGCTTGTAAGACAGGCAGATATACCACACAAAATTGTTGCTAATTAACATCCCCCATATGTCTACTTTAGATTGGCATCGTTTTTTGAACATCCTTTTATTTTTCTAGGACGTTACAAGGCTTAGAACTTTAGCAGCAATTTCTCACATTTTCAAGAAAATTTCAAAAGGCTATTTTTACAGGGGCCAGTTCAGATGTGAAATGGCTTTGAGGGCCTTATATATTAGAAACCCCCAAAAAGTCACCCTATTTTAAAAACTTCACCCCTCAAAGTATTCAAAACAACATTTAGAAAATGTCTTAACCCTTTACACATGTCACAGGAATTAAAGCAAAATAGAGGTGAAATTTACAAATTTCATATTTTTTTGCAGAAATAAATTTTTAGTACAATTTTTTTTATAACACAGAAGGTTTTACCAGAGAAATGCAACTCAATATTTGTTGCCCAGTTTCTGCAGTTTTAGGAAATATCCCACATGTGGCCGTAGCGTGCTACTGGACTGAAGCACCGGCCTCAGAAGCAAAGGAGCACCTAGAGGATTTTGGGGCCTTATTTTTGTTAGAATATATTTTAGGCACCATGTCAGGTTTGAAGGGCTCTTGCGGTGCCAAAACAGTCAAAATCCCCCAAAAGTGACCCCATTTGGGAAACGACACACTTCAAGGAAATTATCTAGGGGTATAGTGAGCATTTTGACCGCACAGGTTTTTTACAGAAATGATTGGAAGTAGGCCGTGAAAATTGAAATCAACATTTCTTCAAAGAAAATGTAGGTTTAGCGATTTTTTTTTTCTCATTTCTACAAGGACTAAAGGAGAAAAAGCACCGTAAAATTTGTAAAGCAATTTCTCCCGAGTAAAACAATACCCCACATGTGGTAATAAACGGTTGTTTGGAGACACGGCAGGGCTGAGAAGGGAAAGAGCGCTATTTGGCGTTTGGAGATCACATTGAGCAGGAATGGTTTGCGGCGGCCATATCACATTTGCAAAGCCCCTGAGGGGAAAAAACAATGAAAACGCCCAAAAAGTGACACCATTTAGGAAACTACACCTCTTGAGGAATTAATCTAGGGGCGTAGTGAGCATTTTGACCCCACAGATGTTTCATAGAATTTATTAGAATTGGGCAGTGAAAATAAAAACAATCCTTTTTCTTCAATAAGACGTAGCTTTAGCGCAAATTTTTTCATTTTCGCAACAAATAAAGGAAAAAAAAGAACCCAACATTTGTAAAGCAATTTCTACCGAGTACGGCAATACCCCATATGTGGTCATAAACTGCTGTTTGGGCACACGGCAGGGCTCAGAAGGGAAGGACCGCCATTTGGAGTGCAGATGTTGCTGGATTGGTTTCTGGGCGCCTGTGGGCCCAAAACAGTGGAAACCCCCCAGAAGTGAACCAATTTTGGAAACCACACCGCTCAATGCATTTACCTAGGGGTGTAGTGAGCATGTTAACCCTGCAGGTGTTTTGTAGAAATTAGTGTGAACTCGATGTTGCAGAGTGAAAATGGGATTTTTTTCCATAGATATGCCAATATGTGGTGCCCAGCTTGTGCCACCATAACAAGACAGCTCTCTAATTATTATGCTGGGTTTCCTGGTTTTAGAAACACCCTACATGTGGCCCTAATCTCTTGCCTGGACAGTCGACCAGGCTCAGGAGTGAAAGCGTACCATGTAAAATTGAGGCCTAATTTGGCGATTTACAAAGTATTGGTTCACAACTGCAGAGGCTCAGATGTGAAATAATAAAAATAAACCCCTGGGAAGTGACCCCATTATGGAAACTGCACCCCTCAAGGCATTTATTAAGGGGTGCAGTGAGCATTTTCACCCCACAGGTCTTTTCCATAAATGAATGCGCTGTGGATGGTGCAAATTAAAAATTTATATTTTTCCCTAGATATGCCATTCAGTGGCAAATATGTCGTGCCCAGCTTATGCCACTGGAGACACACACCCCAAAAATTGCTAAAAGGGTTCTCCCGGGTATGACGGTGCCATATATGGGGAAGGAAACTGCTGTTTGGGCACACTGTAGGGTTCAGATGGGAGGAAATGCCATTTGGCTTTTGGAGCGTGGATTTTGCTTGGTAGTAGTTTTGTTTGGAGTCTTACTGGTGTTTCCGTTTATAATGTAGGGCATATGTAAGCCGGGCGGAGTATATAAGGGGCATAGTCAGGTGGTATAATAATGGGGTAAAAAAAAAACAATAAAATAATCCATAGATGTGTGTTACGCTGTGACACAATCATTTCTGCACAGGCCGGTGTCGCACTGATATATTGCGTCCTTTATTATCCCCCTTTTGATCCACACTCCGCGCCTTTGTAGTTTGGGGAATTTTGCTAGGAAGTGTTCTCCTGGTATAATACGGGCACCGTCTCTTCCAGCGGATATGTTTGGGCCCTCCCTTTCCTGGTTCCCTAATTTTAGGTCCTTGATAAATCGCCTCTTCAAACAGAAGAAATGTTCCCCTCGGGCACAACTGCATATTTTTTTATTTCCTGACTTATTGGAGCCATAACTAATTTTATTTTTCATAGACGTAGCGGTATGAGGGCTGGTTTGTTGCGGGACGAGCTGTAGTTATTATTGGTACCATTTTGGGGTACATGCGACTTTTTGATCACCTTTTATCCTATTTTTTGGGATGCCAGGTAAACAAAAAAACACAATTTTGGCACAGCTTTTTTCAGTTTTTTTTATACAGCGTTCACCATGCGTTATAAATTACATGTTAACTTTATTCTGTGGGTCAGTACGATTCTGGCGATACCTAATTTATAGAACTTTTTCATGTTTTACAACTTTTTGCACAATAAAATTACTTTTGTAAAAAGAATGTGTTTTTTCTGTCGCCAAGTTGTGAGAACCATAACTTTTTAATTTTTTTGTCGAAGGAGTTGTATGAGGGCTTGTTTTTTGCGGGACGAGCTATAGTTTTTATAGGTACCATTTTTGGATACGTGCGACTTTTTGATCACTATTTATTCTAATATTTGTAGGGCAAAGTGACCAAAAAACAGAAACTCTGGTAACGTTTTTTACGGTTTTTTTTTACGCTGTTCACCGCGTGCAATAAATAATATAATATTTTGATACCTACGGTCGTGGCGATACCAAATACATATGGTTTATTATTATTTTTCAATAATAAAGGACTTGATAAGAGTAAAAGGGGGATTGTGTTTTATTTGATTACTTGAAACTTACTGTTTTCAAACTTTTATTTTTTGCACTTTTTTTTACACTTTTTTTTATACTTTTTTTACACTTTTCTTCAAGTCCCTAGGGGACTTGAAGGTCCAACGGTCAGATATTTTTTTTTCTAATACATTGCACTACCTATGTAGTGCAATGTATTAGATCTGTCAGTCATTCACTGACAGCAAGCCGATTAGGCTTCGCCTCCCGGCGGGGCCTAAATCGGCTTCCGTAATGGCAGAGCAGGAGACCATTGTGTCTCCTGTTGCCATAACAGCAGTCGCCAGTCCCGATTGCCTGTCAGGGCTGGCGATCTGCTAGTAACCGCTACGATGCAGCAATCGCTTTCGATTGCTGCATCGAAGGGGTTAATGGCAGGGATCGGAGCTAGCTCCGGTTCCTGCCGTTACAGGTGGATGTCAGCTGTACAGTACAGCTGACTTCCACCGCTGATGACGCCGGATCAGCTCCTGACCCGGCGCCATCTTGCCGGCAGCTACGGAAGCCGATCAGGCTACGCCGCCGGGCGGATCTTGACCGGCTTCGGTGCTAGGCAGACCGGGAGGCCAGTATTAGGCCTCCGGTTGCCATTGCAGCCACCGGAACCCCGGCAATTTCATTACTGGGGTTCCGATGAGCTGCAAACACCTTAAGTGCAGCGATCGCGTTTGAGCGCTGCACTTAAGGGGTTAATGGCGGGGATCGAAGCTAATTTCGGTCCCCGCCGTTACAGCCGGATGTCAGCTGTAAGATACAGCTGAGATCCGGTAGTGATGGCACCGGCTCAGCTTCTGAGCCGGTCCCAAACATTCGGCGTACATGTACGGCAAGATGCGGGAAGTCAATGCTTTCCATGACGTACATGTACGGCAAATGTCGGGAAGGGGTTAAAAAGGCTTGCAGTATAGATACAAATACATGTTGCAAAACATATAAGCATTTCGGGAGCACCACCATCTTCACCACATTTTTACGTTCCATAACTGATAGTGGACACGCTGCCCATATTTTTAATTTATCTTTGACACACTTGCTGAACGTACACCACCTCTCCACAATTTTCAGTCTGTTTTGTTTAGTGATGTGGATTCCCAAATATTTAAAATGATCTCCTACTGTAAGCCATTCCAAGGTCGAGCCAATAGGTTGTGGTTCTTCAGGGTTGAGAAACATTAATGCTGACTTTGTCCAGTTGATGCACAACCCTGAGTAATCTCCAAAGGTGTTAAGTTCATTTCTTGAGGCAGGGAATGTCTTGTGCGAGAAATAGAGAGCAAGACGTCATCTGCATACAGAGCAATACGCTCTTCACCTGATTTGTGGGGGATGCCACATATGTCACGGTCTGTACGTATCTTAACGACCAGGGGTTCCATCGCTATAGCCAATAGCATGGGTGATGGGGATACCCTTGTCTCGTGCCTCTGCTTAACGTAAAGGTGGCCGATGTCAATCCGTTGAGCGCTATAGATGCCATGGGTAGTTTACGTAGAATCTGTATCCAATGTATAATTGTAGGTCTGAAGCCAAATCTGGACAACATTCTAACAAGATATGGCCATTCGATAGTTGAAGGCCTTGGCGGTGTCTTATATGGCTAATTCCCAATCTTTTTTTATTTTCTCCAATTTGCGCCAGCACCTGAGCTCTCCGGAGATTGTCTGATGTACTTCTGCCTGGTATGAACCCAGGTTGATCTGAGTGTCTGATATCCGGCATCACCCTATTCAATCAGGTGCTCAACATGGACTATAATCTACTGACCAAAGTACTTGCAGAGAGGTCTATATGACCCGCAGTCTAGTGGAAACTTATCAGGCTTCAGGATTACTACCACGTTGGCATCATAAAAAGATAGAGGAAAGGCTCCTTTTACCAAGGTTGTGTGGAGGGTTTCAAGCAATATTGGCAGGAGTTGATCCTGGTATTTGATATAAACCTCTAATCGGATACCGTCCGGCGACTTACCCTATGCCATTTAGATCAGAGCGTCCGTTAATTCCTTTAAGTATTAAGGGCGCTTCAAGAAAATCACTTTTGTTCCTCAGTTATGGAAGGTAGATCAATTCCTTCCAGATAGCTTTGAATGTCAACGGATGAGACTTGCAATTTAGATTTATATAGCTCTCTGTAGAACTTGGGGAAGCATTCGAGTATATCCGAGTTGGCGTGAAGAATCATCTGTGGATGATCTGATACGGGTTATGGCCGGAGAGGCAGAGGGGTGGTGAATAAGGTGAGCTAGGAGGCTACTGGATTGGTTCCCTAATTCAAAGTATTTCTGATTGGAGAAAAACGTGTTTCTTTTGGTTTTGTCCTGAAGGAAATGTAGGTATTGCCTTCCCTTCTGTAGCAATTGATGTTGGTTGTCAGGCGATGGGCCAGCAACATATTTGGCTTCTAAGCCTTCGTAGGTATCTGCCAATAGCTTCTCCTCCCTAGATGATTGCTTCTTGATGTAAAATGGAAGGTTGCAGGCAACCGTGCAGATGTGCTTTAAGTGCATCCCATAGCACCGAGTGATTGTTTAAGGGCAGATTGTCATCTAAAAACATCCCCAGCTGGTCTGGTATGTGGTCTTGATTTCCTAGAAAAATAAGCCAGAATGGAGATACTATCCTGGGATCCCCTACATATTGTGCACTGGTGGATGTCAAGTTGGTAAATGGTGGGAGAGTAAACAGACATTGCTCTTGGTAAGTGTGATATTGATTCCAGCATGGAGTAAGCCTTGTGATTACTGCATACATAATCTTTTCTGGAGAGAGCGTTTCTCCCAGGGGTAAAACAGGTAAATTCTTGTGTGGAGGCATTATGTTGTCGCCAAATGTCCAGCCAGCCCATCTCTGCCAGGAAACCTGCCAGGGGTGAGTCCGTGGAAACCTGTGGGGTATGTCCCATAGGGTAGAATCTATCTCTAGAAGGATCTAGAAAGAGGTTAAGGTCTCCCATGCAGATCACATTGGCTGAAGGGTATTGTGCTGCGAATTTCGCCGCCTCAAACAGGATGGTCATAAATGCTGGCGGTGGCAAATACAACCCGACTATTACGAATGGTTGGCCATCTATCCAGGTGTGGATTAATATAAATCTGCCCTCCGGATCTTTCTGGACTGCGTCTGGCTCCCATCTGATTGAACTATGGACCGAGAGCGATACACCTCTCGAGTACGAGCTGTTTAGTGGAGTGGGCTGCCCATTGGACCCACATTTTATTTACCCAGTGTGTAGTAGATGGTGTAAGATGTCTCCTGTAGGCATATCATTTGGGGATTATGGATGCGAATGAAGGAAAAGGTCAATCTCCTTTTGTGAGCGCCCCCCCCCCCCAGACCTCTTACATTAACAGCCATAACTTTTAGTGTCATCCTGAATTCAGCTGCATAACCTAAACAAAACAAACTCTCTAGAGTAGGAACAAATGAACAAGTAACGTAGGTAAGGTGTGTGTATGTGGGTGTAATGTAGGTTTCACCCCAAATTTGTCACTACCCATCACTGGTGTATCAGCGTGGAGTAAATAGGGGATCATCTATGTCATATAGATAATACAAAAACATAGTCGTAGTTGGTTGGCCAGCAATCTATCTTCCAGTAGGTTAAAATTCAATATCCGCAGTAAGGACCATTTACCCTCCAATAGTAGCATATAACGGAGTTACCAACATGTCTGGATCCCAAGCTATCTAGCACTGGACAAATCCTACTTTAAGTAAGTATGGAGCAGTCTCAGAAATATTGGGAGATAGTACACCCATCGAGCTATATAAAGGACGTAGTGTTCACCTAAGGTATAAGTCAACGGTATATTCCTATGTATGCTATTGTAATGAATTCCCACATTAAGGAGTAGTACATGTCGGGTTATATGGGAGGTAATCTATGAGTATAACAATTCAGTTATCTATACGTGGGGGGTAACCAATCTGATGTCTCCATGAAGTCCGATTAACGTGGAAGATCAGGTCAGTTAAACAGTCCAAACAGTTATGCAGCAGCATCAGTCGATAGTCACAAGTAGCACGTTTAATCTACGGTAAGATCATCCAATGGAGGTAATCCATTCATCGACCCCAGCAGGTGTATTAAATAAACAGTCTTGTCCTGGTGAATAATCCGTAGGCGAGCTGGAAACTACTTGGAGTAAGTAATTTGGATTTTGCATAGGCGTCTTTTTACTGGCGCGAAAGAAGCTGCAAATTCGAGAACAGCATATTGGCATTCTGGTAACGAAGTTAGCCCTTCTTCCGAGCGGCCCGCAAGATGGCGTCTCGATCCCGGCTACTGGGTAACTGGACCAGCATAGGTCTCGGAGGGTCTCCCGGGGGGGGCACCCAATGTGCTCTCAATATGGTGTACGAGGGTGATAGTACTGCTTCCGGCACGAAGTCTGTAAGCCAAAAATCAATGAATGAGCATGGATCTTTACCTTCCGCCCTTTCAGGTAGACCTAGAATTCTTGTATTTTGGCGTAGGCGGTTCTCCAGATCGTCCGCTCGCTGCACCCACTGTTGAGAGGCTTTTTCCAGCTAGGTCAGTTTAGCTGTTTGTGGCATCAACGCCTCTTCCAGCCGAGAAATTCGGTCCTCCGTCTCCCTGACTCTGTGTCTCAGGTTTACATGGCCTGTCTGAGGAGACCCACGTCCGCCTTAATCTCCGCAATCTTGCCTGTCAAAGAGAACGTGGATTGCTGTATTGCGTCCAGGAGTTTGGACGATACATGTGTCAGGGTAGATTCTGTTCTTACTTTGTGATCATTCAACTCTCCCTCGGATGAGGGAGCCGGGGAGGGTGCCTGGCACCCACCCACAAAATTATTTTTACGTTTCTCCTTACATTATATGGTCCTATTAACCTCTTAATGACCGCCAATACACTTTTTCACAGTGGCCGTTAAGGGTACTTATGCCACAGCATCACCTTTTCATGGGCAGTGTCATAAGACTGTCAACTGTGCCTAACAAAGGCCCCCAGGTCGGCCAACAGTGTATTCCTATTGATAGAACAAAGTTTTATAATAAAAAAAAAAGAAAAAATCCTAATAAAATTAAAAACCCATTTTTTTCCCCCCAACTTAATGTTTTTTATATGGGGATAAAAACCCTACTTTTAATTAGTATTTTCGTGTCCGTAATGACCCTAGCTATAAAGCTTTTCCGTTATTTTACTCGCACGTGAATGCTGTCAAAAATGAAATGATAAATCTTGCCAGAGTAGTTGTTTTCTGTTCATCCGGTCTCCCAAAAAACTAAATAAATAGTGATCATAAAATCGTATTAACCCATTGAAGTCCAAACCATTTTTTAATTTTCGTTTTTCACTCCCCACCTTCTCGGCGCCATAACTTTTATTTTCCCGTCAATGTAGTGGTTATTTTTTGTGGGAGGAGTCACCGTTTCTACTGCCACCGTTTAAAGTACCATATAATTTACTGGGAAACTGAATAAAATTCTGTGGGGTGGAATTGGAAAAAAACTGATTCCTCCATTTTTATTTTGGGTTTAGTTTTTACGTCTTTCACTGTGCGTCAAAAACATTTAACTTTATTCTGCTGGTCAATACGATTACGGTGATACTAAATTTATATAGCTTTCTAAATGTTTTACACCTTTTACAAAGAAAAAAACTTTGTTAGGGGAAAATTTTTTATTTGTCATTACATTATCAGCCGTAAGTGTGTTTTTTTTTTTTTTTTTTTTCCGTCAATTGAGCAGTATGGGGGCTTATTTTTTTGCGATTCGAGATGTGGTTTTTATTGGTCCAATTTTTTTTGGTACATAAAAAAATTGCAATAAAAAGTCATCAGAAATTCTTCTTTATCGCGAAGTTGACAAAAAAGCGATTCTGGGGCCCTAACCGAATAGAGAGGTGATAATTGTCGATTCTGGTACAACCCTTACCTGCCATTTGGTGTATACTAGACTGGAATGGGTAGTATTTAGTGGATTCCCGAGCTGAGCCCAATCCATACTACCCGGGTGACAGCAAACATTTCAGTGTTAGGCTGGATTCACACGAGCGCTTCCGTTTTGTGCGCGCAAAAAACGCTACATTTTGTGCGCGCAAAAGGTCCGTGTGTCATCAGCAAATGGTGCGCGGCTGTGTGATTTTCACGCAGCCGGCATCATTATGACACTCTGTTTTTATGTCTGCAAACAGAAAAGCACGTGGTGCTTTTCTGTTTTCATTCATTTATTTTACTGCTGTTGCGCGAATCATGTGCGACACCCGGAAGTGCTTCTGTGTGCCGAGCGCGATTTGCACGCACCCATTGACTTCAATGGGTGAGTGCAGTGCGAAACACGGGCAAATATAGGACATGTCATGAGTTTCACGCAGCGCACATATGCTGCGTGAAATTCACTGACAGTCTGAACGCCCCATTCATTAACATAGCTCCGTGCAACGCGCGTAGTACGGACGTATATGACGTTCGTGTAAATAAGCCCTAGCTGGCGGGATCCCACTCGCTTAAGCCCTTAGGTCCCGTGGCATCTAAGATGGTAGAAAGAAGGGGACGACCTCCTCTGACGGTGTTTCCCCTGTCTCCTGTTGCGTCACCGGGCTTCCGGTGATGCGATCGAGAATGGGAGGTCCCCTTTGATCATTCCGCGGTCATGGATTATCAAAGGGTTAAACAGCTTGGCTCAGAATGTTTTCCGATCCCAGCAATACTCAAAAGACTTCTCTAAGTTCAGGAGCTGTAAGTTACAGCTCCTGCTTAGAGAATGAGTGCGCACGTCTTTTGGTGTCGCTGGGGACCAGCACCTCATGACATTAAGGTACGTACCATTTTGCGGTACGACAGGGATCTGTGTTAGACCCAATTCTTTTAATCCCTTTATTTACCCTAAAAAATTTATTCTCCAACTCTCCTGCACATAGCAATGTCAAATACGTGTACATGGTATAACATTGCTATGGCACTGCGAACAAGAACTCTATTTATTTAGCTTTAACGATATCTTCGCTTTAGACACGATCATCCATGTATAGATTCTATCGTCAAACTACAGAATTTTTTTAGTCAAAGAGCAAAAGTAGATGGGGCAGGCGTCCTAAATTGGTGACTGAGACTCCTCCTTTATGATCGCGTCACCGGAAACCCGGTGACGCAATAGGAGACGGGGGGAATACACTGTCAGAGGAAGCCGTATTCTAACAACTTAGATGCCACGGCATCTAAGGGGTTAAGCGAGTGGGATCCCGCCAGTTACACTAAGATGTCGGCGGACACCCTCGTAGTATGTATCGAGCTCAGCTCGGAAGTCCGCTCCATACTACCCCTTCCCGTCTAGTATATGCCAAATTTTTTTCCCCTGTCCGTTTTAAAATCCGATAAATATCATTTCAATTTGTTGCCACACACAGCCCCCTGTTGGTAACGCCACACAGCCCCCTGTTGGTAACGCCACACAGCCCCCTGTTGGTAACTCCACACAGCCCCCTGTTGGTAACTCCACACAGCCCCCTGTTGGTAACTCCACACAGCCCCCTGTTGGTAACGCCACACAGCCCCCTGTTGGTAACGCCACCCAGCCCCCTGTTGGTAACGCCACCCAGCCCCCTGCTGGTAACGCCACCCAGCCCCCTGCTGGTAACGCCACCCAGCCCCCTGCTGGTAACGCCACCCAGCCCCCTGCTGGTAACGCCACCCAGCCCCCTGCTGGTAACGCCACCCAGCCCCCTGCTGGTAACGCCACCCAGCCCCCTGCTGGTAACTCCACCCAGCCCCCTGCTGGTAACGCCACCCAGCCCCCTGCTGGTAACGCCACCCAGCCCCCTGCTGGTAACGCCACCCAGCCCCCTGCTGGTAACGCCACCCAGCCCCCTGCTGGTAACGCCACCCAGCCCCCTGCTGGTAACGCCACCCAGCCCCCTGCTGGTAACGCCACCCAGCCCCCCCCCCTTCCAGGAGAAGTCACTGACTTCAATGTCCATATATGGACAGTTTAGTCACTGACTTCAATGTCCATATATGGACAGTTTAGTCACTGACTTCAATGTCCATATATGGACAGCTTAGTCACTGACTTCAATGTCCATATATGGACAGCTTAGTCACTGACTTCAATGTCCATATATGGACAGCTTAGTCACTGACTTCAATGTCCATATATGGACAGCTTAGTCACTGACTTCAATGTCCATATATGGACAGCTTAGTCACTGACTTCAATGTCCATATATGGACAGCTTAGTCACTGACTTCAATGTCCATATATGGACAGCTTAGTCACTGACTTCAATGTCCATATATGGACAGCTTAGTCACTGACTTCAATGTCCATATATGGACAGCTTAGTCACTGACTTCTCCTGGAGAGGAATCCACGGGGTCGGGGATTCCGCTTCTGAAGTGAGTGACGTTGCTGTGTCCATATATGGACAGTGTAGTCACTCACTTCTCCTGTAGCGCAATCCCCAATACCCGGCCGGTGATTGGAGATTCTGACTTCTACAGGGAGCAAAAAAAGACCCTCCTCCTCACATGCACTCTGCACTGTGAGGAGGAGGAGAGAGAGCGAGAGCGACGGAATACATGGCCATCACTCGGGACACATTCCGGTGATGGCCGTGTATTAACCAGCCCCGGCGGCCGGGTAAACGGCTAAAAATCGGGCCGGGCCGTCAAAAAATCGGTCGTGTGAATAGCCCCATTAGGGGTCTATTGTTCCTAATGCAGCTGGGTGATGGCCGATTTATGAACGGCCGTCACCCGGCCGGGAAACCCTGTCGTGTGAATAAGGGCTAACCTTCATGGGACAGTAATATAAACTTTTATTCCCAAATCTCAGTCTGTCACTCTAAAATCCCATATGAAGTATTTTACAGACTCATTCATGGATGCCTTAAATTGACTTTCAGCAGATGTAACTGGGTGAAAAATATAAGTATTTTTGCCTTGTGAAAACATTCATCCAAAGAAAAGGATCCTAAGGAGTTTTAATTCAAAGATTCTAAATTTAGAGGAGACCTCCAGTGGTAACACAATTTTCCATGTCTTCATTCCTCACCTGACTGTATACCACACTTTTATGTATACTGTTGTTTTTTTGAAGAGGTGGGTAGAAGCCTAGACAGAGGGGCTGCTGTGGATATAGTGCTTTTGGACTTTGCAAGGGCATTTGACACTGTTCCTCATAGACATCTAATGGGTAAATTAAGGTCTATAAGTTTAGAAAGTATAGTTTGGAATTGGATTGAAATTGGCTCAAGTCCGTATCCAGAGAGTTGTGGTCAATGATTCCTACTCTGAATGGTCACCTGTTAGAAGCGGTGTACCCCAGGTTTCAGTGCTGGTATCACTATTATTCATCTTGTTTGTTAATAATCTAGAGGATGGGATTAATGGCTTGGTGTCCTCTGCAAAAATAGCCTAAAGGAAAATAAGAAAAACACGGAGCCACATGGTGCAGGTTACGCAAGGTAATGGAGCAAAAGTTAACAGTGAGATGAATAATAATCATCTATTGAGGTTGTGCAAGAGCAGACACAACACTGGTGTAGGTAAGTAAATGGATATGATGAAGCTGCATCTAGGTCCCAATCCGGTCAGCACAAAGGTAACCTCTAAGCATAACTTATAATGTAAAGAAAAATATGGACCATAGAATAGTGCTGCTAACATCAAAGAGACATCCAAGTAAGTAATAGACCGCTTTATTGGTAAAAGCAAAAGGTTACGCTTTCAACGCCAGACTAGCGTTTTCATCAGGCCAAGAGACTTAGCAGTGCTATTCTGTGGTCCATATTTACATTACAATCTCTGCAAAAATAGAAACCAATCTATGTAGCATTGTTCTGTCTGGAAGATGTTTGTAAATTACAAGCCGTGTCTGGGCATCCACTTGGCAAATGAGGTTTCATGTAGATAAAGTTGTGCATCTGGGTACTAACAACCTGCATGCATCATATGTCCTAGAGGGAGCTATACTGGGAGAGTCACTTGTTGAGAAGGATCTGGGTGTACTTATAGATCATAAACTAAATATCAGAATGTAATGTCAATCAGCTGCTTCTAAGGCCAGCAAGATATTGTCGTGTATTAAGAGGCATGGACTCGCCGGACAAGGATAGAATATTACCACTTTACAAAGCATTAGTGAGGCCTCATCTAGAATATGCAGTTCAGTTCTGGGCTCCAGTTCATAGAAACTATGCCTTTGTGTTGGAAAAAATACAATGAAGAGCAACTAAACAAATCAGGGGCATGGAGAATCTAAGTTATGAGGAAAGATTAAAAGAATAAACCTATTTATTGGAAAGGGATGCCTAAGGGGGGACATTATTAACTTGTATGAATCGCCCATACAGGAAATATAGTGAAAACCTGTTCCATGTAAAAACCCCCTCAAAAGACGCTGAGGCACTCCCGCCGTCTGGAGAAAAAAAAGGTTCACTCTCCAGAGGTGACAAACCTTCTTTACTGTGAATCTGTAGAATAGCCTACCGCAGGTGTTGGTCACAGCAGGAACAGTAGATGGCTTAGTTAGTTTCCTAGAACGAAAAAATATCCGCTCTTATATCAATGTGTAGAATTTTTCATCCCTGTGCTTCTTTCCATCCCGTCACTTGGTGGATACGTCCTTTTTTTTTTTTTTTTTTTTTCCCCCCAACCATGCTATGTACTTACTTTTTGAACTGCTGCCTTGTCTGTACTTTAAAAATGCCTCCATCTTCTTAGATTTCCCCAGCTTTCTCTTCACCTCTGCTTTGCTATCAATCCCATTATGCTTCAACACCGCATCACTTGACCAGCTAAATACCATACCATTTCTGCATGCAGGGGGACATTGTGATTATCATTCTCTCTATATTCTCCTAAATTAGCTGAGAAACCATAAGTATATAGTGCAGCCTCCCTGACTGTGTTATTCTACATTTTACCATTCTGATATAGCCTGTCTACGTATGAGTGGTGGCTGATGATCGAAGTTTCCGCCCCCCCCCCCCCCTGTGGAAAACTAGTGTGGTACAGGAACTGCTGAATCCTGTGATGGGTGACACACAGATCTCCATAGAATCAAGTAGAGAAAACCTGTCTCCGAGCCTGATTCACGCTGCTGCTAAGCAACCATCCCAGTCTGATATATAAAGATAAGAGGGAATTCGTGTGTACTGGGGAGAGATGAGCTGTCAATTAAAAATAAGGAGGTGGGGTTAACTCCGTCTTGAGGAACGAAGACTCGTTTATGCTCATTAGCATATGGCACAGGAACACTAAAAAGTGTAATACTAAAGATGCAGAACCTATTTAATTGTAGGTTACATAAATGATTTGTCACCCACTTTTAGGTATTGCTGGTTCCCTTTTAAGGCAGAAAAACATTTCCTGCAGGAGGAAGAATGCGGTATTACATTGCACGTTCTAATAAATGAGCAATCGGGATACATCATTGCACAGAGTCCTCTAGAAATCTGCTCTGCCTAAGGCCACTTTCACATGATTGTATTTTGCATCTGTACTTGGAAGCCAAAACCAGGAGTGGAGAATAAACTGAGAAATTATATGATGGAAATATATGCACCTCATTCATGTTTTGGACTCTCTTCTGGTTTCGGCTTACAGATGCAAAATACTGACTAAAATACTGCTGTGTGAGGATTTTATAGAGGTGGGATCCTTGTCCAATGCATCCATATGCTCTAATGGGAACCCTGTAACCTTTTTACTGGCAGGAGTTTTTTGTCATTTTGCACCTCTGGTAGCCAGGACAATTTTCACACTTTCTGACATGTACAAATAAAAACTAAACAACAAAAATCATTCAAAGTCCCCATACACGTATATTTTCTGAAAGTAGACACCTGGCACATTGTCAAAATCTCGCTCAGGACTTTATACACATAGGCACCATCATGCAATTTTGTTTCAAAGTGCAGTTTTTAATAAATAAAAAAAAAGCATGGAAAATGTGTGATCTGAGCAGATAATTAGATGCACCAGACATCTTAAAAATAATAGATCAAGATGTGCATCGTTCATACATACCACTCTAGGCATTTTACATGCACATATCTTTATAAAATCACAAGAATTGAAGAGACCAAAAATCAGGTTTTAAGTGGGCACTAACAACTGATTGATATATAACAACTTTGTAATTACCTTACTGTTTAAAATTTTTTCGTTTTATCCATGCAAAGTTTTTGTAGTTACTGCCACTAGGTGTCTCCCTTTCTGTAAACTGCTGTCTACCCCCTGTTGATCAGCAAAGTCAGTAGTTACAGAGCAGAATTGAGGGCTGCAGTAGGTGGGGGTGTGTCACTTCACTGCCTGCTCATATAAGTCTATGGAGAGGGGAGCAGAGATGGGGTGTGTCAGCAACAGACATTCTACTCATACAGGTCTATGCAGAGGGGAGGGGCTATGCAGGATCAGAGTGAGAGACTCTCACCCCAGTGCTGGATTCTCAGCTACACTTCCTATTAGGGCTTATTCAGACGAACGTATAATACGTCCGTGCTGCGCGCGTGATTTTCACGCGTCTCGCACGGACCTATGTTAGTCAATGGGGCCGTTCAGACTGTCCGTGATTTTTACGCAGCGTATGTCCGCTGCGTAAAACTCAGGACATGTCCTATATTTGCCAGTTTTTTGCGCATCACGGGTGCGTGAAAACTGCGCACGTCACACGGATGCACTTCTGTAGTCAAACAGTAGTCAAAACTATGAATGAAAACAGAAGAGCACCACGTGCTTTTCTGTTTACAAACATAAACAGAGTATCATAATGATGGTGGCTGCACGAAAATCACATGGCCACGCTTCATATGCTGCTGACACGCGGCGCTTGTATGGACCTTTTGCGCTCGCAAAACGCTGCCTTTTTTGCGCGCGCAAAACGCACACGCTTGTGTGAATCCGGCCTTACTGCTGTATAATGTCCTTCATGCATCTGCTGCTTCAAAATGTATGTGATCAAGATAGAGCAGAATTCTCCTCTTCTGTGTGTGCAGTGTATAGAAGACATTATAGCAGTTCGGCTCCTTCCACTGGCTCAGAGACAACTGAGAATCCGAGAGACCCTGCAGAGGTGAAAACTGCTAAATAATGAAGAATACAAGTCCTCTAATGGCCAGAAATAATGTTATTCCTCCTTTACACAGATGTGACAGCTTATTCTGAAAAGTCACCTAAAAAAGTTGCATCGCAATTCCCCAGTACATTTCTAAGTGTAGGCACTGGTCCACTGAAATTTCGAAGCTGTAGCTGTTTCGAAGTGCAGATTATACAAGGCGCGATCTTCAAGGGAGGGAGCGCAATCCACTGGGGTGGGGGCTATCTGTTAGGGGTGTGGCAATATCTACATGGACACCGGCACTATTCATTACACGTGGGCACTGTGGCACTATGTGTGCGCTGTCATTACATGTGGGTGCTGTGACACTGCACGTGGGCAGTGTGGCACTATCTACATGGGCACAGTATACCCCTTTATCCCCTATTACCATGATGAGAGATAACTTTCTGATCGCTAAGAGCCCTACTGCTAGGACCCCCACTGATCGCTAGAATGGGGGTCCTGAACCTCCTGTTCCTTCACTGTACCTCCTCCCCCTTTCCGCTATGCAGTTGTCACTCCATTCAGTCTGAGAATGACAAGCAGTTGAGCGCTGTACTCTGCTGTTTCCGTCATTCCCATTGACTTTGAATGAAGCGGAAGTTCGCAGGCTCGACTGCCGCTCCATTCAATGTCCTCCTCTCTGCTTCGAAGCAGTGAGGAGAAGCAGGGGTTCGGGACCCCCATTCTCATGATCAGTGAGTCCCACAGTGATCAGAAAATTCACCTTTTCTATAGATAGGTGATAGTTTTTGATTCTGGCAAAACCCCTTTAAACCAGCAAAGTAATAAGTAATGTACGTTCAATGCAATCAATGTAGAAAAACCAAATCCATTAAACAAGTCTTGAAACGAGTTAAAGGGTAAAGTGTAGCTCCAATTAGGGCTGGGCTATTATGACGATTCACGATTATTTGGACATGTTAACTCTTATTACAATTAATGAACGATTAGTTAGGCAACACCGCTTTTGCATGCTACGCTATTGAATTAATGTTTATCCCTGGAGTCTGATTTATAGAATATCCCCCCCCCCCCCCGACACTGCCACCACAAAGTATATTGCTCCCCATAGTGCTCCCCACACTGTATAATGCCCCATAGCTGCCCCCACACAATATAATGCTGCCACACCGTAGAATACCCCCCATAGCTGCTCCAATAGTGAAATAAAATACATACTCGCCTAAAGACGAGTTTAGGAGATCACTCTGCTTCTCTGTGTGGCTCAGCGCAGACAGGCACGATCACATCATGCCTCGCGGATGTCTGTGCCGAGCCGTGAGCGTCCGGCGATTACATAGTGAATAGTAGAGCAGGGACCTTACGGCTGCCTGCTCTACCGTTGAATCCAGCTGTATATGTGTCCTGAGAACGCAGATACAATTGAAACCTGGGAGGGGGGGGGGGGGGGACTGCGACAAAATGTGCCATATGAAGTCTGTTGATTGCACTGAATTTCAGTTACTTTTTTTTTTATTTTTATTATTAATTGCCCAGGCCCAATGGTCTAATAGTCAAAATATGTGGCGGGATAGGGCCATAAAA
The DNA here is from genome assembly GCF_050947455.1 of Rhinoderma darwinii. Lineage (NCBI taxonomy): Eukaryota > Metazoa > Chordata > Amphibia > Anura > Rhinodermatidae > Rhinoderma > Rhinoderma darwinii. The sequence continues at coordinate 80,482,573 of NC_134690.1, forward strand.
AAGAATGGGTCGCAATAATGCGGTAGCGTGGATCATTCAGTGTTCATGCTGCACTATGAGCATAAACTGTAGCAGGTCTAACGGAGTGGGTGCAGGTTTTAGCTGGCTGCCCGAGTGATCGGGCAGCTGAATGTCTGGTCCTCAGCAGCAGTGACTGCCGGGGACACTGAAGAGAAGATAGAAGCAGCGCCATGTATAGAATAAAGCGCTGCTGCCTCTATTGGTCCAGGTGATCTAGTGACTGGTCACATGATCGCCGGGATGCTGTTAGTGGCAGGCTGCTGCTAGGTCTACCTAGACCCAGCACAGCCCTGTTAGTGATTATAGTCACTATATAAGAGGGCTGATTTCCCCTGTAACTCTGCTTTTTATGACCTGTCCCTCAAAAAAGTTCAAATAAAAGTAAAATAAAGTGCAACAAAACGAAATAATAAATACACCTAAAATACCCACCCCAAAAAAACTTCTTCGCCCCCCGCCAATCTTTGGCTTAATGCTAGCCCTGATCCATTTACCGTAAAATAATTGTTCTATCATAAATTGATAGATCACGTCTTTCACAAATAAAAGGCCTATTTTATGGTAAAAAAAAGTGGCTGAAAAGTTACAAAAAAAAATTTTTTTTCACTATTTTCCACTTTTTTAAGCCTAGATATTCTAAAGTAGCAATAATGTGTATAAAAATGCTAAGAAAAGGAAACCTGCATTGCCTACGAAAAAAACATCACAAAAATCACGTCACTAGCCCAACAAATGAGTTATAGCTGCAGCCGTCTTTCAGATTTTCATTTTCATTTTTTCCTCCCCACCTTCAAAAAGCCATAACTTTTTTTTTTTTTCCCGACGATATAGACCTATGAGGGCTTGATTTTTGCGGGACGAGTTGTAGTTTTTTGTAACCTTGTTTATTATGCCATATAATGTACTAGGAAACTGGAAAAATAATATTTGTGGTGTAGAAAATGAAAAAAAAAACTGATTCCTCCATTGTTTTTTGCGCTTCGTTTTTACGGAATTCACTGTGATATTAAAACAACATGTTAACTTTATTCTGTGGGTCAATACGATTACGGCGATACCAATTATATATAGTTTTTTCTATATTTTACTACTTTTAGGCCTCCATGCACACGACCGTAGCCATGTGCACGGCCGTGATTTCCGGTTCGGCCGGCACACGGAGCAAGCGGCCCGCAAATCACAGGCCATTCACCTGGCCGCCGCCATTATTTTCAATAAGCCCGGACCGCAGAACACGGTCATAATAAGGGTATGTTCACACGCCCTATTTACGGACGTAATTCAGGCGGTTTACGCCTCGAATTACTCCTGAAAAAACGCCCCTAATGCGCCTACAAACATCTGCCCATTGCTTTCAATGGGAATTACGATGTTCTGTTCCCACGAGCCTTTATTTTACGCTTCGCTGTCAAAAAACGGAGCGTAAAAAGACGCTCCGTAAGAAGGAGTAGCATGTCACATCTTGAGGTGTTTTTTTGGAGCTGATTTTCATTGAACACTATGAAAAAGCCTCAAAAAATGTCTGAAAAGAAGCCTCAAAAGAAGCTCCAAATTTCATTTTCAGCTTCAAAAACGCCTGAAAATCAGAGGCTGTTTTCTCTGAAATCAGCTCCGTATTTTCAAACGTTTTTTGTTAAGCGTGTGAACATACCCTAAGGCTTGCCTGTCCTTTCTGCGGGCCGGGCTCCGGGGCCATGCACAGACCGTGAAAACCACGGTCGTGTGCATGGCCCCATACGAATGAATGGGGCTGCAATTCTCCCGTGGATTTTCGGGGGAATTGCGGCCGCAAAAGCACGTTTGTGTGCATGGGGCCTTACAAGTAAAAACCGAAGTGTACAAAATAAAATTTATTTTGTGTCGCCAAATTCTGAGAGCCATAACTTTATTTTTCTGTCGATTTAAGTGGTATGAGGGCTTTTTTTTTTTTTGCAGGATAAGCTATAGTTTTTAATGATACCATTTTGGGGTACATGCGACGTTTTGATCAATTTATTTAATTTTTTTTGTGGAAGATGAGGTGACCAAAAAAAAGCTATTCTGGCGGTACATTTTTTTAATTTCATTTTTTTTACACCGTGCCAGTTAAATAATGATATAATGTAATAGTTCAGACTTTTATGGATGCGGCGATACCAATTGTTTTTTTTTTGTTGTTGTTTTTTTTTAGTATGCTCTAGGGCAGGGGTCTAGTAGTACAGGCTCTGCTCCGGGACTGTGGAATTCCATGACATCGCAGTCCACATATGGTCAGCGATGTCTGGGGCTTCCCAAAAGCGGAGTCCCGAGCAGAGCGCTAGTACAGGCTCTGCTCCGGGACTCTGGGGAATCCCTTGACATCGCTGTCCTCATGTTGACAGCGATGTCTGAGGCTTCCCCAGAGCTGGAGTCCCGTGCAGAGCGCTAGTATCGGCTCTGCTCCGGGATTCTGTGGAATTCCCTGACATCGCTGTCCATACATCGACCGTGATGTCAGGGGCTTCCCCAGAGCAGCAGTCCCAGTGATGCCAGGAGGACAGCTGGAGTCCCAGGAAGAGCCTACTGGTTCTCTGCCTGGGACTCCAGCTCTGGGGTTGCCCCTGATATCACATTCTCGTCCAGGAGAATCCCCTGACGTCATTGTATGGACAGTGACGTCAGGGGCTCCAACAGCAGAGGAATCCCCAGCCAAAGCGTCTGCGGAGGGCACTGTGGCAGCATCTGCGGAGGGCACTGGCATTATCTAGGGGTGTGTTGCATTATCTACAGAGGGCACTGTGGCACTATCTAAAAAGGGGCTGCCCAATCTTGACGTGTCTCTTCCAAACGCTGACAACTGAGCCGCCGGACTGCATTTAGCTGAAATAAGCACGTGGAGAATTCTCTAAAATTTTAAACCTAGCGGTATTATTATAGTAGTTCAATTAACTAATTGATTAACAATAATTTTGTATTGTATCAAATTTGAAAGTAATGCGGCCAGTCCTCTTCCCATTTTTTCTATATGTGGCCCACTTACCCGGTCGACTTTGAGACCCCTGCGCTAGAGGGAAAATGTTTGTTTTGTTTTTTTTAACTTTAAATAAAAAAAAAAAAAAATGTAAATAAAAAAGAACAACTTTATATTACAAATTTTAACTTTTTTTTTTTTATTAGTCCCCCTAGGGGGACTAATGTATTGCAGTATATCGTGACTGTGCAAGGCTACTATTAAGCCCTGTCGGAGGCAGCGCTTAATAGGAGAACAACGATGGCGGACCTGGGGGCCTTTGTTAGGCCCCCAGGCAGCCATAGCAACCATCGCCACCCCGCGATTGCGTTGTGGGGGACGGCGGCAATGAGCCGTTAGAGGTGGTTTCCCCCTCTTTCTAACTATTTAAACGCTGCGATCGCTATTGACCGCGGCATTTAACGATTTAATCCCCTGCCCAACTTTGGCTCATGGATACGTCAAATTTCGGGAAGGGTTAACTAACGCGTTCTAAAAATGGCTTAACAGTGTCTGGTCCTGAAGGTTTAAAATGGACCGGTCCTGAACAGATTACTGTAGGACTCCTTCTTTTTTTTTTTTTTTTTTTTTTAATGAATTTGGCAGTCTGCTTCCGTATTATTGTAGTAGGTTGACTGGATTGTAAGGTAGCTTCTCTTTAACAAGTTCTAGTAACAAGTTTTTCTTTTTTCTTTTGCAGTGAATGGTAGTGTCTAGAAAGGGTATGTCCCTTCAGGAGAGAGGTGCCAATGTCCAGCCGGCCTAATAACAATCCAGGGGGGTCACTGCGACGTTCACAGAGGAACACTGCCGGGGCCCAGCCGCAAGAGGACACTGCAGGGGGAAGGTAAGGAAACCTCACCACTGTGAATCTGTAGAACTAAGGTCACATGCAGTGGATATAAAAAGTCTACACAGCCCTGTTTAAAATGCAAGGTTTTTGTAATGTCAAAAAAATCAGTCCAAGATGAATCATTGGGGTCCCATTCTGACTGTTGGAGCTTTCCGTCAGAACGGGACCCTGAACCGACACAAATTGACACAGACGAGAACCAGAGGTTTTTGTTCTTCTTCTGGTGAAGCCATTCTATATGTTGATTTGGAGGTGTGCTTTTGGTGGTTGTCGTGCTGAAAGATGAAATTCCTCCTCAGCTTTTTAGCAGAGTCCTGCAGGTTTTGTGCCAATATTGACTGATATTTGGAACAGTTCATAATTCCCTCCACCTTGACTAAAGCCCCAGTTCCAGCTGCAGAAAAACAGCCCCAAAGCCTAATGCTGCCTCCACCATGCTTCACTGTGGGTATGGTTCTTTTGGTGATGTGCAGTGTTGGCTTTGCGCCAAACATAACTTTTGGAATTATGGCCAAAAAGTTCAACCTTGGTCTCATCAGACCATAACATGTTTTCCCACATGCTTTTTTCAGACTTTGAAAACATAGCTGGGCTTGGATGTTTTTCTTTTAGAAAAGGCTTCCGTTTTGCCACCCCATCCCACAGCCAAGACCTATGAAGAATACGGGAGATTGTCACATGCACTACACAACCAGTATCTGCCAGATAGTTTTGCAGCTCCTTCAATGTTGCTTGGTAGCCCTCCGGACCAATTTTCGTCTTGTCTTTTCATCCATGTTTTGAGGGACCTCCAGTTCTTGGTAATGTCACTGTTGTGGCAAATGTAATCCACTTCTTGCTGACAGTCTTCACTGTGTTCCATGGTATATCTAATGCCTTTGGAAATTCTTTCGTACCCTTCTGTTGACTGATGCCTTTCAATAATCAGATCCCTTTGATGTGTTGTAAGCTCTTCACGGATCATGGCTTTTGCTGTCTCATGTAACAAAGAAAATGTCAGGAAAATCCTAGTAGAAAAGCTGAACTTTATATGGGGTTACTCAATCACCTTAAATAATGGCAGCTATGTACTGACTACTATTTAACATGAGTTTAAAGGTGATTGGCTAATTCTGAACACATCCACATCCCCAATTATAAGAGGGTGTTCACACTTCTGCAACCACATTATTGTAGTTTTGTTTTATTTTTACCCTCTAAATGATTTCAGTTTGGTTTCAATACAATTGTACAGATTATGTGTCACATTAAGGATACAAACACAGACGGCGGATACACTGCATCAAGCTGCGCAGCATATCTCCCCTGAAGACCGCAGGGAATGCCGTCTGAAATCACGCACCACACTGGTGTTTTTTTGTGCGTAAATTATCGCACATGCTTACCCCCTCCCTCCTCTGATATCCGGGAGGATGTTGCAGGCTATGTGACTACTGCAGCCTGTGATTTATTGCAGCAGTCACATGGCCTGCAACGTCATCCGGGGAGGCTGGACTGGGAAAAGAAGCAGGGAACTCTGGGTAAGTATAACTTTATTTTTGTTTTTTTCTTGCAGCTTTTGTGGCAGAATCGCTGTAATTCTGCCGCAAATGTCGCAACACACACTACGTTGTTGTGGGTTTAACCCCTTAACGCTCAGCGACCTAATATTCCGTCGCGCTGACCATGCCGTTCGCGCTCAGCGACTGAATATTACGTTGCGGGAGTAACTGCCATTTCGGCCGTCTTCCCGACACATGCAGGAGCTGTGACAGCTGCCGTCTCGTACAGCAGTTGCCGCAGCTCCTATAGCGGGGACCGATCGCTGTGTCCCCGCTGGTTAACCTCTTAAAAGCTGCGTTCAATACTGAACGTGGCTTTTTAGGGGTTAAGCTACCATCGCCGGCCTGCTACATGATAGCGGCCATGGCAACCGGACACAAAACAATGGCGTCCGGCTATGCCATCGACGGAAGCCTAGTGGGTCCTGACAAAGTCAGGACCCACTATGCTTGCTGTCAGTGAGTAGCTGACAACTCTAATACACTGCACTATGCATGTAGTGCAGTGTATTAGAATAGCTATCAGGGCCTCCTGCCCTCATGTCCCCTAGTGGGACAAAGTAATAAAGTAAAAAAATTAATTAAAAAAAGATGTGTGAAAATAAAAGCAATAAAAGTGAAAATCCCCCTTTTCCCCTATCAGTCCTTTATTATTAATAAAAATCTATAAACAAACAAATTAACTATACATAATTGGTATCGCCGCGTCCGTAACGGCCTGAACTACAAAATTGTTATTTACCCCGCACGGTAAACGCCGTAAAAGAAAATAATAATAAAACGTAAGACAATCAAAATTGTTTGGTCACTTCACCTCCCAAAAAATGGAATAAAAAGGGATCAAAAAGTTGCATGTACCTAAAAATGGTCCTGATCGAAACTACAGTTCGTTACGCAAAAAATAAGTCCTCGCACGGCTTTCTTGATTGAAAAATAAAACAGTTCTGCCGCTTAGAATAAGGTAACACAAAAGAAAATGATTTATTACAAAAAGTATTTTATTGTGCAAACGCCATAAGACAAAAAAAACTATGAACATCTGGTATCACCGTAATCGTATCGCCCCGCAGAATAAAGTGAATATGTCATTTATAGCGCACGGTGAACGCTGTAAAAAAAATAGAATAAAAAAACAATAGTAGAATTGCTGTTTTTTAGTCACCACGCCACCTAAAAAATAGAATAAAAACTGATCAAAAAGCCGCATGCACCCCAAGAAAACTACAATGGAGTCCTCAAGGGGTCTAGTTTCCAAAATGGGGTCACTTTTAGGGGGTTTCCATTGTTTTGGCAACACAAGACCTCCACTAGGTGCTCCTTTGCTTCGGAGGCCGGTGCTTCAGTCCATTACCGCCCGAGGGCCACATGTGGAAAATTTCTCAAAACTGCAGAATTTGGGCAATAAATATTAAGTTGCGTTTCTCTGGTAAAAACCTTTTTGTGTTATAGAAAAAAATGGTATAAAAAGGATTTTCTGACTAAAAAAATAAATAAATATGTAAATTTCACCTCTACTTTGCTCTAAATTCCCGTGAAACACCTAAAGTTCATAAACTTTCTAAATGCTGTTGTGAATACTTTGAGGGGTCTAGTTTCTAAAATGGGGTTTTTGATAGGGGTTTCTAATATATGGGCCCCTCAAAGCAACTTCAGAACTGAACTGGAACCTAAAAAAATATAAAAATGAAGCAATACTTCGCTTCTTACTTTATACTGATAATGAGCCGTGACCACCCTGAGATGACCTCAGTTTTGACCGTTTGTATAAACAGAGACCCCTATTAGACCGTTTCAGTGCCCGGTTTGCCCAAGCATACACCCCAGAGAAGTGTATTTCTATTGATGGGTCCTTGGTACATTTTAATCGAGGCTTCAATTCCGCCAGTACCTGCCGGGTAAGAGGGCAAGATATGGCGTGAAGATGTATAAGCTGTGCAAGAGTGCATCAGGGTATACTTACAAATTTAGGATATATGAAGGAAAGGACACCAGTATTCAGCCCCCAGAATGCCCCCCCTTACTGGGAGTTAATGCAAAAATTGTGTGGGATTTGGTGCACCCACTGCTGGACCAGGGTTACCACCTCTACCTGGATCATTTTTATACCAGCGTCCCACTCTTCAACTGCCTCGCTTCCAGAAGTACTGCAGCATGCGGCACTGCTAGAAGAAATCTGAGAGGCCTCCCTAAGACTCTGCTTGGGCAAACACTCAGAAGGGGTGAGAGCAGGGCACATTCTAGCAGCAACATATTGTGTGTCAAGTACAAGACAAGAGAGATGCCACACCAGTACCCATGTACCAGTACAGAGACCCCCAAACCAGACTGCATCCTGGACTACAATAGGTACATGGGAGGGGTGGACTTGTCAGATCAAGTCCTGAAGCCCTACAGCGCCATGCGGTGTGGTATAAGAAGCTGGCCAGGGCACATCATACAGATGGCATTGTACAATGTGTACGTGCTACGTCGATGTACAGGCCAGGGGGGAACTTTCCTGGATTTTCAAGAGGTGGTTATCAAGAAACTAATTTTTAGAAACCAAGAAGGGGGGGCACCCAGTACTTCTGGAAGCGGGGCCACACGCATCGCACCAGGGCAACACTTTCCATGAGAAGTTCCCCAAACTGGCAAGAAGGGAAAAAGTCAAGAGGTGCAAAGTCTGCTATAAGAGGGGGATAAGGAAGGACACAATATATCAATGTGACACATTTCCGGAAAAACTAAGGCTCTGTATGAAAGTGTTTTAAAATGTATCATACATCCCTTGATTTTTAATCTACCCCAGTTTTACTTATCCTGATGCCCTCCGCACAGCTTATCCCTCCTCGTCTTTCCCTTCTGAGCCCTGCTGTGTGTCCACGCAGCGGATAACAGCCACATTGAGGGTATTGCCGTACCCGTGAGAACCCACATTACAGTTTATGGGGTGTATGTCTCCGGTCAAAATGCTCACTACACCTCTAGATAAATGCCTTAAGGGTGTAGTTTTAAAACGGGGTCACTTGGGGGTTCCAACTGTACTGGTACCTCAGGGGCCTCTGCATACATGACTTTGCACCAGAAAATCCACAGTAGGCCAAATGGTGGTCCTTTCCTTCTGAGCCCCCCCATGGGCCCAAACGGCAGTTTGACCACAAATGGGGTATTGCGGCACTCAGAACAAATTGGGCAACAAAATGGAGCATTTTATTGCTTGTGAAAATAAGAAATTTTGAGCTAAAACTACATATTATTGCAAAAAAGTAATTTTGTTTTCATTTCACAGCCCAATTCAATTACGTGCTGTGAAAAAACTGTGCGGTCAAAATGGTAACAACAACCATAAATCAATTCCCTGAGGGGTGTAGTTTCCAAAATGGGGTCATTTCTGGTGGGTTTCCATTGCTTTGATACCCCTGGGACTCTGCAAATGCGACATGGCACCCGAAAACCAAACCAGCAAAATCTGCACTCCAAAGAACACATAGCGCTCCTTCCCTTCTGAGGCCTCCCATGGGCCCACACGGCAGTTTATCGCCACAAATGGGGTATTGCTGCACTCAGGACAAATTGGGCAACAAAATGGGGTATTTTGTTCCCTGTGAAAATAAGAAATTTTGATGAAAAATGACATTTTATTGGAAAAAAAGTCATATTTTTTTAAATTTCACAGCCCAACTCAAATACGTGCCGTGTAAAAACTGTGGGGTCAAAATGGTAACAACAACCATAAATGAATTCCTTGAGGGGTGTAGTTTCCGAAATGGGGTCACTATTGGGGGATTCCTACTGTTTTGGCACCTCAACACCTCTTCAAACCTGGCATGCTGCCTAAAATATAATCTAATAAAAAAGAGGACTCAAAATGCACTAGGTGCTTCTTTGCTTCTGGGGCTTGTGTTTTATTCCACGAGCGCACTAGAGCCACATGTGGGACATTTCTAAAAACTGCAGAATCTGGACAATACATCTTTAGTAGTGTTTCTCTGGTAAAACCTTCTTTGTTACAGAAAAAAAAATGAATAAAATTGAAATTCAGCAAGAAACATGAAATTTGCAAATTTCACCTCCACTTTGCTTTAATTCCTGTGAAATGGCTGAAGGGTTAAAAAACTTTCTAAATGCTGTTTTGAATACTTTGAGGGGTCTAGTTTTTAAAATGGGGTGTTTTATCAGGGGTTCTAATACATAGGCCCCTCAAAGTCACTACAGAACTCAAGAGGTACCTTAAAAAAAGGCTTTTTTGAAATGTTCTAAAAAAATATGAGAAATTGCTGTTTATGTTCTAAGCCTTGTAACGTCCAAGAAAAATAAAAGAATGTTCAAAAAACGATGCCAATCTAAAGTAGACATATGGGAAATGTGATCTAGTAACTATTTTGGGTGGTATAACCGTCTGTTTTACAAGCCGATGCATTTAAATTCTGAAAAATGCTATTTTTTATAAATTTTCTCTAAATTTTGCAATTTTTCACCAATAAACACTGAATATATCGTCCAAATTTCACCACTTACATAAAGCCCAATGTGTCATGAGAAAACAATCTCAGAATCGCTTGGATAGGTTTAAGCATTCCGACGTTATTACCACATAAAGTGAAATCTGTCAGGTTTGAAAAATGGGCTCTGAGCCTTAAGGCCCAAACTAGGCCGTGTCCTTAAGGGGTTAAGCGCTGGTTAATAGGAAAACTCGCAACAGAAGAGCAGCGATTCCGTAGCATTAATTGACGTGCTCAAAACCTCACCACAGGTCAATTAGTGTTTTTCGGCTGCATTTTTGCGCAGTGTGGGGACGAGATTTGTTAAAATCTCACCCACACTGCTGCTACTGTAATACGCTGCGGATTTTCCGCAATTTGTTGCGGATAATCTGCAGTGTTTACACCGTGTATTCCTCAAGGTGGAAAAAGTTCTGAAATGATTCATCTTATACAGATTTTTTGTGGCATGACGAAAACCTGGCATTTTAACAGGGGTGTGTAGACTTTTTATATAGCCTTTAGCAACGCAAGCAAACTACTCCATTGTGTAAGGTAAAGCAGATACTTTGGCGCAGACAACACTTATTTGCCGTTTTGTTGGATTGTCTGACTTTCTATTCTCATATATTTTACATGGTTGTGAAGAAAATGTATTGACCGCAAACACCCATTAAGGACACGTGTTTTTTTTTTGTTTTGTTTTGTTTTCTTTTTAAACCTCTATTTTGATCTAGCTAATTTTTCTAAAGCTTGTAACTCTTAAGGGAAAGTCAAACCTTATAAATCCAGGGCAGTTGCATTTGTCTGGGGGGTTGTTATGTTTAAACCAAAAAAAAAAGTAACCTTTTTATAGCACAGGTATGTTGTAAGAGTTTCTTATGTTGCCCCATGGCTGTTTTAGTCACCTTTCTACGCTTCTTAACACCGCAGAAGGGATCTGTGTTTCCTGTATGCTCTGACGCAGTTCTCTCTTGGTTTTCCAGCAACCAGTCCCAGCTAGAGCAGGCAGAACATAAGGCCCTTAGCCTTCCTGAGAGCAGAAAGTCACTTTGTAAGACCCCCAAAGTGCAGTCTAATACAGCTACTGGCCAGTCCAGGGGATACAGCTCTAAAAGGTAACTTTACTAACTACTTTATGAACTTGTATAGCATTGGTAGTAAAATGTCTTGCTAGTTGATATTGGTGAAGGAAAACGCCAAGATGTAGTAAAGGATTTAGACTCGAGTGAGTATTGCATGGATTTGGGTCTTACTATTTTAGAAATGGCCATGTCTTGCTACCTTTATCCTTCTTTCATTTTCTTGCTGATAATACACTAAATGTTTTCTCTATTGCATGTTGTGTACTTTAAAGGGGGTTTTCCCACTTCTCACATATATCAACATATACCACAGGATTGATTTTAAATGTATGGATGATGAGGGCCCCACCACTGGGACCCCTTCTGATCCCTAGGATGGGGGTCCTAATCCCCCGTTCCTCCTCACTGTGCAAAATCGCAGTGAGGAGGATTTTTAATGGAGTGGTGGTTGTGCATGTGCACTGCCGCTCCATGCGGTGCCTATGGGCCAGCCGATTTTAAGAGCTTGAGGAGATTGAGCATGTTGGATTTCAGAGGTGTCTGGCAGTGGCTTCTTCTGCTCACCCCGTTGAAATAAAATGCACGCTCAGACGACTGTTATCTAATGTATGATCCTCTTAAATGTAATATAAAGTCATTGACTTTAAAGTGAGTGTGTCACTACTTTTGGCCACTTAACACCGCTAGAAGTTTAGTCAGTCGTATTCTAATGATCCTAAAGTGTCTTGCTAGAACCGTCACTGAAGGAGGGAGGGGCTTCAGTGGAGAAGACGAACACTTCCCATTCATTAGCATATCACACGTAAGGATTAAAAGTTTATTTTTCCAGTGTGTCTTGCAGTATCAGTGCCAACATAGGTATGATTTTACTTGTCTCCTCAGCACCGATCTTGTGCTGGTAGCAGGAGGTGGGGGGGGGGGGGATTCAATGTGGTAACACTGTTTAAGGCTCTGTTCACACTGGAGACCTGGCTCTCATGTATTCAGGATCCATAATGCAAATTGTTTCCCCGTCTCCCCCTACTGACTTTTATTCGTTCTCTCAGGTTTCCATCTTTTTCCTGAATAGATAAACCATGGAAACCTGACGGAAATGAAATAATGTAAATGTGAAGAGACAAAGTTTTTTAACTTTTTGGGGTTTTCTTCTACAGGACCGTAGAATATAATATGCCCTATACTATCCGCAACTGCAGCTCCACAATTAGATAGTATGTGAACGCAAGTGCATGGGGCCTAAGGACTAGACTGTGCGCTATACACATGTCAGGGTCCAATGTCATTCCGACCTGTGTTGTGCATACTAAAAAAAGTGAGACTAAAAAAAAAGTTACAGGTCTCGAAGTCACTAAACATTTAGATCACAACACAGGTTATGAGGCAGATGTTAAACAGGACGATTGAGTAAAGAACAAAAAAAAAAGATTTTTCTCTTCAAAATAATTCTTCTTAGTTCTACATATTTGCAACTTATTGGGATACATGGGTGAAATTATTTAACCTCAAAATATGTCAATGCTTGACAAATTTAAAAGACATAAGTAGGCAAATCAAGCCAAATACAGTGTTTGTGGTGAAACCAGGCACCAAAATACGGACAGGGGTACAAGCACTGTTGATAGCTACCAGATAGAATAACCAGAGGTAAACCTCTTTTCATTTTTGTCTCATCATTGTAAGAGTAACGAACCACAAAATGTAGTTTTTATTGAAACGTGTTACTACTGATTTTTATTTTACCTAATTGCGGGAAAAATAAAGTTCTCTAATCTATCCGATCCGCTTCAGTTGTGTATATTCTCTATCTATCGGCTGAATATACATACATCAGAAGATGCATTGGTTCTGACACTGTGTAAACTTGTGTTTAATTTTATTTTTTTCCCCCTCCATCTCAGGGGCTGTACCTCATCTTCTGTTTTAATATCTCAACCTGAAGATCCAGAACGAAGTAACACCTCAGAAATTCAAAGGCCTAAGAAAGAAACTTCCCGTGGGGTGAAGCGTAGTGCCAGCCCTGATTATAGCCGGACCAACTCCCCTAGCTCTGCTAAGAAACCCAAAGCACTTCAGCACGTCGAGCCCTCTGCTGGGACGCGGCGACCAAATAATAAACCTAAGAAGAGACAGATTGACCAGGAGCATTCAGCTCCACCCACATCATTGCCGTCAACAAGCAAAGCATACGGCAGGAAGGGTGGAGCCCCCGGAACCTCCCCGCTGCACAAAAGAAAAAGGACAGATAATTCCTCTTGTGTGAAGAGCAGCAGTACAGCCGTAGTAGCGACTGGTGCAGAAGACAGGCCTCCAAAACCCACCAAGCTGGCTTCAAAATCGGCCACCTCAGCCAAAGCTGGGTGTAGCACCATTACTGATTCCTCATCTTCTGCCTCTACTTCCTCTTCTTCTTCCTCTGCTGTTGCCTCTGTCTCTTCTACTGCACCCCCTGGAGCTCGAGTTAAACAAGGGAAGGATCAGAACAAGACTAGACGATCACGCTCTGCCTCAAGTCCAAGTCCTCGAAGGAGCAGTCGCGAAAAAGAGCAAGCCAAAGCCAGCAGCTCTTCAAAGTTTGATTGGGCAGCTCGATTCAGCCCAAAAGTCAGCCTTCCTAAAACCAAACTTTCCCTTCCGGGTTCTTCCAAGGCTGAGACCTCAAAACCTGGACCCTCAGGATTACAGGCAAAACTAGCAAGTAAGTTGTTCATCGTTCTCTTTTGCATGTTGAAACGGTGAAAAGTGGTTAAAGGGAAAGTGTCGCTACAAATTTTTTTATTTTTTTTTAGTTAACCAGTTAGTGACCACTAATGCGCCGTTTCACGTCCGTTACTAACTGACTTTATTCTGAAGCATAAGCTTTTTTACGGCACTGTATCAGGATAAATAAACAGAGCAGGGTGCTGTCAAATCTCCCTGCTCTCAGCTACCAGAGGCAGCTGGGGGCGTACCTGCTCGAACGTGTGAGATTGATATAAGTATCGATCTCACCCGTTTAACCCCTCAGATGCGGTGCTCAATAGCGTGCACCGCATCTCAGTGGTTTTGGCGAGAGGGAGGGAGCTCCCTCTCTCCCCCACCGACACCCGGCGATAAGATCGCAGAGTGTCTGTGTCTCCGATGGCAGCCGGGTGGTCACTAGAGGGAGCGATTCCCAAAATTGCAGCATTGGCAATGTGGTAAAGCAACCTCATTGCTTTATGCTGCAAATTTGGGGTAGACACACTCGCTCTAGTGTCCTCACACAATCTCACACTAGCCAGAATAAGGAGGGGGTTGAATCTTCAAACCTCCTACACTGTGTGCCGCCATTTTCTGAGCAACTGCACAGTGTAGGAGGATTAGATACAGTGCTCAGCAGACAGTATAACATGAACATACACGAACATAATACACACCTCCCATACACAAACATAAATTGCCTGCTCCTGCCGCCACTGCCGCCTCCGCTCCTATACCTTGCTTCTTCGCTTCCTTGAACGTATGGCCGGAAGCCATGGCCGGAAGTAGTCATCTTACTGTCCGGCAGCAGCTTCCGGTCCACATGAAAATGGCGCCGGATTTTGCTCCACTAACTTCGTTTTGGTCTGTGTGGGAGCGGCGCATGTGCCGTTCCCACACAGACGGCATACGCTGCAGTGAATGGAACGGCTCTCGTTCCCATTCTCTATGGGGATGTTTGTGCCGTATTCCATCTCTGTATATGTCGTTAATCGACATATACAGAGATGAAAAAAAAATGGCAGCCCCCACAGAGAAGTAAAAAGTACAACACAAGAACACAAATAAGTAACATTTATTTTAATATCATACTAAAAGCAATATTATATATTAAAAAAAAGTGAGTGACCCCATCTAACGGCACTACAGCCTGTGATAGTGAGTGACATGACTTCACTGATACTGAACAGTATTCCTTTACTCTGCTGTCTGCACAATGCCAGTCTAGTATCCAGCTGATTAGCTGAGAAAAATCTGACTGGTTGCTAAGGGTACGCTGTCTATTAACCACAATTTTTTCCAATTGTCAGGCACCACATCTGTCTGTGTCAGAATATGCATTTATTCAACTCAAGGCAGAATTGAGACTGGGTAGAGGGCACTCTTTCTGTTGCATGAACCATGAATCGGTTTATGGAGAGAACTTTATACATACATGGGACGTTTTAGATATATTGTTGGAGTCTTTTTGGCTGAATGTGCTTGGGTTCGATCTGTGTTCCAGGATTGTGGGTACTTTGTGGGACTTTATATTCTATCATGACTTTTCAATGTTTTGATGCTTGTCATATTGCTGCTGTTTTAACCCTTTTGTAGCATTGCTGCAAGGTCATTTGTTCCCTGTCCTCTACAGCCTAGTGGTGTTCGAAATTTTTAAAAAAACCTCTTGTTTGGTATTGGAAGCTTCTATTGTCATTAGTGAATGTCAGCATCTTGCTTACAAGATAACTGGTTGTATGTAGATGTTAATGACACTATATCTATGGACCCAGTGGATGTGAGATAGTTTACCTATTGGGTATGTTCCCTATTTGATTGTATAAGGTTGATCTGTTGTAAGACATTGTAGGTAGAGGAGTGGCTGGCTGAGTTGTTCAGATGCTTTTCTTTTAGAGGTCTCTGGCACATGTGATCACTATCTCTTCTAAATTCAGTCTTGGGTTCTGCAATATAATCTTATAATATAAATCTTCTAAGAGTTTATCTGCTTTCACAACCCATTTTATATGCCTTTTTAGATTGTTTTTGCCGCTTACATAATACAGCGTGATTTTAAACTTACTAATATTATAGTGATATTCCCAACACTTATGGTATTTCTGATAGATGTGGGTTCCTGCCCAAAGACTCCCACCTATTTCTAGAACGCTGCTAGACCGTTTCCGTAACTCCTACAACAGAAATGAAAGAGTTGCGCGCATGCGCTGTCCCCTCTCCACTAGTCCCCATCTGGAATTTGTAACCAGCTGCACAAGGCGAAATGGGGTTGGCGACCCTTGTTCTTGATATAGAATATTTAAATTTTAAAAAGGTATAATTTTGATCAAACCCATTTACAAAAAACTTATTTTTGTCTGACAACTTAGGAGAAAACACACTAGAGCCTCAGTTTAACTCTATAGCTGAGAGTTCTCGAGCACTATTGACCTAAAAGAAAATACTATGTACGTACATATATATTTTGTCACATAAACATGTGAATTACTAGGGGTTCTGGGGAAAGTACATGCTGTACATTTTGGTATGCTTGTCTCATTGTTTAACCCCTTCCCGCACCTTGACATGCAGTTACGTCTGGAGTTTAACAGATAACCGCCTCGCCATACCACAACGGCGATTAACTTTGCAGGGTGTTTGTCCTGCTCTCCCTCTTGCCGATCAGCGGCCTATCGCCGCTGATTTTGGCAATTCACCCCTTCGATGCGACGACCGATTGCGATCGCCACATTTAGGGGGTTTGAAGCACATTGGCAGCCCCCGCAATGTGATTTTGGTGGCTGCTGATGGTTGGCATGGCAACCGGAGGCCAGACAATGGCCTCCGTGGTCTGCCATGTACGGAAGCCTGTGATGACCAGCCTCCGGCTGATCCTCATAGGCTTCCTATTACGTTGATGTCAGTATAAAACTGACAGAATACATTACACTACGTAGGTAGTGTAATGTATTCTAGCAGCAATCAGAGCTGCAAGTCTTCAAGTCCCCTAGTGGGACAAAAAAAAAAGTTTATAAAAATATCTTTTATATTTTAGAAAGTGTAAAAATAAGTTACCAAAACAAAAAATGTTGTGGTGCGGGGGGTGATGTATGGAGCCGGCTCACGCGCTAAGCCCACTCCTTAAGCTGCGGGTGTCAGCTGTGTATTACAACGGGCACCCAGGAATAATGGACAGGAACAGCGATCGCGCTTTTACAGAAGCCTGTAAGAATTACAATATGCGGCAATACATGTGTATTGTACCAGCGATCTAATGATCGCTGGTTCAAGTCCCCTAGGGGGACAAATAACTTTTTTTTTCTTTTTTTTTTTACACATTTTAAGTTATTAGTGAAAAGATTTTTATAAATATTTCAAGTCCAAAAAAAACCCTTTTCCATTTTTCCTCCAAATGAATGTAAAAAATCAAATTGGTATCGCTACGTCCGTAAAAGTCAGAACTATTACAATATACAATTATTTAACTTGCACGGTGAACGCTGTAAAATACAATTTAAAATGGCAAAATCAATTTTTTTGTTCACCTTCGCTCTAAAAAAAATAAGCTCACACCGCTCAATAGACTAATAAATAAAAAAAATTGGTGTATATGTGTATATATATATATATATATATATATATGTGTGTGTGAAATTGTACAGAACCAAAGAATTATAAAAATAAGGCTTCGTTCACATCTGCGTCGGGGTCCCGTTCTGACGTTCCATTGGATCTTTCCGTCAGAACTGGACCCTGAACAGACACAAATGGAAACCAGAGGTTTCCTTTTCCATCCCCTTTGATTGGTTTTTAATACACACAGGTATAGAACATAGTGGAGGGGAAGGCCTCCATACACTAAAAGGAAAACCACAAATAAGGGCGAAGCCCAAACAAAAGTGTGCATCACATCCCATGACAAAGGACATTATATATCAGCAGCATTAATGTACATAAGAAATAGGAGCACTGCATAAGGGTGAAACAGAAAAATAACAGCTCAGACTCCTACACAACATAAAGTGTAACGGGAACCGATAAATGAAATCCGAGAAAGCAAGGCACATTCCCCTAGACGGGAAGAGGAAGAATAGAGAAGCTACGGAGAAGGGGGGAAAAGAGAGCTAGGCTGAGGAATAAGTCATGGGGAGCCTGGACTCCATTTCCGGATTATCATGAGTGAAAAGAGCAAGAGCAGCAATACACATAGCAGGGGCATGGTCGGAACAGCAAAATCCCAGGAAACTGCAAGGAACATCTCCTCATATTAAGTCTCATAGTTAGGGGGTGGGGCGTGTCTCAAGTTACTGCATTAAAATAGGTGGAAGAACGGAGGAACTTAACCCGTTAGTGACCGACCCATCGTGTTTCTACGTCGGTCACTAACGGGCCTTATTCCGATGCCATAGACTTTTTACGTCGCGGCATCGGAATAAGTAAACAGCAGGGAGCTGTCAAATCTCCCTGCTCTCAGCTGCCAGAGGCAGCTGAGGGCTGGGAGCGTCCCTGCTCTGCCGGGTGAGATCGATATTCGTATCGATCTCACCCGTTTAACCCCTCAGATGTGGTGCGCAATAGCGAGCACCGCATCTGAGTGGTTTTGGAGAGAGCGAGGGAGCTCCCACCGACACCCGGCGATACGATCGCCGAGTGTCTGTGTCTCCAATGGCAGCCGGGGGTCTAATAAAGGCCCCCAGGTCTGCCTGGAGTGAATGCCTGCTAGATCATGCCGCAGGCATGACCTAGCAGATGCCTGTCCGTGTTAAACGGACAGGCAGTAATACACTGCAATACAAAAGTATTGCAGTGTATTATAAATGCGATTGCAGAATCGCATATTATAGTCCCCTAGTGGGACTAGTAAAAAAGTTTAATAAAGTTAATTTTAAAAAAAATGTGAAAAAATAATGAAAAACCCAGCTTTTCCCCTTATAAAATGCTTTACTATTAAAAAAACAAAATAAAGTTAAAAAGTTACACATTTGGTATCGCCGCGTCCGTAACGACCCCGACTATAAATCTATTACATTATTTAACCCGCACGGTGAACGCCGTAAAAAATTTAATAAAAAACGATGGAAAAATTGCTGTTTTCTGTGACTACTGACTTCAAAAAAATGTGATAAGTGATCAAAAAGTCACATCTACTCCAAAATGGTACCAATAAAAACTACAAGTCTTCCCGCAAAAAAAAAAGCCCTCATACAACCGCATCGGCGAAAAAATAAAAACGTTACGGCTCTTCAAATATGGAAACACAAAAACAAATAATTTTGAAAAAAAAAGCGTTTTTACTGTGTAAAAGTAGTAAAACATACAAAAACTATACAAATTTGGTATCGTTGCAATCGTAAATCCCCGCTGAATAAAGTTATTGTGTTATTTATACCACACGGTAAACGGCGTAGATTTAAGACGCGAAAATGAGTGGCGAAATTTCAGGTTTTTTTCTATTTCCCCCCAAATAAAAGTTAATCAATAAATAATATGTCCCCCAAAATGGTGCTATTGAAAAGTACAGCTTGTCCCGCAAAAAACAAGACCTTATACAGCTATGTCGACGCAAAAATAAAAACGTTATAGCTCTTGGAATGCGACGATGGAAAAACGTAAAAAATGGCCTGGTCATTAAGG
Organism: Rhinoderma darwinii; assembly: GCF_050947455.1. Taxonomy (NCBI): domain Eukaryota; kingdom Metazoa; phylum Chordata; class Amphibia; order Anura; family Rhinodermatidae; genus Rhinoderma; species Rhinoderma darwinii. The sequence goes on from NC_134690.1 coordinate 80,501,829, forward strand.
TCCAAAATAGGCTGGTCATTAAGGGGTTAATCCATTGAGACCATGCAGACGTGTATCTTGTATAAGCAGCTGGGGAATGGGCCAACACGTGTTCCATTCTCTGTATCAAGGCAACCTCCTGAAACCACTTATCTAACAAAGAGGGAACTGCCGTTTTCCACCTACGTGGGATTACCGATTTTGCAGCTTGAAGGAGATACCTAGTTAGGGAACATTTATAAATGGGTAATGGCATAGGGAACCTAAATAAAAGAGCCGCCTCAGGAGAATTGGGGACCAAGACTCCAGTAACTTGTAATATTTTAAGGACCGCATCCCAAAAACTCCGTAAATGAGGGGCAACTCCATCAAACATGAGACATGGAGCCACCCATAGCTCCACAGCGCCAACAAGTGTTTGGCACGGACGGATACCATTTATGAAGAGCAGCAGGAACCCGGTACCATCTGGAAACAATTTTGTAACTAGTTTCCTTGGCCCTTATGGATATAGAGGCTTTTTGGGAAAGAGAGAAACATCGTTTCCATTGTGGGTCAGTGAATGTCGTCTTCAAATCTTTCTCCCAAGCCCTACAGAAGGATGGGAGATGCTGGGATCGTTGGGAGAGGAGTAGTTTATGTAATGTGGAGATGGCATGGGCATCGTTCGAAGTCTGTAAGCGGCCGGTGGAGATGGGTGCGGCGATTAGTAACACTATAAAAATGCTTTAATTGGGAATATTCAAACATGTGACGTGGGGAGGGTGTATCAGTTGGGTAGATGGAGGCTGAAGGGGGTAGAGAGGAATCGGAAAGGACCTGAGAAAAATACATAGGGTTGGTGGATGACCTGCCCAGGAAGGAGAGACGAGCCCTACCAAAAGGAAAGGCTGGATTGTCCGTAACGGGGGTTAAATTGGCTCAACGGGTCTTAGAGTGAACTTCCCTTCCCCAAAGACCGCAATGCCAGGAGAGTGTGGTAAACCACAAATGAGGCTTGAGTCGGTTTGTTCCCAGACTGGATCCATGGCAGGGTAGATGGGGTACGAGGGTAGAGTTGTTGGGCTAAACAAACCCAAATTTTCGAGTCGCCATTGTAAAAAAAATAAAGAACACGAGCATGAGTCGACTCCAGGTAATAGAGACGACAGTCCGGCAGACCAACCCCACCCGTATCTCTGGATCGAGTAAGAATAGTTCTACCCAAACGTGGACGACCCGTTGGCCATATGAAGGATCCAAAGCTTTGCTGGATACGCAACCAATAAGAGGATGGGATGGAGATGGGGGATCATCTGCAGGAGGAACAGCAATCTGGGGAGGAGTGACTTTTTTTAATAATATTGAATATTGATATGGCCAAACCAGGACAATTCCTTCTTATGCCAGGAAATAAGATCTGTTCAAAATTTGGCTAGCAGGGGAATTAAGTTATTTGTAAACAGTTGTGTGAGGTCACTATCTATACGTGCACCCAAATATGTTATACCCCTAGAGGGCCAAGATGAGGGGAAATAACTTTTGAGAAGCGATACTACCGGGGCCAAGAGGGAGACATTCAAAGCCTCAAACTTGGAGAAGTTGATCTTGAAGTTAAACCATGTTCCACAACAGGACAACTCGGACATAAACGAGGGGACAGAGACATGCGGGTCCGTGAGGTAAACCAATAAGTAATCCGCAAAGGCAGGGCACTTATATTTTGTCCCTCCTTTGGTAATGCCTTTAATATCCGGGCTGTTCCGAATGGAGGCCCTGAAATGTTCCAGGACATACAACAATGGGGATAGGGGGCAACCCTGCCTGGTGCCATTATGAATAGTGAAAGCTGCAGAGAGGGAGCCATTTAGTTTTTAATTGGGCGGAAGGAGAGTGATAGAGGGCCATAATTTCAGCAAGAAGGGAAGGTCCTAGTCCTATGTGTTAAAGGGTTTGTCAGAGGGCGGGCCAGGATATTGTCAAACGCCTTTTCGGCATCTCTGGTCAGGATCATAAGTGGAATGTGTTGAGTCTGGGCATGATGAATAATGTCTAAAGTTTTAAGGCTGTTGTCGCAGGCCTCCCGACTGGGCACGAACCCCACTTGGTTCGGGTGAACCAGGGTAGGAAGGTATTTATTCAATCTGTTGGCAAGCAATTTGGCATATATTTTGAGGTCGAGAGACACTCTTAAGTCAAGCTGCCATGTATGGTAGACCCAGGAAACCACTGCTATGACAGCAACTGAAGGGCACAAAATAGTTATCAACATGTGCAGGGCCAGGAAGTGCAGAGAGTGGAAGAATGTAAGATTGTTAATAGTACCATAGGGTGAAATCTAAATAGTCCAAGGATGAGTGTGTGCACTATATGCAGCCTAAACACTATGTTGAGGATCTGAGCTGTTTGTGACTCAGTCTGGCTTCTCTTTGTGTGGCATTTACATTTCATACTATAAACCTGTATGACTTGATCATCACTAGTGCAGGTCACCAGCTCCACACTTAGTGTATTCTCAGTCACTCTCATGCTTTATTCCTGGGAAAGCATTCTAGCCGTGCGTCTTACCTGGATCAAATGGTAAAATTCTTCCATGGTTACCTGTGGCGATTTCTGATTTTGTGGCACATTATGACGGCCTTTTCACCCCTATAGATGTTTCTTTGCTGGTGAGTAAGATATGACTATGATGGCAACCCAAAATTAATTATTCGAGGGTTATAAAGGACGTGTAGGCATGCTGTAAGCGAATCCGATGAAGCATGTGGGGGGGGGGGGCTTCTCTGATTTTTAGCTCCATGCAGTGTTAGACAGCCAGGGCGCACGGACAGATACCCTATCATTTAGTGATCACCTACATCCCGCAATCTCACAGCGGATGTTTCTGTCCATGCTCCTTCCACAGCCAGCAGTACACTGTTACCTAGCTCTTGTAATGAGAATCTCTCTGTTTGAGTGCATTGTAATTTTAACTTATATGTGGTTCGTTATTTTGTTTCAATCAATAAAGATTATTATTATTTCCTATATGTTGTTTAGTGTTATATCTGTTAGTTGGGGAAAAAAACGTGCCTTATTTGCCTCTGGCAATTTTTGTAAATTGAGGTTCCTAACCAGATACAGATTGCCTGTTGAGATATTTTTTGGTATATTTCGCTTCTGGAATTTGTTCAATCTTATGTATTTTTATATTGCTAGAGATAAAGCTATTTTAGCCCCTAGGCGCACCACGACGCAACTGTACGTCCGAATGGCCAGTGTCTTATCCCACGGGGACGTACAGTTACTGCGCAGTTCGGTGCACACTGTCGACGATAGTGTGCACTGGGAACTGGGAGGCCAGCTGTTCCTGACAGCTGACACTCCACTGTTGCTGATCAGCGGCTGATTTCAGCAATTAACCCCTTAAATGCGCTGATCTATTGCAATCGCCGCATTTTAAGGGTTTCTAGCACATCAGCAGACCTCACAATGAAATCGTGAGGTTTGCAGATGGCTAGCATGACGACTGGAGGCCAAGTAATGTGTCTGCCATGTGCGGAAGCCTATCTGGACCAGCCTCCTGATAGACTTCCTGTCAGAGTGAGAGGACGTCACTGCCGTTCGCGATGCACACTGTCGGTGACTGTGTCTGTGACAGTGTGCATCGGGAACTGGGACGTCAGCTGTAGCTGACACTCCACTGTTGCCGATCAGCGGCTAATTGCCGCTGATTTAGGCAATTAACCCGTTAAATGCGGAGCTCGATTGCGATCTCCGCATTTAGGGGGTTTGTAGCACATCAGCAGCCCCCATGCAATTGTGGGGGCTGCTGATGCTTGTGATGGCACCCGGGGGCCAGACAACGGCCTCCGGGTCTGCCATGTATGGAAGCCTATGAGGACCAGCCTTCTCTTCGTTAACACCCAGCTTCTGGCAGTGCACAGACACACAGCGTGTTCTCGAGAGATCACGCTGTGACGTCACTTCCTGCCCCAGGTCCTGCATCGTGTCGGACGAGCGAGGACACATCGGCACCAGAGGCTACAGTTAATTCTGCAGCAGCATCAGCGTTTGCAGGTAAGTCGATGTAGCCTCTGGTGCCGATGTGTCCTCGCTCGTCCGACACGATGCAGGACCTGGGGCAGGAAGTGACGTCACAGCGTGATCTCTCGAGAACACGCTGTGTGTCTGCACTGCCACAAGCTGGGTGGTAACAAAAAGAAGTGGATGATGCTGATTCGTCAGCATCATACACTTCTATTCACAACGCCCAGCTAGTAAAACAAGTAAAAACGCCCAGATGTTACACACACAATACACACCCACTTGTACTTAACTTTAAACACGCCCAGTTGTACTTAAGAAAGGCTCATTTGCATAAATATAAAAATGCTCATAACTTGGCCAAAAATGCTCGTTTTTGGGGAAAAAAAACGTTACTGTTATCTACATTGCAGCGCCGATCACCTGCAATAGGAGATAGGGGTTTGATAATCTGGTGACAGAGCCTCTTTAAGGACGCAGCCTAGTTTTGGCCTTAAGGCTCAGAGCCCATTTTTCAAATCTGACATATTTCACTTTATGTAGTAATAACGTCGGTAATGCTTAAACCTATCCAAGCGATTCTGAGATTGTTTTCTCATGACACATTGGGCTTTGTTAGTGGTAAAATTTGGACGATATATTCAGTGTTGATTGGTGAAAAATTGCAAAATTTAGAGAAAATTTAGAAAACATAGCATTTTTCAGAATTTAAATGCATCTGCTTGTAAAACAGACGGTTATACCACCCAAAATAGTTACTAGTTCACATTTCCCATATGTCTACTTTAGATTTGCATCATTTTTTTGAGCATTCTTTTATTTGTCTTGGACGTTATAAGGCTTAGAACATAAACAGCAATTTCTCATATTTTTAAGAAAATGTCAAAATACTTTTTTTTAAGGTACCTGTTCAGTTCCGAAGTGGCTTTGAGGGGCCTATGTATTAGAAACCCCCATAAAACACCCCATTTTGAAAACTAGACCCCTCAAAGTATTCAAAACAGCATTTAGAAAGTTTATTTAACCCTTCAGGCATTTCACAGAAATTAAAGTAAAGTAGAGGGGAAATTTGCAAATTTAATTTTTCTTGCAGAATTTCAATTGTATTACATTTTTTTCTGTATCACAGAAGCTTTTACCAGAGAAACACTACTAAATATGTATTGTCCAGATTCTGCAGTTTTTAGAAATGTCCCACATGTGCCCTACTGCGCTCATGGACTAAAACACAAGCCCTAGAAGCGAAGAAGCACCTAGTGCATTTTGAGGCCTCCTTTTTTTTATTATAATATATTTTATGCAGCATGTCAGGTTTGAAGAGGTGTTGAGGTGCCAAAACAGTAGGAATCCCCCAAATGTGACCCCATTTCGGAAACTACACCCCTCAAGGAATTAATTTATGGTTGTTGTTACCATTTTTGACCCCACAGTTTTTACACGACACGTATTTGAATTGGGCTGTGAAATTTAAAAAATGACTTTTTCCCAATACGATGTCATTTTTCATCAAAATTTCTTATTTTCACAGAACAAAATACCCCATTTTGTTGCCCAATTAGTCCTGAGTGCAGTAATACCCCATTTGTGGTGATAAACTGTCGTTTGGGCCCATGGGAGGGCTCAGAACGAAAGGACCACCATTTGGCCTACTGGGGATTTTCTGGTGCGAAGTCATGTATGCAGAAGCCCCTGAGGTACCACCCCATAACTGTAATGTGGGTTCTCCTGGGTATGGCAATACCCTCAATGTGGCTGTTATCAGCTGCCTGGGCACACAGCAGGGCTCAGAAGGGAAAGACGAGGGGGGGGGGGGGGATAAGCTGTGCGGAGCGCATCAGGGTAAGTAAAATAAGTAAGTGTAATACAGTCATTACCCCGCTCCTGACAACAAGTGCCCGCGCGGACAGCATGAGGAGATGCGGCCGGCGCTGCACTAATGAGCGGCGGTTCAGGCACTGAGGACATAACATGGGGGTGTTTTGCAGTGCACCTGCCATGTTCTGTCTTCAGTGCCGCCGCTCATTAGTGCAGTGCTGGCCGCATCGCATCATCCTGACCCCGCGCATTTGTTATCAGGACTCAGGAGCGCGGCAATGACTGTATCACACAGCCGCAGCCCCGCTCTCATATATTCATGTGTTACTATACTGAGCTGTGCGGCCGCACAGCTAAGTATCGAAATACATGAAATAACGGTATCGAACCGTTTAGGGATGCAGAGTATCGAAAAAGTATCGAGGTTTCGATGCATCGTGCATCCCTACTAGGTAGTGTAATGTATTCTAGCAGCGATCAGAGATGCAGGTAAACAAAAGTGTAAAAATAATTTTATTTTTTTTTCCTATAAGAAGTATCTTATTATAGGAAAAAAATGAAAACGTTAAATAGTACACACATTTGGTATCACCGCGTTCGTAACGACCCAATCCATAAAACTGTTCGTTTTACCGCACGGTGAACGCCACAAAAAAAACTAACTAAATACAATGCCAGAATCACAATTTTTTTGGGTCACAACCCCTCCCAAAAAATAAAGAATAAATCGTGATCAAAGTTGCATGTACCCCAAAATAGTACCAATAAAAACTACAACCCGTCCCGCAAAAAACAAGCCCTTACACAGCTTTTCTGACCGAAAAATAAAAAAGTTACGGCTCACAGAATATGGTGACACAGAAAATAAATTATTTTATAAAGAAGTGATTTTATTGTGCAAACGCTGCAAAACATAAAAAAACTATATACATATGTTATTGCCGTAATCGTACCGACCCGCAGAATAAAGTAAAATTGTCATTTATAGCGCATTATGAGCGCCGTAAGAAATAAAGAATTTAAACCGCCAAAATCACTGTTTTGTTGGTCACCAAAGCTCTAGATAAAATGTAATAAAAAGTGATCAAAAAGTTGTATGTACCGAAAAATGGTACCAATAAAAACTACAGCTCGTCCCGCCAAAAATAAGCCCTCACACCGCTCAATTGACCAAAAAGTAAAAGTTATGGCTCTCAGAATGTGTTCATACAAAACATTTTTTTTTTAACAAATATTTTTTTTCTTTGTAAAAGTAGTAAAATATAAAAAAAACTATATAAATTTACCATCACCGTAAGTGTATTGACCCGCAGAATAAAGTTGTCGTTTTTACTGCACGGTGAAAATGATAAAAACTAAACCCAAAAAGCAATGAAGAAATCAGTTTTTTCCAATATCACCCCTCAAAGAATTTTATTTTCGGATTCCCAGTACATTATATGGTACTTTAAATGGTGTCAATAGAAACTACAACTCTTCCCGCAAAAAAACATAAGCCCTCACACCGCTCTATTCATGGAAAAATATAAGTTATGGCGTTTGGAAGGCGTGGAGTAAAAACTAAAATGGAAAAGCAAAAAAGGATCAGTCCTGCAAAGGTTAATTAATTTCTATTAAAAAAATTATTACCACATGTGGGATATTGTCATACTCTAGAGATTTAGGGCGACTTTTTCTTTTTATCCCTTGTGAAAATTAAAAAACAACATTTTAGTGGACAAAAATGTTTATTCATTTTCACAGCCTAATTCTACTAAATTCTGCAAAAAAACCTTTGTGGTATAAATGCTTACTATACCCCTAGAAAAATTCCTTGAGGGATGTCGTTTCCCAAATGGGGTCACTTTTGGGGTGTTTCCACTGTTTTGTTCCCTCCAGGGCGTTGCAATCGAGACATTGCACGAAAAACCAATCCAGCAAAATCTGCGCTCCAAATGGCGCTCCTTCCCTTCTGAGCCCTGCTGTGTGTCCAAACATCAGTTTATTAGCACATATGGGGTATTTCTGTAATCGGGAGAAGATGCTTTACAAATGTTGGGGTGCATTTTCTTCTTTATTCCTTGTAAATATTACAAATTTCTATGTTTTTTCAGGGGAAAAAAAAGTAGAATTTCATTTTCATAGACTAACTCCAATAATTATAGCAAAATACCTGTTTTGGCACCACAAGACCTCTTCAAACCCAACATGGTGCCTAAAATATAATCTAAAAATAAGCCGGCCCCAAAACCTGTAGGTGCTCCTTTGCTTCTGAGGCCGGTGTTTCGGTCCATTAGAACACTAGTGCCACATGTGGGATATTCCTAAAAACTGCACAACCTGGGCAATAAATATTGAGTTGTGTTTCTCTGGTAAAACCTTCTGTTAGCCCTTATTCACACGACTGGGTTTCCCGGCCGGGTGGCGGCCGTTCATAAAACGGCCGTCACCCAGCTGCAGTAGGAACAATAGACCCCTAATAGGGCTATTCACACGACCGATTTTTTGACGGCCCGGGAAACCTGGCCGTCAAAAAATGGGACATGTCCTATTTTCGGCCGTTTACCCGGCCGCCCGGCTCCCATAGTCTATGGGGCCGGGTAATACACGGCCATCTCCGGAATGTGTCCCGAGTGATGGCCATGTATTCCATCGCTCGCTCCCTCCTCACAGCACAGAGTGCATAGGAGGAGGAGGAGTTTATGCCATTCGGACGAATGGCTGTACGCTGGAGGTAAGTATATACACTGTGTGGCAGGGCTGGGGTGTACAGCAGGTGGAAGGGAGCACTGCGCTGGCTCCCTTCCCCGGCTTGTTTTAAAAGCGCCCTGGCCCGGCGACACCTTCCATGGCCGATGCGGCTGCTACTATTGTAGCGACGCCGCTATAGCCGAGCAGGGAGGTATCTCCCTGCTCTGCTATGTGCTAGCCCCACTTTAGCTCCCTGAAGGAGCGGAATCCCCCTGTGTTCGGCGATTCCGCTCCTGGACAGAGCGCTTGATGTCTCTGTCCATATCTGGGCAGTGACATCAGGGGAAACTCCTGAAGCGGAATCCCCGAACACATGGGGATTCCCCTTCAGGAGTTGCCCCTGATGTCACTGTCCAGATATGCCCGGAATGGATGCAAAACTAATGCAAACCGGCCGGGAAAAACGGCTGATTTTATCGGCCGACGCTCGGGCGGCACCCTGTCGTGTGAATAAGGCATTAGAGAATATTTTTTTATTACATATGAATTTCTGCAAAAAATAAAGAAATTTGTAAATTCCCCCTCTACTTTGCTTTATTTCCTGTGAAACACCTAAAGGGTTAAAGGGAATGTGTTGCCAGAAAAACGTTTTTTTTTAAATTAAACATTTAGTGTGTGGGTGATTAAACATTGTTCAAATTTTTTTCACGAGTCAGGAAATATTATAAATTAATTCTAATTTATAATATTTCCCATTTCTGGTCACTAGATGGAGCTATTCCCAAAATTGCAGCATTGCATGTGGTAAAGCAACCACATTGCTTTATGCTGCAAAATTGGGTAAAAAGCCCTCAGCACCCCCCCCCTCCTTTATCCTGGCTAGTGCCGGGATAAACGAGGGGTTTGAACGGTGTAACCTCCTACACTGTGTCGCCATTTTTTGAGCTAACACACAGTGTAGTAGGTTTACATACAGTAGTAAACACACACAAACACGAACATACATTGAAATCTCTTACCTGCTCCTGCCGCCGCGGCTCCCTCCGGCCCGTCCGCTCCGTCTGCTGCCGCTGGTCCAAGTGCACAAGTCCGGAAGCCGCGACCGGAAGTAGTAATATTACTGTCCGGCCGCGACTTCCGGTCCACAGGAAAATGGCGCCGGACGGCGCCAATTTCAAATTGGACTGTGTGGGAGCGGCGCATGCGCAGTTCCCACACAGACGCCGTACACACAAGTGAATGGGACGGGAGCCGTTCGCAGTCCCTATGGGACTGTGGCTGCCGTATTCCATGTCTGTATGTGTCGTTAATCGACACATACAGAAATGGAACAAAAAATGGCAGCCCCCATAGGGAAGAAAAAGTGTAAAAATAAGAAAAAGTAAAACACAAACACACAAATAAATATAAACTTTTTTAATAAAGCACTAATATCTTTAACATATAAAAAAATAATTTGTGATGACACTGTTCCTTTAAGAAACTTTCTGAATGCTGTTTTGAATACTTTGAGGGGTGCAGTTTTTAAAATGGGGTGATTTATTGTGGGATTCTAATATATAAGGCCCTCAAAACCACTTCAGAACTGAACTGGTCCCTGTAATAATCGCCTTTTGAAATTTTCTTGAAAATGTGAGAAATTGCTGCAGAAGTTCTAAGCCTTGTAACGTCCTAGAAAAATAAAAGGACGTTCAAAAAACGATGCAAACATAAAGTAGACATATGGGAAATGGTAACTAGTAACTATTTTGTGTGGTATTACTATCTGTTTTACAAGCAGATACATTTAAATTTAGAAAAATGCACATTTTTGAACATTTTCTCTAAATTTTGGTGTTTTTCACGAATAAATATTGAATTTATTGACCAAATTTTTCCACTATCATAAAGCACGATATGTCACGAGAAAACAGTCTCCGAATCGCTTGGATAGGTAAAAGCATTCCCAAGCTATTACCACATAAAGTGACACGTGTCAGATTTGAAAAAAATCAGCTGTGCCACAAGGCCAAAACAGGCGGCATCCTGGTGTTCAGTTTTAGATGTGTGTGCATTTATACACACATTACGGGTGATCTCCAAGCTAGTGTTGATGAAACTCTTTACAGTCCCCTAAAAGTGACATCCACAGTATCTTTCATGTCCTGAGACTGTGGCACTTCTCACTAAAGTGAACCACTTTGTTTTACTGATGTAAATGTCTGACATGAAGTGTAAATTGATGCCATGTCCTACATAAGATTATTGGATTTGCATTTCTGTTCTTAAACTTCATTGTTACGTTTGTTTTTGAAGAATAAGGACCAAAAGGACAGGTTAGGAGTGGATGGCGCTCTTGGTATTTGGGGTTTGATGTGTCAAGGCCAGTTGGACTATTTCCATGCAGGGTCTAATCTTAAAATGTATTCTAGAACAGAAAGACCATGTAAATTGGGTTCTCAACCCTCTTCATCTGTAGCTGAAATTTTTTTGCCATATTTTAAGGCATGCAGCATATTTTCACACTTGCAGCCTGAATATTATGTTGCAGCGGTAATTCATTGCGTTCTATTGCAAATTTGTGGCAAAAAAAAATAAATGGATGTAATCTAGCAAACATTCTGAAAACCTGGCACAGAAATGCAAAAGTTGGAATTTTGTTCGACCAGCAGCAAAGAAAGCGATTTAAAAAAAATAAATAAAAAATATCCAACATGCCCAAGCGCCTTCTTTTTTTTTTTCTTCCGACATTGGCTGTCGGGAGGCACCATTACCTAAAATATTGGCGGGTTTGGGCTACTTTATATCCTGTGTGTATGGCCAACTTTACTTCTCATATATCCGTGGTACTGTCTGTGTGTGTGTTCACATCAGCGTTCAGTTCCGTTGATGTGTTCCTTCAGACCTTTCCGTCGGAGGAACCCATTAATGGAAACCGTTAATTTCAATGGTAATGCATCTGTTGCAAATGGTTTGCGTTTCCATTTTTTTTGTGTGGCGATGTGGGTATGCGATGCCCTAATAAGGCATTCACAAAGGGGGTTATAATTTGGTTTAAAACTAACCATTTATACATTTACCTATGAAGCAGGTGTGTTACATGCGGATTTGTCCACGGACTTGACCTATTGCATTGCATTGAGTCAAATACACCGCATATATTTGGGAATCCGCAGCATGCCTAGAACCCACTGCATCTGTTTACATTAATAATGTTTATTAACACCTTGGTGCATTTGGATGTACATGTATGTCCAAATGCAAATGCGGGCATCGCTAATCTGCCCTGTCGTGATATACTGCCATGCAGTAATGCTTTGGAATACCAAGTACTCCTAAGCCTTATATTAGCCATTATTTAATTTAATTACGGAGACCGCATAGCTCAGCGTGTTCTGCTTTTTCTGTACTCCCAGCCACCTTGTAGTTAAGTGGACGGGCACCATCGACAGCTTGAAAAGGTAGAACCCTGTTCTACTGGTGGGTGCAGTTTCTGTTGGTATGCCATAAACTTATGAGGTGGGAATACCCCTTTGAATAAAACTTATGTATTTAAAAAAACGAAGCCATGATGCAGCTATGTTGATGGAAAAATGAAAAAAGAAATGGCTCTCAATGTGTCAGCGCAGAATTTTTTTTTTCCCATATCCTGTGGACATGCACTTAATGTCCAAGATGGGAAAACCCCTTTTGAAAGTTAAGGTAGCGCCAACATATTCTACAGCACTTTACACTTATGTTTTTGCATATATCCTAAATTACAAGTAATTCAAACAATAGGCGTGAAGCCATGCTGGATAGAGCTTACAATCACTTACATTGTTCTGTGTGTTTTGCGGATTTCACAACTTGAATTCTATAACAAATACAGAATGTGTGATCCCCGCCGCAGGCTTCGTGTAACGGATATCTCAAGGAAAGTCTCATCATAGCCCATTGTAACCAGCCAGTAAGCAACTTTCTTTTTCTAAACTACCCTGGAATAATTACATTTGAACATAACACTTAGTTGCTATGTTTACGAAGGCTATATTTTTTTATAAATGATGGCACGTGTCCCTTTTATTTCCGTTTTGTTGATCCAGAAATGGTTGGCCTAACCGGTTGCCGGCCGCCGGTTGTATATAAATGGCTGTCGGTCGAGGTCCTTGAAACCCGCGCCATGGTTTATTTACAGCGTGTTGCTGCTTCTATCTTCTCTCACTTTTTCTACACAAGGGGCTGCTGTACAGCCCTAGTAACAGTGGAAAAACATGGTGTAATAGAAAAAAAAATAGTCTCCCAAAGATCCCTTCTGACCATAATAATAAAAAAATAAAAGTAAAATAAACAAAATAATTACACATAAAATACCCACCCCCAAAAAAATACGCTCCCCACGCCAATCATTGTCTTAACGCTAGCCCTGACCCAATTACCCTACACTAGTTACATAGTTACATAGTTAGTACGGCTGAAAAAAGACACATGTCCATCAAGTTCAACCAAGGGAAGTGAAAAGGGAAGGAAAAATTTCTACACATAGGAGCTAATATTTTTTTGTTCTAGGAAATTATCTAACCCTTTTTTAAAGCCATCTACTGTCCCTGCTGTGACCAGCTCCTGCGGTAGGCTATTCCATAAATTCACCGTTCTTACTGTAAAGAAGCCTTGTCGCCTCTGCAGCTTGAACCTTTTTTTCTCCAGACGGAGGGAGTGCCCCCTTGTTTTTTGAGGGGGTTTTACAAGGAACAGGATTTCACCATATTTTTTGTATGTGCCATTAATATATTTATATAAGTTAATCATGTCCCCCCTTAGTCGTCTTTTTTTCAAGGCTAATTAGGTTTAATTCTTTCAATCTTTCCTCATAACTTAAATTCTCCATGCCCCTTATTAGCTTCGTTGCTCTTCTTTGTATTTTTTCCAACTCCAGGGCATCCTTTCTATGAACTGGAGCCCAGAACTGAACTGCATATTCTAGATGAGGCCTCACTAATGCTTTGTAAAGTGGTAATATTACATCCCTGTCCCGTGAGTCCATGCCTCTTTTAATACACGACAATATCCTGCTGGCCTTTGAAGCAGCTGATTGACACTGCATGCTGTTATTGAGTTTATGATTTACAAGTACACCCAGATCCTTCTCAACAAGTGAATCCGCCAGTGTAGCGCCCCCTAGGACATATGATGCATGCAGGTTGTTGGTACCCAGATGCATAACTTTACATTTATCTACATTAAACTTCATCTGCCAAGTGGACGCCCAAACACTTAGTTTGTTTAAATCTGCCTGTAATTCATGAACATCTTCCATAGTCTGAACTATATTACATAGCTTGGTGTCATCTGCAAAAATAGAAATCGTGCTATTAATCCCATCCTCTATATCATTAATAAATAAGTTGAATAATAGTGGTCCCAGCACTGAACCCTGGGGTACACCACTTATAACCGGTGACCATTCAGAGAAGGAATCATTGACCACAACTCTCTGGATACGGTCCTTGAGCCAATTCTCAATCCAATTACAAACTATATTTTCTAAACCTATAGTCCTTAATTTACCCATTAGGCGTCTATGGGGGACAGTGTCAAATGCCTTTGCAAAGTCCAAAAACACTAAATCCACAGCGGCCCCTCTGTCTAGACTTCTGCTCACCTCTTCATAAAAACAGATTAGGTTAGTTTGACAGCTTCTGTCCTTTGTAAAACCGTGCTGGCTGTCACTTATAATGCTATTTATTGTCACATGATCCTGTATATAGTCCCTCAATAGCCCCTCAAACATTTTCCCCACGATGGATGTTAGAGGCTCTGTCACCAGATTTTGCAACCCCTATCTGCTATTGCAGCAGATAGGCGCTGCAATGTAGATTACAGTAACGTTTTTATTTTAAAAAAACGAGCATTTTTGGCCAAGTTATGACCATTTTTGTAGTTATGCAAATGAGGCTTGCAAAAGTCCAAGTGGGTGTGTTTAAAAGTACAAGTCCAAGTGGGTGTGTATTATGTGCGTACATCGGGGCGTTTTTAATACTTTCACTAGCTGGGCGCTCTGATGAGAAGTAACATCCTCTTCTCTTCAGAACGCCCAGCTTGTGACAGTGCAGATCTGTGACGTCACTCACAGGTCCTGCATCGTGACGGCCACATCGGCACCAGAGGCTACAGTTGATTCTGCAGCAGCATCAGCGTTTGCTGGTAAGATCGACTTACCTGCAAACGCTGATGCTGCTGCAGAATCAACTGTAGCCTCTGCTGCCGATGTGGCCGTCACGATGCAGGACCTGTGAGTGACGTCACAGATCTGCACTGTCACAAGCTGGGCGTTCTGAAGAGAAGAGGATGTTACTTCTCATCAGAGCGCCCAGCTAGTGAAAGTATTAAAAACGCCCCGATGTACGCACATAATACACACCCACTTGGACTTGTACTTTTAAACACACCCACTTGGACTTTTGCAAGCCTCATTTGCATAACTACAAAAATGGTCATAACTTGGCCAAAAATGCTCGTTTTTTTAAATAAAAACGTTACTGTAATCTACATTGCAGCGCCTATCTGCTGCAATAGCAGATAGGGGTTGCAAAATCTGGTGACAGAGCCTCTTTAAGCTTACTGGTCTATAATTACCCGGGGAAGACCTAGAGCCCTTTTTGAAAATAGGCACCACATTTGCGCTGCGCCAGTCCCTTGGCACTATACCAGTCACTAGAGATTCTCTGAATATTATGAAGAGGGGGACAGAAATAACTGAACTAAGCTCTTTAAGAATTCTAGGGTGTAACCCATCTGGTCCCGGGGCCTTGTGCACATTTATTTTATTTAATTTAGCTTGGACCATCTCTACATTCATCCAATTCAGTATATCAACTGATATATTAACAGCACTGGCACCGGCTACATCAGCTGCTCTTTCTTCAGTTGTATATACAGAGCTAAAGAACCAATTTAGTAACTCTGCCTTCTCTTGATCCCCTGTGATCAACTCCCCATTACCATTATCTAGGGGTCCTACATGTTCAGACCTTGGCTTTTTTGCATTTATATGCTTGAAGATTTTTTTGGGATTTGTTTTACTATCCTTGGCCACCTGCCTTTCATTTTGTATTTTTGCTAATTTTATTACATTTTTACAGATTTTATTAAGCTCTTTATATTTTACAAAGGCTACAGCTGTACTCTCAGATTTGTATTTTTTAAATGCCCTTTTTTTGTCATGTATTGCCCCTTTCACAGAAGGTGTAAGCCATGTGGGGTTTAATTTGAGTCGTTTATACTTATTACCTGTAGGAATAAATTTTGCACTATAATAACTCAAAGTAGAATTGAAAATCTCCCATTTATCATGGAGACAGCAAACCATTCGGTTGAGGTGGTCTTGGCGACAAATAATTCTATCCGTCTTCCTGATTATAGAATCCCCTACGACTATCAATTGTCTTGGCTTACCTGCATTACCATCCCGCCGACTACTAGCTGGGCTGTTCTCCCGGCTGTTAGGGAGATCAGTATCCACTAGGGCTGCCATTTCTGAGACCGACACCCTCGCATCGTCACCCAACTCGGCAATTTTGCCTGGAATGTCAGAAACCGGATCGGCCTTCCTTGTCTTTGACCCCTTTCTACTGCCCCTAACTACATTAACTAATGAGCTAAATGATGACCACTAGACATGTGATATATAAATTTACGGTAGGCAATGACTATCACAAATGGTCTATTTTGGGGTAAAACTATATTCATTCCAGATAAAATTAGCTGAAATGTAAAAAAGCATATATATTTTTTCAAACTATAAGCCTGAAAATTCTAAAATGTATAAAAAATATGGAAAAAAAAACCTGCATTGTCTACGGAAAAAAACATTGCCAAAATCACGTCGCTAGCCCAACGAATCAAAAAAGTTTTATAGCAGTTTAACGCAAGCTGAAAATGGCTAAACTGTGTCTGGTACTGAAGGCTCAAAATAGCCCGGTCCTAAACCGGTTAAATTAAAACTTAATTGGTATATTGGTGTCTAATAAATTCTTTTATGGGTTTAAATCCAGTCAAACTAGTATTTTGAATGGGGAGTGGTCCACACATTCTTGGGTGATGATTCCATGTCAAGACGGGTTACAATGTCACAAGGTCATCATTTAGCTCATTAGTTAAGTATGCACTCAGAAGAGGAGCTTTTTTTTTTTTTACTGCTGTTTTTTTAAAATTCACTTTTAGTTAAAAATGTTGCTTATTTTATATACAGCAGGCTCAGGGGATAAATACCAATTAAATGGCTTGGCATGCAATTAGGGAGTTTGACATGCAAAGATTGGTGTGGCCTAAATAAACTTTCAATAATCTTAATCGGGGTTATATGTTTAATTAATCGTGATTTTGATTTAGGTCATAATTGCCCAGCCCTACCCTGGCGTCACTGTCCATATATGGACAGTGAAGCCAGGGGGCTCTTCCTGAAGTGGAATCCCCGGCCAGAGCGTTGCCAACATTCTGGCCAGGGATTCCGCTCCTTGAGAGGCCCCTCTCGTCACTATCCATATATGGACAGTGACGTCGGACTGCTCCTGGAGAGGAATCCATGGCCACAGCTTTGCTGACTCTTTGGCTGGGGATTTCCCCCCTGGCATCACTATTCATATATGGATAGTGACGCCAGAGCCGCCTCCTGGAGTGGAATTGCAGGCCACAGTGTGGCTGATGCTCTAGCCGGGGATTCTGCTCCTAGTGGGAGCCGCAATGGAGCTCTTTACAGGGGGTCGCGCTATCTGCAGCACAATATGGGCACCATCTACATGGGCACTGGCACTTTATATGTGGGCACTGGCACCATCTATGTGGACACTGGCACTATCTACAGAGCATTGTGGCACAATAAGGCATTATACTGTATGAGGGCATGTGTGTGGCCCTTATGCTGTATGGGGGCAGCTATGGGGCATTATACTGTGCGGGGGCAGCTATTTGGCATTATACAGTGTGGCGTGCAGCTATAGTAGTGGCATACTGTCTGAGGGTTGTATGGGTGCATTATACTGTGGGGATGCACTATGGGAGCATCATACTGTGTGGGCAGAACCGGATGTGTATGGGCGGGGTTAGAAGCGTAGCTACACGCTCCGCGTCGGTTGGCACACTTTGCGATGCTTGAAAGCTAGGTAGGAGTTGAGTACACTTTAACTGCCTTTCTATAACAAGCATATTATCTATAACCCCCCCCCCCCCCCCACTATAAAGACAGTATGTGGCATTTATCCTCTTGCCAGCACCAGGGCAAGAACACATTTGAAGGGGATACCCCACAATCTGTACTTTGCAGCTTAACACGTATTCAGTCAGTTGAATGCCGGCTTCAGTTATTTTATTTTTTTGGTATTGTGAAAAGTTATTCAATTTTCCAATAAACTTTCTGGATTTTCTCAGTTTTCAATATCGCTGCTTGCTTTTATTTACTAGGAACATTCATTGTTTAATTCATGTGATGGACACACATGTGCATGGTTACAATATATGTATCAGAACGGTGTCTTCTAACGATCTCCGCACCTGTGTCCATCACATGGCCTTGGACAGAGTTTTATCCACTGGAAGTAACCAATGAATGTTCCTAATGAATAACAAACAGAGATCTTCAAAACCATAAGGAATTTACACAGTACAGATTTTGCATGTGTTTTTAAAGCCAAAACCTCGAACGGAAAATATACAGAAGAAATATCGAAAGGAACTCCTTTTATAACTTCGGAATCCTGTTACTATCAAAGCAATTCTGGGATTGTTTTCTCGTGACACGTTGGACTTTGTTACTGGCAAAATTTGCTCGATACATTCAGTATTTAATTGTGAAAAACACCAAAATGTATTGCGAAAATTAAAATTTTTCTAAATTTAAATGTATCTGCTTGTAAGACAGGCAGTTATCCCACACAATTGTTGCCAATTAACATCCCCCATATCTCTACTTTAAATTGCCATAGTTTTTTTGAACATCCTTTAATTTTTCTAGGACCTTACAAGGCTTAGAACTTTAGCAAATGGAACTCCGTATTTATTGCCCAGGTTCTGCAAATTTAGGAAATATTCCACATGTGGCCCTAGCTTGCAAATGGACTGAAACACAGGCCTCCGAAGCAAAGGAGCACCTAGAGTATTTTGGGGCCTTCTTTATATCAGAATATATTTTCGGCACCATTTCAGGTTTGAAGGACTCTTGTGGTGCCAAAACAGTGGAAATCCCCCAAAAGTGACCCCATTTGGGAAACTACACACCTCAAGGAAATTATCTAGGGGTATAGTGAGCATTTTGACCCCACCGATTTATTGCAGAAATTATTGGAAGTAGGCTGTGAAAATGTAAAAACTAAATTTTTTTCAAAGAAAACGTAGGTTTAGCTAATTTTTTCTAATTTCCACAAGGACAAAAGGACAAAAACCACCATAAATGGCTGTTTGGACACACAGCAGGGCTCAGAAGGGAAAGAGCGCCATTTGGATTTTGGAGCTCAAATTTAGCAGGAATGGTTTGCGGAGGCCGTGTCGCATTTGCAAAGCCCCTGAGGGGGCAAAAATATGAAAACTCCCAAAAAGTTACTCCATTTAGGAAACTGCACCCCTTGAGGAATTTATTTAGGGGTGTAGTGAGCATTTTAACCCCACAGGTGTTTCATATAATTTATTAGACTTGGGCAGTGAAAATAAAAACAATCCCTTTTCTTCAAGAAGACGTAACTTTAGCTCAATTTTCTCAATAAATAAAGGGGGGGAAAAAAAGCCCCAACATTTGTAAAGCAATTTCTCCAGAGTACGGCAATATCCTATATGTGGTCATAAACTGCTGTTTGGGCACACAGTGGGGCTCCGAAGGGAATGAGCGGCATTTGGAGTGCAGATTTTGCTGGATTGGTTTCTGGTCGCTATGTTGCATTTGCAAAGCCCCTGTGGGTCCAAAACAGTGGAAACCTCCCAGAAGCTACCACATTTTGGAAGCTACATGCCTCAAGGTATTCACCTAGGGGTGTAGTGAGCATGTTAACCCTGCAGGTGTTTCGCAGAAATTAGTGTGCATTCGATGTTGCAGAGTGAAAAAGGTTTTTTTTTTTTCCATAGATATGCCAATATGTGGTGCCCAGCTTGTGCCACCATAACAAGACGGCTTTCTAATTATGCTGTGTTTCCCAGTTTTCGAAACGACCTACATGTGGCCCTAGTCTTTTACATGTGCCCCTAGTCTTTTGCCTGGACATTGACAGGGCTCAGGAGTGAAAGAGTACCATGTAACATTGAGGCCTAATTTGGTTTACAATTGCAGAGGCTCTGATGTGAAATAATAAAAATAAAAAAAACCTGAGAAGTGACTCTATTTTGGAACCTACACCACCTCAAGGCATTTATTAAGGGGTGTAGTGCGCATTTCCACCCTTCAAGACTTTTCCATAAATGATTGCGCAATTTTTCCGGAGATATGCTATTTCAGTGGCAAATATGTCGTGCCCAGCTTGTGCCACTGGAGACACATCCCAAAAATTGTTAAAAGGGTTCTCCCGGGTATGGCGATGCCATATATGTGGAAGTAAACAGCTGTTTGGGCACGCTGTAGGGTTCCGAGGGGAGGGAGCACCATTTGGCTTTTGGAGTGTGGAATAAGATGTAGCTTTACCTCAGAATTTTTAATTTTTTTTAACAAATAAATGAGGAAAAGCACCCCAACATTTGTAAAGCAACTTCTCCAGAATACGGAAATACCCCATATGTGGTAATAAACCACTGTATGAATACACATCAGGGCTCAGAAGGGAAGGCGCGCCATTTAGCTTTTGGAGTAGAGATTTTGCTGGATTAATTTCTCGGCACCATGTCGCATTTGTAAAGCTCCTAAGGTACCAGTACTGTGGTAACCCCCCAAAAGTGACTTCATTTGGGAAACTATACCCCTAGAGGAATTCAACTAGGGGTGTAGTGAGCATTTTGCACCCCCCCCCCCCCCAGGTGTTTTATAGATTTCATTAGAATCGTGCAGTAAAAATTATATTTTTTCCCACTAAGACGTAGCTTTAGGTCAAAATGTTTCATTTTCTCATCAAATAAAGGAGAAAAAGCAGGGTAACATTTGCAAAGCAACTTCTGCAGAGTACGGAAATACCCCATATGTGGTAATAAACCACTGTATAAATACACATCAGGGCTCGGAAGGGAAGGAGCGCCATTTGGCGAGCAGATTTTGCTGGATTGGTTTTTCTGCACCATGTCGCATTTGCAAAGCCCCTTAGGTACCAGTACAGTGGAAACTCCCCAAAAGTGACTCCATTTGGCAAACTACACCCATTGAGGAATTCATATAGGGGGGTAGTGAGCATTTTGACCCCATAGGTGTCTCATAGATTTTATTCAAAATGGCAGTGAAAATGAAAAATGACATTTTTTTCCAGTAACACGTAGCAGTAGTTCCAAATTTTTCATTTTCTCAACAAATAAAGAAGAAAAAGCATCGTAACATTTGTAAAGCATTCTCTCCAGAGTAGGGAAATACCCCACATGTGGTAATAAACTGCTATTTGGACACACCGCAAGGCTCTAAAGGGAAGGAGCGCCATTTAGTATTTGGAGGGGAGATTTTACAAGATTCGTTTTTTGACACCATGTTGCATTGAGCTATAGTACCAGTACAGTGGTACTCCCCAAAAATTACCCCATTTTGGAAACTAGATCCCTCAAAGAATTTATCTAGGGGTGTAGTGAGCATTTTGACCGCACAAGTGTTTTGCAAAAATGAGTAAACAATAGACGTTGCAGATTGAAAATTGCTGTTTTCCACAGATATGCTATTTCAGTGCCCAATGTGTTGTGCCCAGCTTGTACCACCGTAGACACACATCCCATAAATTGTTAAGCGGGTTCTCCAGAATACAGTAATACCCCATATTTGGTCATAAATTGCCGTTTGGCCACACTGCCAGGCTCAATTGGACCACCATTTTGGCTTTTGAAACACAGATTTTGCTTGGTGTTTTACTGGTATTTCAGCTTATAATGTGGTGGCATATGTAAGCTGGGCGGAGTACATCAGGGTATATGTAAGCTGGGCGGAGTACATCAGGGTATATGTAAGCTGGGCGGAGTACATCAGGGTATATGTAAGCTGGGCGGAGTACATCAGGGTATATGTAAGCTGGGCGGAGTACATCAGGGTATATGTAAGCTGGGCGGAGTACATCAGGGTATATGTAAGCTGTGCGGAGTACATCCGGGTATATGTAAGCTGGTCGGAGTACATCAGGGTATATGTAAGCTGTGCGGAGTACATCAGGGTATATGTAAACTGGGCGGAGTACATCAGGGTATATGTAAACTGGGCGGAGTACATCAGGGTATATGTAAGCTGGGCAGAGTACATCAGGGTATATGTAAACTGGGCGGAGTACATCCGGGTATATGTAAGCTGGTCGGAGTACATCAGGGCATAATAGGATGATGTAATAATGGGGTGAATGAATAATCCATGGATTGGTGTGGTACGCTTGGAACCAATCCTTTATACACAAGCCGGGTTTATTGGGTATTATACAAAATATCTGCGCTCCAGTATTGCCTTATATTTGACTTCTTCACTAGACCTATAAGCCGCACAGGGCCCTAAAGTTTCCTCATCTCCGCTGCATCTACAGGGTCCACCTGTGGGGTCCAGCAAATGACGATGTGGGGTATTTAGTGAAATTCTACTGGACCTAAAAAAAGGAGTCATTTTTGCATCATTGCGTTTTGAGTCATAACGTGTTATTTTTCCCGTTGACTGAGCTGTGCGAGGGCTTGTTTTTTGTGGAACGAGCTGTAATTTTTATTGGTTCCATTTTGGGGTACATGCGATAATTATAATTTTTTTTTTATATGACTATTCCATTTTTTGGTAGATGAGGAAACCAAAAAACAGCCATTCTAGCACGTTTTTTTTTTTTTTTTTTTTTTACAGTGTTCACCGTGCAGTATAAACAACATGTTAACTTCATTCTGTGGGTCGATACGATTACAGCGACACCAAATTGATATAGTTTTTTTTATGTTGCACTACGTTCCCACAATAAAAATACTCTTTTCTAAAAAAAAAAAAAAAGCTTGTTTTAGTGTCGCCATTTTCTGACCGCCATAACTTTTTTTTATTTTTTAGATGATATCGCTGCGGGGGGGCTTGTTTTATGAGTGACGAACTGTAGATTCTATTGGTACCATTTTGCGTTACTTGCAACTTTTTGATCACTTTTTATTCCATTTTTTTTGAGACAAGATGACCAAAAAATAAAATGCTGTCATTGTTTTTTATTAATAAAATTTACGGTGTTTACTGTGCGGTAAAAATGTGATATTTTTATAGATCAGGCCGTTCCGAACGCGGCGATACCTATTATTATGTATAGGGGGTTTTTTTTCCGTGTTTTCATTTTTTTTTCTAATAATAAAGGAGTTGATCAGGGAAACAGGGCGATTTTGTTTCTATTAGTTAAAACTTTAATTTATTTATTTTTCTTTAACATTTTTTTTTAAATTGAAAAAAGTTTCTTTTACACTGACCTGGGGACTTCAAGATCTGGTCTTCTGATCCCCGGTACAATACACTGCACTACTTATGTAGTGCAGTATATTGTAACTGTCATTCATCATCTGACAGCGTATTAGGTCCTAATAGGCTTCTGTACCTGGGCAACCACGAAGCCTAGCAACGCCTTCCTGGTTTCGATGGCAACCATCCGCGATCCATCGCGGGGGGTAAAGAGGGAGCTCCCTCCCTCTGTCAACCACTTCAATGCGGCGGACGCCATTGACAGCCGCATTGAAGGGGTTAAATGGCTGCGATCGGCGGTAACAGCCATTGCAGCGGGATGTCGGCTGTGTATGACAGCTGACAGCCGCTGAAGATAAAGCGCGCACAGCTTATCTACAGGGCGTGACTGTACGCCCTTGTGCGGGAACGCACTTTGTATCTGGACGTAGTCACGCCCAAAAGCGGGAAGTGGTTAAATAAGCCCAATTTCAAAAATTATTTTTAATACCGAAATGTTTGCCTACTGAAAAGTATGTATAGTATATCCATGCAATACTTGGTCGGGGCTCCTTTTGCATGAATTACTGCATCAATGCGGCGTGGCATCCAGGGTAACTGGCGTGTGCAGCGCTGACAGCAGCTAACATCAAGAGTAAGCGCCATGTGGAGCACTGAAAGCTGTGGCACTGCTGAGGTGCTATGGAAGCCCAGGTTAATTTGGTAGCGGCCTTCAGCTCGTCTGCATTGTTGGGTCTGGTGTCTCTCCTCTTTCTCTTGACCATACCCCATAGATTCTCTATGGGGTTTAGGTCAAGCGAATT
Organism: Rhinoderma darwinii; assembly: GCF_050947455.1. Lineage (NCBI taxonomy): Eukaryota > Metazoa > Chordata > Amphibia > Anura > Rhinodermatidae > Rhinoderma > Rhinoderma darwinii. The sequence goes on from NC_134690.1 coordinate 80,525,610, forward strand.
TGCTGGCCAATCAAGCACCGTGTTGCTGTGGTTATTAAACCAGGTATTGGTACTTTTGTCAGTGTGGGCAGCTGCCAAGTCCTGCTGAAAAATTAAATCCGCATCTCCATAAAGCTTGTCAGCAGAGGGAAGCATGAAGTGCTCTAAAATTTCCGGGTGGACGGCTGCTTTGACTCTGGACTTGATATAACACCGTGGACCAACACCAGCAGATGACATGGCTCCCCAAACCATCACTGACTGTGGAAACTTCACACTGGACCGCAAGCAACTTGGTTTGATGCCTCTCATCACTCCAGTGTTCTAATGGTACATTGTGTTTGCTAACTGTGTTAGAAGGCTAATGGATGATAAGAAAACACTTGAAAACCCTTGTGCAATTATGTTAGCACCGCTGTAAACAGCTTTGCTGTTTAGAGGAGCTATAAAACTGACCTTCCTTTGAGCTAGTTGAGAATCTGGAGCATTACATTTGTGGGTTCGATTAAACTCTCAAAATGGCTAGAAAAAGAGAGCTTTCATGTGAAACTCGACAGTCTATTCGTGTTCTTAGAAATGAAGGCTATTCCATGTGAGAAATTGCCAAGAAACTGAAGATTTCCTACAACGTTGTGTACTACTCCCTTCAGAGGACAGCACACACAGGCTCTAACCAGAGTAGAAAGAGAAGTGGGAGGCCCCGCTGCACAACTGAGCAACAAGACAAGTACATTAGAGTCTCTAGTTTGAGAAATAGACGCCTCACAGGTCCTCAACTGGCAGCTTCATTAAATAGTACCCGCAAAACGCCAGTGTCAACGTCTACAGTGAAGAGGCGACTCCGGGATGCTGGACTTCAGGGCAGAGTGGCAAAGAAAAAGCCATATCTGAGACTGGCCAATAAAAGGAAAAGATTAATATGGGCAAAAGCACACAGACATTGGACAGACGAAGATTGGAAAAAGGTGTTATGGACAGACTAATCGAAGTTTGAGGTGTTTGGATCAGACAGAAGAACATTTGTGAGACGCAGAACAACTGAAAAGATGCCGGAAGAGTGCCTGACGTCATCTGTCAAGCATGGTGGAGGTAATGTGATGGCCTGGGTTTGCTTTGGTGCTGGTAAAGTGGGAGATTTGTACAAGGTAAAAGGGATTTTGAATAAGGAAGGCTATCACTCCATTTTGCAATGCCATACCCTGTGGACAGCGCTTGATTGGAGCCAATTTCATCCTACAACAGGACAATGACCCAAAGCACACCTCCAAATTATGCAAGAACTATTTAGAGAAGAAGCAGGCAGCTGGTATTCTATCTGTAATGGAATGGCCAGCGAAGTCACCAGATCTCAACCCCATCGAGCTGTTGTGGGAGCAGCTTGACCGTATGGTACGCAAGAAGTGCCCATCAAGCCAATCCAACTTGTGGGAGGGGCTTCTGGAAGCATGGGGTGGAATTTCTCCTGATTACCTCAGCAAATTAACAGCTAGAATGCCAAATGTCTGCAATGCTGTAATTGCTGCAAATGGAGAATTCTTTGACGAAAGCAAAGTTTGAAGGAGAAAATTATTATTTCAAATAAAAATCATTATTTCTAACCTTGTCAATGTCTTGACTATATTTTCTAGTCCTTTTTGCAACTCATTTGATAAATATAAGTGTGAGTTTTCGTGGAAAATACAAAATTGTCTGGGTGACCCCAAACTTTTGAACGGTAGTGTGTGTATATATGTGTGTGTGTGTGTGTGTATATATATATATATATAAACTTTCTGAAATGTCCTTGCAAAGAGAACTGCGGACCGACCATCCGCAACTGGTTCAATCGCAAAAGGAAATATACGGGCTGTTTTTCTTTCCCCCTATTTTTTTTCCCATTTTCCCCTAAATAAAACTCGCCAAAACACAACCATTAACCTCAGTTTTTTTTATCGCATTAGAGCTCCATCTGTTCACAAAAAAAATATATATATTTTGTCTAGGTATGAAAAAAAATAACTCCTCCTTCGAACGTGGCATAAAGGTGAAATGTTGTTGACATTCAGGCATCTGAAGGCCTCGGCCCTGAAATGGTTTCAAAACCTGTGTTGTATTTAGTAACTTAGTATGTAGGAATTTTTGCAAAACCGTGCCAAAAATGCGATTTGACTATGACGTGTGCGCACACCTTTAGCGGTGCTTGAAGTTTCAGGCTGCAGTCCATAGCTAAGGCCGTGTTCACATCATGTTAATGATGTATGCTTAGGGCATATTCACGCAACTTATTTTCCGGTGTGTTTCGTAGAGTAAAACGCTCGTATTCCGCTCAGAAATAAACTTGAAATATGTCTGCAAACAGCTTCTCATTGATTTAAATTGGAAATACACTGTGTAGTTCATATGAGGTGTATTTTTACACTGCTCAATTAAAAACAGGCTCTTAAAAATATGCTTTGTAAAAAAGTGACGTCACTCAAGCTGATTTTCCATTTGACTCTACAAATACACCTCAAAAATGCTTTGAAAATCCGCTCCAAGCATACCTGGATTCATAGGCTGTTTTCTCTTGAAATCAGCCTCGTATTTTTCTACCCCTGTGAACCTTCCCTTAGGCGGGATTCACACGAACGGGTCGCGCCCGAGTGCCGGCCGGTAAAATCGGCCATTCTGCCCTGCCGGTTTGCATAAAGTTTTGCATCTGTGCCGGGCCGGGCAGATCCGGACAGTGACATCAGCGGCAACTCCTGAAGGGGAATCCCCATGTGTTCGGGGATTCCGCTTCAGGAGTTTCCCCTGATGTCACTGCCCAGATATGGACAGAGACATCAAGCGCTCTGTCCAGGAGCGGAATCCCCGAAAACACGGGGATTCCGCTCCTTCAAGGAGCTAAAGTGGGGCTAGCACATAGCAGAGCGGGGAGATACCTCCCCGCTCTGCTATAGTGGCGTCGCTGCAGTAGTAGTAGTAGCAGCAGCAGCAGCCATCGAAGGTGTCGCCGGGCCAGGAAAACAAGCAGGGGACGGGAGCCAGCGCAGCGCTCCCTCCCACCTGCTGTACAACCCGGCCCTGCCACACCGTGTACAGCGATGCCATTCGTCAGAATGGCATCAACTCCTCCTCCTCACATGCACTCTGCGCTGTGAGGAGGAGGAGATAGAGTGCAAGCGCCGGGAAACCCGGCCATCACTCGGAACACATTCCGGTGATGGCCGTGTAATACCCGGCCCCATAGACTTCTATGGGGGCCGGGTACCCGGGCGAAGATAGAGCATGTCCTATTTTTTGACGGCCGGATTTCCCGGCCGTCAAAAAATCGGTCGTGTGAATAGCCCCATTAGGGGTCTATTATTCCTAATGCAGCTGGGTACCGGCAGATTTATGAACGGCCGGCACCCGGCCGGGAAACCCTGCCGTGTGAATGAGGCCTTAGTGTACCCCGGGAAAGGCTCCCAGCGTACATGCTTAGCGTATCCATGGGGCTCCATTAGCCCATCGGGGGCCAAAGCCCTGACCTCCTTTTATTCATGCCATAGTGGTGTTGTATGGATCCAATTGACCATCTACATCATTGTCCCGATTCATGATGGTTGTACCATCAGTTGCTGATGAGTCAAGCGACAAATATGGGTGCAATATGTTTTACGAAATTTGCTGCCACAAGTAAAATGCTAATATCATAATCTAGTCGAGCCCTGCCTTTACCTCTGATTGATTGTCTAATATATGGCCATTCATACACTTCCAGTAAAAAAAAAAAAAAAGATTTTATATATATATATATACATACACACACACACACACACACACATATACAGTACTGTGCAAGAGTTTTAGGCAGTTGTGGAAAAATAGTCGGAATGCTTTCAAAAATAGAAGGGTTTAATAGTTTTGGTTTTTTAATTAACGAAATATAAAGGGAATGCAGAAGAGAAATTTAAATCCAATCCGTATTTGGTGTGATCACCCTTTGCTTTCAAAACCGCATCAGTTCTTCTAGGTACACTTGCACGCAGTTTTTGAAGGAACTCTGCAGGGTGGTTGTTCCAAACTTCTTGGACAACTAACCACAGATCTTCTGTAGATGTAGGCTTCATCAAATCCTTCTATCTCTTCGTGTAATCCCAGACAGACTCGATGATGTTAATATCAGGGTTCTGTGGAGGCCACATCATCGCTTCCATGGCACCTTGTTCTTCTTTACGCTGACGATAGTTCTTAACGACAATGGCTCCAAGTTTATTCTGCAGCAGAACAATGACCCCAAACATGCAGCTCCTTGATGGTATTACATGATGGATAAGTATCTGCCTGTATTTCTCAGCATTGAGGACACCTTTAATCTTGACCAAATCCCCAACCCTCAAACGGTTCAATACCGTTAATGCATTTATTTTGATACTAAGCTATACGGCCGCACAGCTAAGTATAGTTACACATGAATGTTGTTAGAGCGGTACTGCGACTGTTTAATACAGCTATTGCCCCGTTCCTGACAAGTGTGTGCGCACGGTCAGAATGATGTGATGCGGCCGGTACTGTACTAATGAGCGCCGTTACTGAAGACCGAACATGCCGGGCGCACTACAAAACACCCCCATGTTCTGTCTTCAGTGCCGGCGCCTCCGCTCTTGAGTTCAGCGCCGGCCGCATCACCTTATGCTGACCGTGCGCACACCGTTATTGTCAGGAGCGGGGCAATGGCTGTATTACACAGCCGCAGCCTCGCTCCCTTGAATGCTGCCATCAAAGCTGACCGCATCATTCAAGGGGTAAATGAGAAGGGGATGCCCTTTGGATCGCGTCACAGGGAATTACCTGTGACTCGATCGAGGGACATACCATATATGGGCAGTCAGCCCAGGGTCCATTGAAGGACCCCAGGGCTGTCTGACCATATTTCCTGTTGTTAGTGCATACTATGGTGTGTCCTAACTGCCTGTGTACTATCCGTACAAAGGCTAATGTATTGGAATATAGATATATGGCTGTACATTAACCCCTTAGTGTCCAGAATATTTTAGGCCCTAATGACCAAGCTATTTTTTTTTGTATATTTTTTTTTTTTTTTTTTTCGTTTTTCTATGGTTGCATTCAAAGAGCTATAACTTTTTTATTCTTCCGTCGACATAGTTGTCATTCATGTCCATCTGTACTCACAGCAAAGCGTGATCTCGCGAGATCACCCTGTGTGAGTAAGTCCCACAGAAACTTTAAAGTGTCGGAGTGCGAATAGACATCGCATCCCGGCTGAAGGCAATATCTATTCACTCTCAAGACGCTTCGGTAAAGTTACTGTGGGAGTAAGTGACAGCACAGTGATGGACATGAATGAAGAAAAGTGTATGATGCTGATTGGTCAGTGTCATACACCTGTCTTTACAACGCCCACTTCGTCAAAAGTTAAACGCCCAGTTGGGCATTAAGCAACTAATTGGCATAAATTTTAAATTGCTCATAACTTGCTCAAAAATGATCGTTTTTCAAAATAAAAACCACTGTTATCTACATTAAAGCGCCGGTCAGATTGTGTAGGAGATAGGGCACTTATAATCTGGTGACAGAGCCTCTTTAAGCCTCCTACACAGCAGTTTCTGTTAATGACTGGTGTTTCAGCCTACAGATGAAAATGATGATCATTATCAACTGTTCTGTATAATTGGTTTATCATAGAACTGACTATAATCCTACAAAATCCATGACTTTTTGCATGTGTACATAGAAGAAAAGTGCAGTATGTAGCTTTGCCATTAGAATCAATTGATATCTAATTATTGTAGACTCTACCCCCTGATATGTTTTGTTTTTAGCGAATTTGAAGTTTTTGTCCTGAACACTGTTTTATGTTCTCTTGCAACAACCAGGTATAAAGAATACAAAAGTACAAAGTTCTGTATGTTCTTTATTTATCTGTTTGCTAAAGACAGCAGCCTGCTTATTTTTATTTGAATGTTTGGGTGGGGGCAATGCCTGTTGCCATTCCAGCCTGTTTTATTGATGAATGTAGCCAACTTTTTTTTGCCCTTTTTTGTTTGGTTCATTTGGTTGTCTCCCAGCCAACTTGCACCGTGTTTCTATTATTGAATGTGCTTCACTGATCAGTTGCTATAAAAAAAATATATACTTTTTTTTTTTTTTTTTCAGACTTGAGAAAATCAACTAAGAAGCGCAGTGAGTCGCCGCCTGCTGAGCTCCCCAGCCTGCGGCGGAGCACGAGACAAAAGACCACGGGCTCCTGTGCTAGCACCAGGTATGAGACTGAAATTAGTGCTTCAGGGTTCAGCGACTAAAAATGTACTGTTGTAATACTCAAATTTCTTAATCTGATGTTAGAAGCATTTGAGGGCATTTCCCCCTTAAATGGCCAGTAACTTTTTAAAGACTTTGTATAAATCAATAGTACAAGCGAATATAAGAAACTTTTTTTTACATATCTTAGAGAAAAATGCCTCTTTCCCCGCATATCCGGCTCCTTTCCACCGCCCCCCTCCCTCTCTTCTAAGCCCTTATTCACACTACAGGGTTTCCCGGCCGGGTGACGGCCGTTCATAAAACGGCCGTCACCCAGCTGCAGTAGGAACAATAGGCCCCTAATGGGGCTATTCACACGACTGATTTTTTGACGGCCCGGGAAACCTGGCCGTCAAAAAATGGGACATGTCCTATTTTCGGTCGTTTGCCCGGCTCCCATAGAAGTCTATGGGGCCGGGTAATACACGGCCATCACCGGAATGTGTCCCGAGTGAAGGCCATGTATTCCGTCGCTCGCTCCCTCCTCAGCGCAGAGTGCATCTGAGGAGGAGGAGTTGATGCCATTCGGACGGATGGCTTGACGCTAGAGGTACACTGTGTACGGGATGTACAGCAGGTGGAAGGGAGCACTGCGCTGGCTCACTTCCCCTGCTTGTTTTAAAAGCGCCCTGGCCCGGCGACTCCTTCCACTGTAGCTACGCCACTATAGCAGAGCAGGGAGGTATCTCCCTGCTCTGCTATGTGCTAGCCCCACTTTAGCTCCCTGAAGGTGCGGAATCCCCTTGTGTTCGGGGATTCTGCTCCTGGACAGAGCGCTTGATGTCTCTGTCCATATCTGGGCAGTGACATCAGGGGAAACTCCTGAAGCGGAATCCCCGAACACATGGGGATTCCCCTTCAGGAGTTGTCCCTGATGTCACTGTCCAGATATGCCCAGCCCGGAACGGATGCAAAACTATGCAAACCGGCCGGGAAAAACAGCCGATTTTATCAGCCGACACTCTGGCTCGGGCGGGACCCTGTCGTGTGAATAAGGCATAACTGTTAAAGGGGTTATCCGGGGACCAAAAATTGCATTGCAATAATATATTTGTGAAAATAAGTAATTTACGAATATACTTTAATTAAAAATTATGTACTTAAATGGTGCAGTTCAAACCACGAATTATTCAGGAAGTGATGGAGCTTTTCTAATAATGACACTGCGACACAGCCCCACGTGACTGAGCTCTTGCTTCACGTGCGGTTCGTGAACATGACCGCAAGGGGCTGTCACATTGCCTGTTGCTTGAGTCCTGAGCAGAGCATCAGCTATCTCTTTGCTCGGGACTCCAGCACTATTCCCGACGTCCATATTTGGGCAATTCAGGTGTTTCCCATTGCTGGAGTCCCCAAGCAAAGCATCAGCTGATGCTCTGCCTGGGCACTCCTCAACTTTTGCCCTCTCCTCAACGTCAGCAGAGTAGTACTGGAGTCCCCGAGCAAAACATCAGCTGATGCTCTGCTCGGGGACTCCACTACTGCTGCCGATGTCATTGTCCATATATGGACAGTGACATTGGCAGAATTTGTGTAGTCCACAGGCAGAGCATCAGTTGATGCTTTTCTCGGGAACTCCAGCGATAGGAAACCCCTGAATTGACCAAATATGGACGTCGAGAGCAGTGCTGGAGTCTCGAGCAAAAAGCTAGCTGATGCTCTGCTCGGGACTCAAGCGATAGGCAATGTGACAGCCCCTTGCGGTCATGTTCACGAACAGCACAAGAAGCAAGATCTCAGTCACGTAGGGCTGTGTCGGAGCGTCGTCATTATTAGAAAAGCTCCAGTACTTCCTGAATAATTCATGAGGTTTGAACTGCACCATTTAGTACAGAATTTTTAATTAAAGTATATTTGTAAGTTACTTAGTTTCACAAATATATTATTGCAATGCAATTTTTGGTCCCCAGATAACCCCTTTTAACTGTCTGGGATTTAGCAGTAAATTCTGAGTATCAGGTCACGGAGGGATCAGGTCACATACTGCCCATAGAAATCTATGAAGAGGGGAGGAAGGGAGCAAGAGCAGAGAGGCACAGAAATGCTGCTGCAGCTACCGAGTAGGTGTTATATCTCAGGATTCTCCTTTCTGCTGTGTATAGACGACATGATATCCTTTAGGCTCCAACCCACTAGCTTAGGCGACTGAGAATTAGAGCCTGCACAGGGGAAAACTGCTAAATAATGCCACATACAAGTCAAATAAAGGCCAGAAATAGTGTTACTCCTCATGTATGCACATATGACAGCTTATTCTGAAGTCACCTGAAAGGTAACATACCCTTTAAATAATAAGAATAAGATGAGTAATAATAAAAAGTAAAACGAAGTATAAATTTGGGTACAGTGGGATATAATCCTTACATAACTTGGCAGATTAGCTATGATTCCTAGACTGGTCTAAACCGTAACATCATATCCGTAAAATGCTCAGCAGAAAACACCAGTTTATATAGTTGCTCTTTTACTGTGGATTCTTTAATACAGACCTAATTTCTTTCCATGTCAGTCGGCGAGGCTCTGGCCTGGGCAAGCGTGCAGCAGCTGAAGCTCGCCGACAGGAGAAGATGGCGGATCCTGATAATCAGGAGGTGGCCAATTCTTCGGCTGCACGCACAGATGATACTGCCCAGGGAGCAGCAGGTAATGTCTTGTACATACTATGTTTACATGATTCTTCATACTTATAATTTCTAAAGAACGGGCACATAAAGGTTTAGTTCCCTAATTATTATTTTAATCCAGTTAGTCACAGCAATTGCTATTTCAGCTTAGTCAAGAAAAAAATAACTTCTTTTATATCTGTGTTAGAGGACCTATGCCTTCTCTGAACATGTCTATTTTCGTAAATATTTGTAGTCTCCAAGAAATAAAAAAAATGTTTGAACCTCTTTTCTTAGCTGTCTGCTTTGTGTCTTTCCTCTGTCTTTCCTCCTAGAAATTTTTGAATAAATTGACAACTGGTTGATACCTTTCCCCTTGTCAAAAGGGTGTGTCCCCACCATGTCAGCACTGATTGGAGATTGGCAGTCTGTAGGAACACACCCCCAATTGGTAACACCTAGTTGTCAATTTACGCAAACATTTTTATGAATAGTTGAGGAATGGCACAACGCAGAGGTCTAAAATGTTCCAGAATTGTTATTTAATGGGGAATAGATGTATTTACTAAAACAGACATATACGTAAAGAGACCTGTCACCTCTCCTGATATCTCCACAGCAGATGAAGAAAACATCAGTTTAAATATGGAAATGATAAAAAAAAAAATAAGCAATGGAAATATTTGACCGCCCTTGTTGAAGGATGAAGAAAAAAATTAAAGATGAGATTTGAAAGAGTGTCAGATAAAAGTATCCGTATCAGAGTCCAGACAAGGAAACCTCCACGAGAATGAAGGCGCTATTCTATGGTGCTTTCCTTCTCACGGTTTGGTTCTATTCAGGATAGATGCTGGCTAGACCTTTGTCAGTGGCCCCACTGCATCTTTCCTAAGTGAAGCTGCCGAGTGACCACTAGGAAGAGCGCTAGTTACATGTCAGAAAATACGAATTTATTTACTGTGGCATGTCAAAAGATAGGAATTTGTGCACACTTTCTTTTAACCCGTTAGTTACGCCTTTTAACGGCGGCCACTAACGGGCTTTATTCTGATGCATGTGCCTTTTTACGGCGCTGCATCAGGATAAAGTAAACCGAGCAGGGAGCGTCCAATCTCCCTGCTCTCAGCTGCTAGAGGCAGCTGAGGGCTGGGGGCGTCCCTGCTCTGCCCGGTGAGATCGATATTAGTATCGATCTCACCCGTTTTAACCCTTCAGATGCGGTGCGCAATAGCGTGCACCGCATCTGAGTGGTTTTGGAGAGAGGGAGCTCCCTCTCTCTCCCACCGACACTCGGCGATACGATCGATGAGTGTCTGTGTCTCCAATGGCAGCCGCAGGCATGACCTAGCAGATGCCTGTCCGTTTTAAACGGACAAGCCGAAATACACTGCAATACAAAAGTATTGCAGTGTATTACAATAGCGATCGGAGAATCGCATATTAAAGTCCCCTAATGGGACTAGTAAAAACGTAAAAAAAAAGTTTAATAAAGTTAATTTAAAAAAAATGAAAAACCCAGCTTTTCCCCTTACAAAATGCTTTACTATTAAAAAAACAACATAAAGTAAAAAAGTTACACATATGTTGTATCGCCGCGTCCGTAACGACCCCGACTATAAATGTATTACATTATTTAACCCGCACGATGAACGCCGTAAAAAATGTAATAAAAAACTATGGAAAAATTGCTGTTTTCTGTGAATCCTGACTACAAAAAAAATTTGATAAAAAGTGATCAAAAAGTCGCATCTACTCAAAAATGGTACCAATAAAAACTACAAGTCGTCCCGCAAAAAAAAAAGCCCTCATACCACCGCATCGGCGAAAAAATGAAAACGTTACAGCTCTTCAAATATGGAGACACAAAAACAAATAATTTTGAAAAAAAAGCGTTTACTGTGTAAAAGTAGTAAAACATACAAAAACTATACAAATTTTGTATCGTTGCAATCGTAACAACCCACTGAATAAAGTTATTGTGTTTATATCACACGGTAAACGCCGTTGATTTAAGACGCGAAAAAGAGTGGCGAAATTTCAGTTTTTTTTCTATTCCCCCCCCAAAAAAAAGTTACAAGTTCATCAACAAATAATTTGTCCCCCAAAATGGTGCTATTAATATGTACAACTTGTCCTGCAAAAAACAAGACCTTAGGCCTCATGCACACGACCGTATTTTTTCCCACCCGTAAATACTGGCGTAAATACGGGTCCGGTGTCACACGTATTCCACCCGTTTTGCACCAGTATTTACGAACCCGTGCTCGTAAATATGGCTCCGGTGTCACACGTATTCCACCCGTATTTACGAGCACGTTTTTGGCGGCAAAATAGCACTGCACTAATCGGCAGCCCCTTCTCTCTATCAGTGCAGGATAGAGAGAAGGGACAGCCTTTTCTGTAATAAAAGTTAAAGAAATTCATACTTACCCGGCCGTTGTCTTGGTGACGCGTCCCTCTCTTCACATCCAGCCCGACATCCCTGGATGACGCGGCAGTCCATGTGACCGCTGCAGCCTGTGATTGACCTGTGATTGGCTGCAGCGGTCACATGGCCTGAAACGTCATCCAGGACGTCGGGCCGGATGTCGAGAGGGACGCGTCACCAAGGCAACGGGTGGGAGACCGGACTGGAGGAAGCAGGAAGTTGTCGGTAAGTATGAAAGTCTTTTATTTTTATTTTTTACAGGTTTATACTGATCGGTAGTCACTGTCCAGGGTGCTGAAAGAGTTACTGCCGATCAGTTAACTCTTTCAGCTCCCTGGACAGTGACTATTTACTGACGTCGCTTAGCAACGCTGCCGTAATGACGGGTGCACACATGTAGCCACCCGTCATTACGAGAGCTCCATAGACTTCTATGGACTGTCCGTGCCGTTATTACGGCCTGAAATAGGACATGTTCTATCTTTTTCAACGGCACGGGCACCTTCCCGTGAGAAAACGGGAAGGCACCCGTCACCAATAGAAGTCTATGAGCCCGTTATTACGGGTCGTAATTACGACCCGTAATAACGGGAGTTTTTACGGTCGTGTGCATGAGGCCTTATACAGCTATGTCGACGCAAAAATAAAAAGGTTATAGCTCTTGGAATGCGACGATGGAAAAACTTAAAAAATGGCTTGGTCATTAAGGTCTAAAATAGAATGGTCATTAAGGGGTTAAAACTTGATTTTATGTGTTTTTTTGGGGGGGAGGCGGTGGGTTTATTTTAAAATTGTGAAATATGAGAACCTACATACAGTGTTTTGTCAGTGGCGTATGACGCACCATTCTCTAGGTTTGGTGTTTTAAAAAAAATAATAATAATAAAAACCTTTGGTGTTAGAGGGGTTTGTGAATTCCGTAGGCTCTCCCAGAACCACTCTGAAAAAAACAGCAAAATTCTCCCTGCAGCAACAGGCAGTATTAGTGCAGTTGCACACGACCGAGTGTCACTCGGGCCGTTTATCACGGCATCAGAGTGGCGCTTAATAGTTTTGATGGAACCATTCACTTTAGCGGGTGAATCGGGTCTGTGAAAACTGACCAGATCCATTGAAAGATAGGCATGTCCTATCTTTCTACGCATAACTGACTGGACCCGCCTGGCGCACACTATCGTGTGCATGAGGCATAATACAAGTAAATAGAAATTAAAGGGCATTTCCGAGTTGTTGTTCAAAAAGTAAAAGGGGTGGAAGGGATGCATATAAAAAAAAAAAAAAAACTTCCCTGACATTCCAGCGCTGTCGCTACAGTCCTCTCCGCTGCTGTTGACTTAGCTGCAGCGATGATGTGCTTGTATACCCCCATGACCACTGCACCCGATCACTGATCTGAGTGTGTATATGGCACAGAATCGCTGAGGCCAATGATTGACTGCACCGATCACGTGGGTATACAGGGACGTCATTGCTGCAGCTATGTCAATAAACAGCGGCTGGGGACAACCGGAGCGGCGGCGCTGGAACGCCGGGGATCTGTGAGGTACCGTTTTCTTTTGGACTATAAGAATAAATCTTGCTAAAAAGTCCCTGTGTCTTATAGTCTCCGGTCAAGGGACCAGGCAGCGCAGGGCCCCTAACAGCTTCTTTCTTAACAGCTTCCCGACCCATAATGTGCCGGCACATCATGGAGCGGGGAGGGGATGATGTTTGGAGCTGGCTCACTCGCTGAGCCCGCTCCATACACTGCAGGTGTCAGCTGTGTTTTACAGCTGACATGCTGCTCTAGCGGCCAGGAACAGCGATGGCGCTGTTCCTGGCCGTTTAACTAGTTTAAATGCCGCGGTCCATAGCGGCTGCAGCATTTATAGGGGTCCTCCCATAAATGTCAGATGTGGGTCCCACCTCTGGGACCCGCACCTGTCTCTAGAACGGGGCCACCATGGTCGAGTTACGGTAACAGCGTAACTTGCTACGCTGATTCTGTAACTGCCATTCACTACTATGGGAGTGAAGGAAACAGCGTAGCTCAGCGTGTTACGTTGTTTCCGTAACTCATCCATGTATTGCAGTGTATTGTACCAGCGATCTAATGATAGCTTGCTCAAGTCCCCTAGGGGAACTGATAAAATGTGTAAAAAAAAAATATTAAAAGTTCCAAAAAAAAACATTTTTCCCCAAGCACAATGTAAAAAAAAA